>NC_091215.1:10085707-10238207 GCF_040958095.1 Procambarus clarkii
TTAAAATCAGATTCCAGTAGAGAATGATCAAACTCATAACAATGGTTTCTAATCTCCGAAAATGCTGGTTTAGACAATGGTAATCCAGTCCTAAAAGATAATCCCCGGTGCTCAAGTATCCTAATCTTAAAGTTCCGAATGGAACTCCCGACATATCCAGCATTACAGCTGGAACAATTATACATATATACGACATTTGAGCACAAGGGGGTAGGCACTTTATCTTTAAATTTAAAATAAGAGCCTATGGTATTTGTGTTGACAAAAATAAATCTAAAGTCTACTTGAGGATAACACTGCTGCCACAGTCTCCTCAAACGACTCCTTACAGAAAAGCTAATACTGCCATAAAATGGTAATTTAATATATTTAAGATCCCTTTCCACTGTAGTAATCTTACACGATGGGTGAAACTTGTTATTTAAGAAATTCCTTATAAAAGTATAAACCATATGCACAGGATAACCATTATTTGAAAAAAAATTCACAAGAAAATTAATTTCCTGATCAAAGTTATTCCAATTAGAACATAAAACAAAGGCCCTATTCAGTAGAGTGTTATTAGCATTTTTCTTAAAAATATCAGGAACAAAGGAATTAAAATTTAAACCTAAACCAGTAAAGGTTGGTTTCCTAAAAACATTAGTGTTGAACCCATTGAGGTTATTCACTTTTACATCAAGAAACGACAATGAATTATCAACTTCACACTCTGCAGTAAACCGTATATTACTATGTTGTGCATTAAGATACTCTCTAAATTTCTCAATATGACATTGGTCCCTAAACAACAAAAAAGTGTCATCTACATATCTCCTGTACAAGACTGGTTTAAAGGCCGAAGGACAATTATCGAGCCAATTTATTTCGTGAAAACTCAAAAAAGCATTAGCCAGTGCAGGACCTAAAGGAGACCCCATTGCTACTCCATCAATTTGTTTATAATAAATATTATTAAACATAAAGATGGAATCTTTAACTGCTATTTCTAACAGCCGTCTGAATATTTTACTACAAAATCCAGACACTAAGTTAGTGTCAGCAAATAATTGACTTACACAGATATCAATGGTGTCCAACAGAGGAATATTAGTAAAAAGTGATTCAACATCGAAACTGGCCATTATAGTTGGGAACTCAAAATTTAAAGAGGAAAGTTCTTTTACAAAATCCTGAGAATTTCTCACAGTAAATTCATTATGCGTTAATGGTTCTAATAATGGAACCAGAAACTTAGCCAGTTTATAATTAAAAGTGCCAATCGCTGATAAAATAGGACGAATCGGTATACCTGTTTTATGAACTTAGGTAACCCATATAAGATGCCAGGCTTAGAGCCAGTTGCAAGTAATTTAGTATAATCGAAAAGAGAGTCTTTCAAACTTCTTAAAACTCTATTCAGTTTATCCTCACATTTCAAAATATACGAGAATGGGTCTATATCAACCAACGTAAATTTAGATGGGTCTTCTAACAACCTTTCCACCTTATTAACATACTCTAACTTGTCCAAAACCACTATACCCCTACCTTTATCTGGCCTGGTAATGCAAATACTCCTATCATTCTTTAAGCCATTAATACACTCCAATTTCCTTTTGTCAAAAGGAGGGAATGTAGATCTATATTTACCAAAGTCGTTAAAGACTTCATGTGCTAAGGAGGAAACAGTACTGATGATATTGGTCCAACTATAATTTGTACCAGTCCTTAGGGTACAAGTTTTCAATGTGTTGCATAACCGCTCAAAACCTAAAAAATGATTAACAAATTTAGGTTTTTTACACGTCAATCCAAAGTCTAACCCTAGAGAGAGAAGTTCTTTCTCAATGGGAGACAGAACTCTCTTTGAAAAATTGAAAACCACCTTATCAGGGTCCACCGAATTAAATGAAGGTATACCCAAGTTACGTAATTTCTTCTCGTGAATAAGTCTACATTTTTCAAAACCTTTTTTCATTATAATTTTCATATTTACATTTTAAAGATGCAAAATCAACCCAGGAAACCAAGATCTTGAATTTCTCCAAGTACACGTGCAATTCACTTTTCAGCTTATTTACCCGCTTCTGCTTTTCAGATATTTCAAAGTCCAACAATCTTAATAACCAAGAATTATATTCACTAGTCAACGCAAATTTGTCGGAATACACTTTAAACCTGAGGAATCTTGGGACCAAACGATGCGCCTTACAGGTTTGTAGAAATTCCAAATCCAAGTGAGCCTTCTTAACTGCGAAATCCACTTTCTATATTCTTCTGTATAACGTAACTGTAGGTCTTCCATATCGTTTTAATAAAATATTTATGATCGATGTTCCCTTCGGGAATCTTAATTTTAAGATGAATAGGAAAACCAGGGATATACTGAACATCTTGTATCAGAATCTTTACTTTAAAAAACATGTTTTTTAAAGTAAAGATTCTTTGTTTTATGTTCTAATTGGAATAACTTTGATCAGGAAATTAATTTTCTTGTGAATTTTTTTTCAAATAATGGTTATCCTTTGCATATGGTTTATACTTTTATAAGGAATTTCTTAAATAACAAGTTTCACCCATCGTGTAAGATTACTACAGTGGAAAGGGTTCTTAAATATATTAAATTACCATTTTATGGCAGTATTAGCTTTTCTGTAAGGAGTCGTTTGAGGAGACTGTTGGAGCAGTGTTATCCTCAAGTAGACTTTAGATTTATTTTTGTCAACACAAATACCATAGGCTCTTATTTTAAATTTAAAGATAAAGTGCCTACCCCCTTGTGCTCAAATGTCGTATATATGTATAATTGTTCCAGCTGTAATGCTGGATATGTCGGGAGTTCCATTCGGAACTTTAAGATTAGGATACTTGAGCACCGGGGATTATCTTTTAGGACTGGATTACCATTGTCTAAACCAACATTTTCGGAGATTAGAAACCATTGTTATGAGTTTGATCATTCTCTGCTGGAATCTGATTTTAAAATTCTGGACACTTGTATGAATGGCCAGTCAGATTTGAGAGTAATGGAATCCTTATATATAAAGGAGCTGCGGCCTCTGTTAAATAGCAACCTTTCAGCTGTTCAATTGTACACTGTATAGTGCACAGAAGGCCCTGTAATTTGATTTTTAGTTTATTTTGGTAGTTTAATTTTGTTTAGTTTACCATGTCTTTTCCCTTTCTTACTTATTTCAAATCTTAACATTGTACATTAATATAATCTTTTATTTAGGATATATAATACATTTTTTGGTACTTAATTTTATTTAATATTTGAGATTTTTATAAGATTTTGGTTAGTACTTTATAATTGTCGTTTATTCTATTTGTATTTTACCTACATTTTTTGTAAATTTGTGGTCATTATATAAATATTTGTTATAGTGTTTAGTATCTATGTGTTAGGTATCAAGTTTTACTTCTGATCACTTCGCATAAGTTTAATAGAATGGTTTGTTTTAGTAGTTATAAATTTCATTTTGTAGTCTAATGGTTTTTAAATTAGTTTTAATATATGTGATAGTTAATAAGTTTTATTTGTATTGATCACTTTAGTGCGCTTAAGTGTTTTTGTTTTTTAAGCATTTTCCTTTATTTGATAGGCAATTATATATATATATATATATATGTCGTACCTAGTAGCCAGAACTCACTTCTCAGCCTACTATGCAAGGCCCGATTTGCCTAATAAGCTAAGTTTTCATGAATTAATTGTTTTTCGACTATCTAACCTACCTAACCTAACCTAACCTAACTTTTTCGGCTACCTAACCCAACCTAACCTATAAAGATAGGTTAGGTTAGGTTAGGTAGGGTTGGTTAGGTTCGGTCATATATCTACGTTAATTTTACCCCAATAAAAAAAAATTGACCTCATACATAATGAAATGGGTAGCTTTATCATTTCATAAGAAAAAAATTAGAGAAAATATATTAATTCAGGAAAACTTGGCTTATTAGGCAAATCGGGCCTTGAATAGTAGGCCGAGAAGTGCGTTCTGGCTACTAGGTACGACATATATATATATATATATATATATATATATATATATATATATATATATATATATATATATATATATATATATATATATATATATATGAAATGCAGACTGACCCCACACTCATCTGGTGCCTTCGGGAAGTGGAGATGTTTGGGATATATATCTCGAACTATCTACTTCTTTTGTAAGGTCTGATGGTGTAGTGGGTTAAAGCATACTAGTTATGCCAGCTACTGGAAGGTAGTTGTGCTTTCTGGGTTCGAGTCCCACTGGTGGGTGTTGTCCAAAGATTATTAATCGTCACTTGTGGTTTATGCAAGTATAGGCTTATAAGCTGGACACGAGTTCTCTCACATTGACTGTGGCTTGATGGAAAATGCAGACTGACCCCACACTCATCTGGTGCCTTCGGGAAGTGGAGATGTTTGGGATATATATCTCGAACTATCTACTTCTTTTGTAAGGTCTGATGGTGTAGTGGGTTAAAGCATACTAGTTATGCCAGCTACTGGAAGGTAGTTGTGCTTTCTGGGTTCGAGTCCCACTGGTGGGTGTTGTCCAAAGATTATTAATCTTCACTTGTGGTTTATGCAAGTATAGGCTTATAAGCTGGACACGAGTTCTCTCACATTGACAGTGGCTTGATGGAAAATGCAGACTGACCCCACACTCATCTGGTGCCTTCGGGAAGTGGAGATGTTTGGGATATATATCTCGAACTATCTACTTCTTTTGTAAGGTCTGATGGTGTAGTGGGTTAAAGCATACTAGTTATGCCAGCTACTGGAAGGTAGTTGTGCTTTCTGGGTTCGAGTCCCACTGGTGGGTGTTGTCCAAAGATTATTAATCTTCACTTGTGGTTTATGCAAGTATAGGCTTATAAGCTGGACACGAGTTCTCTCACATTGACAGTGGCTTGATGGAAAATGCAGACTGACCCCACACTCATCTGGTGCCTTCGGGAAGTGGAGATGTTTGTGATATATATCTCGAACTATCTACTTCTTTTGTAATGTCTGATGGTGTAGTGGGTTAAAGCATACTAGTTATGCCAGCTACTGGAAGGTAGTTGTGCTTTCTGGGTTCGAGTCCCACTGGTGGGTGTTGTCCAAAGATTATTAATCTTCACTTGTGGTTTATGCAAGTATAGGCTTATAAGCTGGACACGAGTTCTCTCACATTGACAGTGGCTTGATGGAAAATGCAGACTGACCCCACACTCATCTGGTGCCTTCGGGAAGTGGAGATGTTTGGGATATATATCTAGAACTATCTACTTCTTTTGTAAGGTCTGATGGTGTAGTGGGTTAAAGCATACTAGTTATGCCAGCTACTGGAAGGTAGTTGTGCTTTCTGGGTTCGAGTCCCACTGGTGGGTGTTGTCCAAAGATTATTAATCTTCACTTGTGGTTTATGCAAGTATAGGCTTATAAGCTGGACACGAGTTCTCTCACATTGACAGTGGCTTGATGGAAAATGCAGACTGAGCCCACACTCATCAGGTGCCTTCGGGAAGTGGAGTTGTTTGGGATATATATCTCGAACTATCTACTTTTGTAAGGTCTGATGGTGTAGTGGGTTAAAGCATACTAGTTATGCCAGCTACTGGAAGGTAGTTGTGCTTTCTGGGTTCGAGTCCCACTGGTGGGTGTTGTCCAAAGATTATTAATCTTCTCTTGTGGTTTATGCAAGTATAGGCTTATAAGCTGGACACGAGTTCTCTCACATTGACAGTGGCTTGATGAAAAATGCAGACTGACCCCACACTCATCTGGTGCTTTCGGGAAGTGGTGATATTTGGGATATATATCTCGAACTATCTACTTCTTTTGTAAGGTCTGATGGTATAGTGGGTTAAAGCATACTAGTTATGCCAGCTACTGGAAGGTAGTTGTGCTTTCTGGGTTCGAGTCCCACTGGTGGGTGTTGTCCAAAGATTATTAATCTTCACTTGTGGTTTATGCAAGTATAGGCTTATAAGCTGGACACGAGTTCTCTCACATTGACAGTGGCTTGATGGAAAATGCAGACTGACCCCACACTCATCTGGTGCCTTCGGGAAGTGGAGATGTTTGGGATATATATCTCGAACTATCTACTTCTTTTGTAAGGTCTGATGGTGTAATGGGTTAAAGCATACTAGTTATGCCAGCTACTGGAAGGTAGTTGTGCTTTCTGGGTTCGAGTCCCACTGGTGGGTGTTGTCCAAAGATTATTAATCTTCACTTGTGGTTTATGCAAGTATAGGCTTATAAGCTGGACACGAGTTCTCTCACATTGACAGTGGCTTGATGGAAAATGCAGACTGACCCCACACTCATCTGGTGCCTTCGGGAAGTGGAGATGTTTGGGATATATATCTCGAACTATCTACTTCTTTTGTAAGGTCTGATGGTGTAGTGGGTTAAAGCATACTAGTTATGCCAGCTACTGGAAGGTAGTTGTGCTTTCTGGGTTCGAGTCCCACTGGTGGGTGTTGTCCAAAGATTATTATTCTTCACTTGTGGTTTATGCAAGTATAGGCTTATAAGCTGGACACGAGTTCTCTCACATTGATAGTGGCTTGATGGAAAATGCAGACTGAGCCCACACTCATCTGGTGCCTTCGGGAAGTGGAGATGTTTGGGATATATATCTCGAACTATCTACTTCTTTTGTAAGGTCTGATGGTGTAGTGGGTTAAAGCATACTAGTTATGCCAGCTACTGGAAGGTAGTTGTGCTTTCTGGGTTCGAGTCCCACTGGTGGGTGTTGTCCAAAGATTATTAATCTTCACTTGTGGTTTATGCAAGTATAGGCTTATAAGCTGGACACGAGTTCTCTCACATTGACAGTGGCTTGATGGAAAATGCTGACTGACCCCACACTCATCTGGTGCCTTCGGGAAGTGGAGATGTTTGGGATATATATCTCGAACTATCTACTTCTTTTGTAAGGTCTGATGGTGTAGTGGGTTAAAGCATACTAGTTATGCCAGCTACTGGAAGGTAGTTGTGCTTTCTGGGTTCGAGTCCCACTAGAGGGTGTTGTCCAAAGATTATTAATCTTCACTTGTGGTTTATGCAAGTATAGGCTTATAAGCTGGACACGAGTTCTCTCACATTGACAGTGGCTTGATGGAAAATGCAGACTGACCCCACACTCATCTGGTGCCTTCGGGAAGTGGAGATGTTTGGGATATATATCTCGAACTATCTACTTCTTTTGTAAGGTCTGATGGTGTAGTGGGTTAAAGCATACTAGTTATGCCAGCTACTGGAAGGTAGTTGTGCTTTCTGGGTTCGAGTCCCACTGGTGGGTGTTGTCCAAAGATTATTAATCTTCACTTGTGGTTTATGCAAGTATAGGCTTATAAGCTGGACACGAGTTCTCTCACATTGACAGTGGCTTGATGGAAAATGCAGACTGACCCCACACTCATCTGGTGCCTTCGGGAAGTGGAGATGTTTGGGATATATATCTCGAACTATCTACTTCTTTTGTAAGGTCTGATGGCGTAGTGGGTTAAAGCATACTAGTTATGCCAGCTACTGGAAAGTAGTTGTGCTTTCTGGGTTCGAGTCCCACTGGTGGGTGTTGTCCAAAGATTATTAATCTTCACTTGTGGTTTATGCAAGTATAGGCTTATAAGCTGGACACGAGTTCTCTCACATTGACAGTGGCTTGATGGGAAATGCAGACTGACCCCACACTCATCTGGTGCCTTCGGGAAGTGGAGATGTTTGGGATATATATCTCGAACTATCTACTTCTTTTGTAAGGTCTGATGGTGTAGTGGGTTAAAGCATACTAGTTATGCCAGCTACTGGAAGGTAGTTGTGCTTTCTGGGTTCGAGTCCCACTGGTGGGTGTTGTCCAAAGATTATTAATCTTCACTTGTGGTTTATGCAAGTATAGGCTTATAAGCTGGACACGAGTTCTCTCACATTGACAGTGGCTTGATGGAAAATGCAGACTGACCCCACACTCATCTGGTGCCTTCGGGAAGTGGAGATGTTTGGGATATATATCTCGAACTATCTACTTCTTTTGTAAGGTCTGATGGTGTAGTGGGTTAAAGCATACTAGTTATGCCAGCTACTGGAAGGTAGTTGTGCTTTCTGGGTTCGAGTCCCACTGGTGGGTGTTGTCCAAAGATTATTAATCTTCACTTGTGGTTTATGCAAGTATAGGCTTATAAGCTGGACACGAGTTCTCTCAAATTGACAGTGGCTTGATGGAAAATGCAGACTGACCCCACACTCATCTGGTGCCTTCGGGAAGTGGAGATGTTTGGGATATATATCTCGAACTATCTACTTCTTTTGTAAGGTCTGATGGTGTAGTGGGTTAAAGCATACTAGTTATGCCAGCTACTGGAAGGTAGTTGTGCTTTCTGGGTTCGAGTCCCACTGGTGGGTGTTGTCCAAAGATTATTAATCTTCACTTGTGGTTTATGCAAGTATAGGCTTACAAGCTGGACACGAGTTCTCTCACATTGACAGTGGCTTGATGGAAAATGCAGACTGACCCCACACTCATCTGGTGCCTTCGGGAAGTGGAGATGTTTGGGATATATATCTCGAACTATCTACTTCTTTTGTAAGGTCTGATGGTGTAGTGGGTTAAAGCATACTAGTTATGCCAGCTACTGGAAGGTAGTTGTGCTTTCTGGGTTCGAGTCCCACTGGTGGGTGTTGTCCAAAGATTATTAATCTTCACTTGTGGTTTATGCAAGTATAGGCTTATAAGCTGGACACGAGTTCTCTCAAATTGACAGTGGCTTGATGGAAAATGCAGACTGACCCCACACTCATCTGGTGCCTTCGGGAAGTGGAGATGTTTGGGATATATATCTCGAACTATCGACTTCTTTTGTAAGGTCTGATGGTGTAGTGGGTTAAAGCATACTAGTTATGCCAGCTACTGGAAGGTAGTTGTGCTTTCTGGGTTCGAGTCCCACTGGTGGGTGTTGTCCAAAGATTATTAATCTTCACTTGTGGTTTATGCAAGTATAGGCTTACAAGCTGGACACGAGTTCTCTCACATTGACAGTGGCTTGATGGAAAATGCAGACTGACCCCACACTCATCTGGTGCCTTCGGGAAGTGGAGATGTTTGGGATATATATCTCGAACTATCTACTTCTTTTGTAAGGTCTGATGGTGTAGTGGGTTAAAGCATACTAGTTATGCCAGCTACTGGAAGGTAGTTGTGCTTTCTGGGTTCGAGTCCCACTGGTGGGTGTTGTCCAAAGATTATTAATCTTCACTTGTGGTTTATGCAAGTATAGGCTTATATATATATATATATATATATATATATATATATATATATATATATATATATATATATATATATATATATATTTATATATATATATATATATATATATATATATATATATATATATATATATATATATATATATATTGGTGTATATTGGCAGCAGGTTTTCTTTCAAACATGTTTCATTGAATATGACCGCATATATCTTTCCTAAAAGAGGAAAGAATAATGAAAGAAATAATCCGTAAAAGAGTAAAAAGCACAATTCCTAACCAAAACGTAAACCAAAGGCTCTTAGCTGCCGCTTTGAGCTCGGGGGACAGTATGGTGCTTCTGTAGTTGCCTCGATTCTTTCCTCATTCCGCAATAAGTTCTGCTTGTAAGGTATCTTTGGTGGTGACCTTCTTTCGTGCTTCGAGGTCGAATATGTCGTCCAACAGAATCTCCAACTCCACTTTCCGGGCCATCTCACTCGGTCTGGACATAACGTGACAGTTTATACCCAGATTTAGGAGAGTGACTTGGTCCTCAGTGAGGTTGATTCCTGCAAGGTTCAGGAAGCTATCTCATGGTCGTGGAATTGCCATAGGTCCTCCATATAACGTTGTTAGTTTCTTGATTTCTTGATGAATTTAAGAAATTCTTTCTTCAGTATGGTGATGTAGGCATAGGAGTTCATGGTGTTGGTGTGGACATACATGATGTGTGGGTATTTGTTCTTGCTGATTATCTTGATACATTTGTGGTGCCAGTTTCCGTGTAGTGTGTTCATTGCAAATGAACTCGCTGGGCAGAATGAAGAGCACATGGCAAGTACTTTTGTCTTGGTCCTCGTCTTCGCAGTCCATTCTCGTCGAAGTCGGTAGTGAATCTGAAGAGACTCTAGAGGCCAGATTCACGATGATACTTACGAATGTTTTTCTTCTTAGCGCCTTCGTAGTGGCTATGTTGGTATTCAGGTAGCCACACTAAGAAGGAAAACCTTTGTAAGTTTGCTCCATCAGCGAAGTGTGATGTCGACCACTCATAGCTTTACGTAAAATGGATATAACTCAATTTTACCAAGTGGGGGGTCCACGACCTCTTTCTACTACACAATTTGGCTGTGTTACAATAAGTTATATATATATATATATATATATATATATATATATATATATATATATATATATATATATATATATATATATATATATATATATATATATATATGTATATATATCTTTATCTAACTTTATTTGAAAATGTCATTACACAAAAAAAGTTACAATATTGATTACAAGCAGGGTGCAAGGCTGCTTGTCACAAGTTGTACAGCTCTTCCAGCTCCTCAGATGGCGGGCAGGAACCATGGATGCAGTGAGCATTTCCTCTCTGGATTGCCACACTAAGGCGCTGAAAAAGAAAACTGGCAGCTCTAGGGTCTCTAGTTGTTTCGATTAGCTTAGACCCCAACTCCTTCAAAAAGCTAGCAGCACTTTTACCCCAGGCACCAAGTGTCTCTGAGGCAATGGGGACAAAATTGTAGTGGTGCTCAAGGTCTCTGTATTTACGTGACTTGGCCGCTTCCCGGTGATTGGCCGCTCCTCCTGCTTGTGTAGGACTGAAGTCAACATAGGTATTGGCTAAAGTTGAAACGCAAGTATAGTCCCACACCAACTGTCTACCATTCTTCCAGGGGTTCACTGTGATTCCGTCTGGGCGACCGACAGGCTCATCAGAGTTGCTTATATATATAAAAGAAGGTACATTGGCTTTGTGAGGATGCATAGCATGGTCTTTACATTCTTGCAAAGCCACTAGTACGCGCAGCGTTTCGGGCAGGTCCTTAACCTAACAGATATTTTTATGAAGGTAAATTCTAGCAAAATTTATAAAACGTTAACAGGTACATGGTAAGAAAGAGAGATAAGTAGGTATATTAAAGCACATCAGTAGCTGTGATTGATTGTATTGACAGCTTGATTTGTAATTTAACAATGATTAATAGGCACAATACAGTGCCTATTAGGCACTGTATTTTTGATAGCACATATAAGACGACAACAATGATCACAATGGTAAAGTTGTTTGGATTAGGTACATAAAAATTGGAGGATTGGGTAGCACTAGATACAGTGCAATTTTAAAGCACAAGGTAGGAAACTATGAAGATGAAATTAGGCCCTTTTTGGTTTTGTTTTAAGGAGGCAAATATAGAATAAATATAGTCAAATATAGGAAGGCAAATATAGGAATAAAAATGAGGCAAATATAGAATTTTGAATAAAGCACAAGGTACGAAACTATGAAGATAAAATTAGGAACTTTATGGTTTTGTTTTTGAATGAGGCAAAAGTTGGACAGCTTTTACACTCATTAGGAAGTGAGTTCCATAGACTAGGTCCCTTTATTTGCATAGTGTTAACACAGATTAAGTTTGACTCTGGGGATATCAAAGCTGTAAAAATATTGACGCAGTTATTTAAATAAAAAATAAAATGAAAGAAATATTACTGGTTTATTTTTACTCTTTTTTTTGTAGATATATACAAGAGTTGTTACATTCTTGTACAGCCACTAGTACGCGTAGCGTTTCGGGCAGGTCCCTGGAATACGATCCCCACCGCGAAGAATCGTTTTTACAACCAAGTACTCATTTTACTGTTGAGTTAAAAAGAGGCTACAGTTAAGGATTTGTGCCCAGTAAATCCTCCCCGGCCAGGATACGAACCCATGACAATCATTTTGTACTGTACAGTGTATCCGAAGAAGTGAAAAAATTAAGACATAATGCACAATTTAATGAATAATTCAAAAGAAATATGACTATTACATATCAACATGAGATCTTAATGATCCATGGTTAACATTATTTAATAAAGATAATACAGGTAATAATATAAGGATAATTTAACATCTTTATTACTGATTTTTTTATTAAGAAACTTCGGTATACACAGCAATGTGCTGCTACCTTATTCTATATGGAAGATTACACAGTGCAGATAAAAAAAAACTAGCTATAAGTTCATCTAATACTCCCATTTCACAGGATGGTTAGGCATACATGAAATCAAGGGAGAAAATACCAGCCTCCATACAAAAAAACAATCAACTCTGACTAAACAACAACTTCACGATTTTCACAAGAGGTAAGCACTGAATCATGGAAACATTATGTTATAATTACTCTTACCAGTTTCTACAAGACTCCTCTCAAACAATGGATTTTTTGTTAACATGCTTAGGTATACACAGCAATGTGCTGCTTCCCTATTCTGTATGAAGGACCACACAGGGTAGATGAAAAACCAGCTGCAAGCTCATCCAACATCCGCAACTCATAGGATGGCCAGTCATACAGGGAATCAGGAGAGAACAAAATATTTAAGGCTGATCTATTAGCCTCCACTGGCAAAATCTGGGTGCAGCACAAGAATATCTTCCAATATTCCTGAGTGTATGAAATAATTACAGAGCTCAAAGTACCTCATACCATTTAGTATGAAGTCACTAATAAAAGGGCAATCACAGATATACTGTTGGAGATATGTCGGAGAGGACATTACAGTTATACTGTAATGTCCTCTCAAGTAGGACTGAAAACGGACGTTTTTTCACCCAGAGGGTTATAAACCCATAGAACCGCCTACCTGCTGAAGCCGTAACTGCCAAAACCCAGCTAAACAATATCATTAAGACAATTGGTAGGCCCTTTAACAAGCAACCGGCTTTCTGTCCTCGTTGAGCCGCCCAAGATAGTTAGTGGCCTTTGGGTAAATTTAGGTAAATATATACGTAAATAAATAGTCTCTGTGGTGTAGTGGTAAGACACTCGCCTGGCGTTCCGCGAGCGCTATGTCATGGGTTCGTATCCTGGCCGGGGAGGATTTACTGGGCGCAATTCCTTAACTGTAGCCTCTGTTTAACGCAACAGTAAAATGTGTACTTGGATGATAAAACGATTCTTCGCGGCAGGGGATCGTATTCCAGGGACCTGCCCGAAACGCTACGCGTACTAGTGGATGTACAAGAATGTAACAACTCTTGTATATATCTCAAAAAAAAAAAAAAAAAAAAAAAAAAAAAAAATACCATCGCTTCTCAAATCTTGGGAGCGACAATGGAAGCCATACACTATCTCTTAGAATTACGTAGGTAAACAAAAAATGTAACATATTTGTATACTACAATGTCGGTGCTGAGTGTACAAGTTGAAAAAACATAGTTTTAATTCGAAATGTACAAATTGTATAAGAAAATTCGATGTAAATAAGTCGCAACTGGTCACGGATAAGCTCCGATATCCGAGCGTCGTGATTGGCTACAGCTGTAAGATGAAAAATGATACCTTCTCTCTGATTGGCCAAATTAAAGCCTAGTGATATCTAGCGAGACGTAAGTGAACTATTTAGAAATCTTTGTCTTAGGAACCTTCGTAGAAAACCTACTTACGAAGAAATACATGGAACTTCGTGAATCTAAGTCCCATGAATAACTAAAATATTTATTCAAACTTAAACTAATTTATTCACTTAAATCAATACAAAACAGCAGCATTTACACACATTGAATTAAAATTTATGATTGTTGTGGGAATTTCCCACAGAGGATAACAATTATCAAATGTCCCAAACATGGATTGTTATCTCATGCAGCAGTTTACAAACAATGAATTCACTATGATTATGTTGGGTAAATGTGCTTATCTTACAATAAAAGGAAGTAATGTTTTTTAATTTATATCTAAACACTTAAAAAATCAATCGTATGCCTTCTTCCTCTTGTTTTTTTCGTGAAAACTAAAATAAATAATTTGTGAAAGTTAGCGTGCATCTTTCTCCTAATCTTCCTGGTAGTTAGGTATAAAGAAAACGTGATACGGATGTCAGTGTGCCTGAATTGGATACCAAGTCACATTGGCATAGATGCTAATGAAAAGGCAGACTCACTAGCAAAAACTGCCAATGCTCTACCTGTTGTACAGGTTCAAATACCTCCAAGTTTCTCACAGATTAAGGAGCAAATCAAGAAGAAAATATTCTCAACTATCAAAAGTCGGCACAGAGCCAAAGTAGTGGAAGGAAGATCCACCGCGATATGGTACGAACAAGCTACTGGTTACTCCTCTTTCAAGCCTGACAAAAAGATATCCAGAGACATTGCAGTAGCCATACACAGACTCAGGCTTGGTTACAAGTGCTGCTGGGAGGTAATGAACCCAATAGTTAAAGAGTGTCACATCTGTGAAACAGAAGCAGAGGCGCCACTATTGCACTACTTACTGGAATGTGAAGCTACTGAAGGCCTGCGCATCAAACTCAACATTAATCCAACGACAGCAGCTGCATTAGATGCACATTCCACTGCGACTACAATGATTAGAAAAGCCGTTGAGGAATGGGACTCACTAGTGAGCATTCTGCATCTACATCTGCCACCAAGATAATGTTAATAAAACAAAACTAAAACACAAGCGATAAATAAACAGGGAAAAAAAGAGGAATCCCCTCCTCCATTTTAAACTTAGACCCAAATATCCCAGAAACAAGGTTATCGCGAATAACCGAACTCAATTACGTGCTCACCCTAGCTCGTGCTACATGGACACTTCGTTCTGAGTAGCTAAATCTGAAACAACAACAACACAGGATGTCAGTGGTGATGAGGGACCAGCTGACGTCGCCCAGGGACCGGGCTGTGTTCTGGACTACCGTGGGGCACCCCAACCGAGGTTCTTGCCGGCACATCTCTCCTGGGTGAAGTTCCTCATGCTCGACGTTCTGATCCTCCTCCTCCTTCTGGCTCTCTTCCTTCTCCTCTTCATCCTACGTCGGATCTTCATGGTCGTCACTGATAAAGTTTTCGGCGTTAACGACAGGAAGAAGAAGGGAATTTAGGGCACCTTCCACACATCCTATAGAAACTTAGTGTAGCTAGCAAAATCATGATTATATTTCTATTGATGTGTTAGTATATAAGAATAAAGATAGCCAGAATATTGGTAATTAAAATTATAAAAGCCTGTCGTCCAGCTGGATAGATAGTTAAAATTGTTTACAAATAAGAGTGGTATACCACTGTATTTTTTACCATTGTTACTAGCTTAGACTTCAGGCATGTGTAAAAGTCTGCATGGTTACCTTTCCCGGCGCCTTCGTGATTGTGAGCTCTCTGGCCCACTTGGTGGAAGTGGGCCAGAGTTTCACTCAGGATTAAATAGTTTCACTCATATAGTGAAACTATAGTTTCACTCAGTGCTTGGCATATGCTATAGTTATATAGTTTTGCTATAGTTTCACTCAGGATTAAATACTTTTCTCAATCCTTGGTGAAGAAGTAATAATGCTCAGGGAATATAGACACCAACCATCATAGATGAACAATTGGAGAGTGAAATAAATTAACAAATATGTGCCAAGGTTCCCAGGAACATGACTGCTTATCAAATTACAACCATTTCACCAGTATGAATATGAATATATTCTCATTATTCTTCATCTTGTGTATAAAACTAATGAATTTTGATATGTGAGTAAAATGGTGGAATAATAGCTAAACCTATAAATAACTAGTAGCAAAGGCTAAAGGCTTCGTCTCTACCGATTGAAAAATAACACAGAGAACAGTCTGTCTTCATAAACAAAGGCCAATGTTCAACTTTTTCAACTTGTTCAACTTTGCTGACAACTTTTGTTCGAACCAGAACGCTGTTAATGCTTCACCCACGTACTACAAATAAAACTAATCACCACCGGAACCTAAACACCCATCATAAAGTAACCTAACAATTGCCAATATATATGCACAATAGGCTAAAATATTATAATATTAAGTTGTATTTGAGAAAATTCCTGTTTTGAATGAGTAGTATATTAAAATTTATGAATGCGTCTTTGAGGTCGACCAGTGGAGGGAATGAATATGTCCTGAGGACAAATTGCACAGGATGGCTATTACCAAAGGTTCATTCTCATGAAACGACATAGGAGAATATACCATTGATTGAAATGTTTATATTTTTCCTCAAATGAAGTAAGGTAACAAAAGTAGTATTAAAACTGGAGCTAAATAACCAAGCTTAAATAAACCAAAAATAAGATATGATGAGAATCAGCAGATTTTTTATATCATCACAGCTCAGCACAACATAATATTTCACTTTAACACTAGGCGGCACCTGTTGCTTACAGCAGCCAGCCTTACTGGTCAGTCGTGTGTGGGAGCCAGAGGGAAGCACGTTGCTCGCTTGCCCCGTCCTCATTATCATAACAGTTTGTCCTCAATTCTGTTTTATTTACACTTAAGAGTTAGAGGAATTTAGTTATTGTTCATTTATACACGTTATTCATCATACAATTTGTTTCATCAGTCTGTATTTCATTTATACCTCTGAATTAACATATATGTGTATATGCGAACAAGCATATCATGTATATCAGCTGCAGAGTGCTTCTGGCAGTATGGGTTCGAGTCACTTCTGGGGGTGTGAGTTTTCAGTTGCATATATGTTTATATGTTTATATTTCTTTGAGATGACTAACGTTTGTCATATTTTTTTCTAAAGTGGTCTGTAGGTAAGTGAAATCGTGTAATGGAAAATCGTAAAGGGAGCGCAAGTGTTACGTTAGTATAAGTAATTATAACAAAAACATATGCAAATGACAAGGATATTGGCAGGTTTACCAGGTTTACAGGTAAGTGTGTGAGATGTTAATAGATAGGTGTAAAATGTTTAGAGGAAGTATCAGGAATATGAGTAATTGTGACTGGCATATATTTAAGCATATCATTAGTTTAGGTAAATGTGTATAATATACATAAGTGTAACCAGAATGTAGGTAAGTGACTATATAAATAAATATAACAACAATATATGTAAATGCAACAAAATTACACATAAATGTAACAACAATATAGGTAAGTGTAGCAACAATATATATGTAAATGTAACAACAATAAAGATAAGTGTAACAATAATATAGGTAAGTATAACAAAAAACTTTATATAACCCTGATGACATATTATCTCTACTATAATTTTATATATTTGTGGAATGAAGTGATGTGTTGGCAGAGACGGGCTGTTGGGTGATATTTCCGACAAAAAGGATTAATTGAGAGAAATTTGTATTCAAACATTATAGATAAAGCTACCAAGAATCAATATGGAATACGTTATGCAAAATTCATATCAAGTAGAGCTCATATTTCAGTCATACATATATATTGTGAGATTCAGTTTTGAGATTTTGAAATATACCATATGATTATTTATCTTAGTAAATGCTGTTAAACATACGTAAGCCATCATTACTTCTTCCATGGTGAACTTGGGGAAGAGGTTTGTCTGATTAAGGTTCTGATGATCTAGCTACCCAGAGCGAGATTCTAATATTAATCTGACAATATAATTTTGAGAGGAAGAGGAGATATTGGTGGGAGACACTGATGGCAAGAGGTAGCAGTTGAGGGACGGTCATAACCGGCAACAGTGTGTGTGCACCAGAAAATAGACAGCTGACTGAATTTTCTCACTTCTTGGCAGGAGTTTACACGAATATTAGCCTTCAGGTGCAAGATATATAGTAATCTCTTCATAGCAATTTGGGAAATACTCGAGTATCCCGATTTTTTTTAATGATAGAAACACCCCACACTTTGGCATAATGGGACCATGATTCCTACGGTTGCTACATCCAGGAGGCACTTAATTCGCCACAGTAACACACCAGCGTCTTGGAAATTCCCAGACACGCACCTTAACCCATCTACAACCTGGGATCTGCTCAGAGCCTCTAGGAGTCTCGAGACACCGACCGGGTACCCCTTCCAAGTTTTACACATAACCCACATACACTGTGGTGAAGATAATGGAGTTCTCTATCAAACGCTCCCTTCAAATACACAATGAAATAACAAGAGCGTAATAGATCAATGAGGAAATCATTGGAGCAGGACAGGGATCGAACCAGCATCCTGGTCCTTGTTTATTTTCATATATCTACACATGCGAAGGGAGCATTTGGTGGGGAATTCCATTACCTTCACCAGAGTGCATGGGGGTTATGTGTAAAACTTGGATTGGCTACCAGTTCGGTGCCTCCAGACTCAGAGAGGATTCGGGCAGATCAAAGGTTGTATAATATTTAGCATATCATGATTCATTGGTTAAGGTTTGCGTCTAGGGTTACCCAGAACGCTGGAACGATCCCCATTCTGCATCAGTTCTCTTATAGATATATCAAGAAATTATGATTTCATTGCACTTTTAAGCAATGAGATTACTGCTTATTGCCAAAAAACCACCATTGTAACTTTTTTGTAATAATCATAGTGAGAAGAGTTCATGCAAGGAATAACATGATATAATGAACAATAAGGTATTAAATTAAAAATACTCAATAGAATGAGAAGCAGAAACTCACGAAATCAGAGACAATTGTCGAAAGTTTCTCCCTATTTCCTTCACCGAGGCTGTAGATCCTCTATAGGTTGTACCCCAATAATAATTTTGATTTAAAAAATATATGGAAGGAGAACTTGACTGGGTGATTTCCTGTTTGCTATACAATGGTGCATATTTATTAAAACCACTACAATGCAAAGTGTTTCGGACATGATGCATTTTCTGTGACTTTGGATAAGATCTCTCCCACAGGTTTAGACCTATGTGGTCAACACTGTGAGGTTTAAAGTGTTTAATCACTATAACTATTTTGACAGATGAAGTTGACGAAGTTGTGCTTGATTTTGGTGGTTCTGACGAGAGGTTCTTCCGGATTGTTGGGTCCCCCTGAAAGGTCCTACAAGATCCTCATGCTCCTCCCCGTTGCTACCAAGAGCCACGGGAACGTCTTCTTTCCTCTCGCTGAGGCTCTGGCCGACCGTGGACACGAGGTAAGAGACACAGTGGTTCACTCGTGTTATTATATTGCTCAATTCACCTTCTTGACTTACATTTCCTCTGTGCTGTTTATTACCAAGTCTCAAGAAAGCTTATGAAGATTCTATATTTTAAAAGAGAATGTCTGTCCAAAGTTGGATGCCAGACACTTAGACACCAGACTCCTATATGGACACGTAGAGAGAACCTTAGAATGGAAACCAATTTACCAACATTAGAAAACAGGATGAAACAAAGGATAGCCACCATAACAACAAAACGTATTGGAACCACCGCCAGACTGTCAGTCAAAGACAGCTGTTACGGCCCTCTTGGGTCGCAACTGGGTTCTTACTCTGATGTTGTTAGAGGAAGGGTATCCGGCCCCAAGCCAGTAGTGGCTTTCAAGGGATGTGATCCGTAACGCAAGTAAATTAAAAGGGGAAGGGAAATAAAGTCAAAAACTTAATATAATATAATGATCACCGTCACCAATAAATATATATAAACGATTACCCGGGGGGGGGGGGGTATAAACACTATAATACACTGTCGTCTTCTTCTGAAGACCCTGGATCCTCTCGGTGCTCTCATGGCCTCACGACGAATCCTTCGAGAAGCTGAGTCTACCCCAGCCACAGGTCAGCCAAAACACAGTTCCACTGGGGGCACCGCCGTGGAGGCCGTCAACCACAAGTCCAGCAGATGGCTGGCAGGTTCCGAATCAGCAACGCTGATTAGGCCACTCCACGAGCGATACTAGGGTAGCGCCCTAGTCAGGAGCCTCGTGTGATACCACAGATCACTCTCCTTTCCGCAATACCCCAGTGGTTAAGCGTCTCCACCAGCCAGTCCCGGGTATGACAATCCTTCAACTGCCGCTTCACAGGCAGGGTAACACCACAGTGTTCATCCGGGAGGCGACTCACAGCTGCTGCAGCAAAACACTTGGTGTCGAGACGGCTGCCTTGGGTAGACTGACTCAACTTCCCTTACAGCAGTCCCAGGTCGACTCTGTAAGCAGACACGTCATCAATAACAGGGACTCACTAAAGCACCTCACTTACAGGCTCAGACCCAAACGCCCACCTATCCACTCCATAGATGGCGTTGTCGTCTGAGCACCACCTCACCAGAGGTCAGCAGCGGCTGTGTTGTGAGCTGAACAGGACTGGAAACTGGCCCTCGTTACCAGTACACCTCGTCCTCACCAGGTGTCGTCGTCAATTTGGAGGGGGTTTCGGGAGCTGAGCCACAGATGGCGTGTTCGTCACTGCTCCAGGCTCGGACGCTGGATCCGGGTCCGTAACAACAGCATACAGATATCCTTTCAGAAAAACCTTCAATATAGAACAAGCACATGGATTGATAATCTAGTCAAGATTCTAGAGAAAGTGGACCTGAAATAGACAATTAAAAACAAAGGGGAAGATAGACCATATCAACACTTTCGGCAGCCTCCACCATGGGAAGAATCGAATCTAAATTCTGAGCCGAATTCTGTGTTGCGTTTCACTTACGAGTTGGAGAAGGATGGGAAGCTGCCCTATCTAGATGTAACAGTCATGGAAAGGAGTGGAGGTTTCCACACTACAGTCTACACTAAGGAAACAAACATAGGAATGTGCCTCAATGCCAACAGTGACTGCCCAGACAGGTACATGAGGAGTGTCGTTAATGCTCATGTCGACTGTGTTCTCAGCCACAGCTCAGGATGGAAGCAAGTCGATGAAGAACTCTGCAGGGTAAGGCAAGTCCTAGTCAACAAAGGCTTCTCCAATGGTTTCGTTGAAGGCATCATAAGAAGGAAGGTGAAACACCATGCAACCTCTGAAGAGACAACTAACACAACACCTGAACCCCCTATTAGACTATTTTACAGGAACTTCTTTTCCACAGCTCATAAAACGGAGGAAAGGGTCCTGAAAGATATTGTTAATAGAAACGTTATCCCTACAGACAAAAATCAGAAGATACGATTGACGATTTACTATAAAACCAAGAAAACGGCCAACCTACTCATGAGAAACTCTCCAGACACAAAACAGAACGCTTTAAAAGAGACCAATGTCGTCTATGCCTTCAAATGCCAACTTGGGGACTGTAAGCCTCAAAGAGTTCAGTATATAGGCAAGACAACAACATCTCTTTCCAGGCGATTAACGATGCATAAACAACAGGGCTCCATTAAGGAACATATAATCTCTTCCCACAACCAGACCATCACCAGAGAAGTCTTAACAAAAAACACGGAAATCATCGATAGATACAGTGATAGCAGGCGGCTTGATATCTGCGAGGCACTACACATTAAGAAGTCGACACCAGCAATCAACAGCCAATTAATGCACAACTATATTCTACCCACTTGAAGACTCCGCACCATTATAGAAGCATCAAGAAATATGGGCCAATAGGCCCTTTGCAGTTACTTCCATTCTTCCCTTTAACTTACAAAATATTATACCCATTGTTTCGTGTTCTGTCTTGTGTTGAAAATTTGTTTTCACCTCATCCAAAACTGTTGTAACATATCACCTCACCCAAATGCAGGTATAAAATCAAAGCTGTTTGAACTCTGTTTAGTGTTTGCAAGTTATAGTTTTGTGTGTGTAAACTAAAGTCTTTGAATATGTAATAAGTTATTACGAAACGCGTTCAAGTGTCGCGTCCGACTAGAGATAAAGATCAATTTTGGAGAATTGATCTTTCAACAGTGAAAAGAAATATAAGAAATATTGAGAAAATTCGTGTTAGAATTATTAATCTTACTTTTCGGTCATATTTAATAATATATGTCTAATGGAAAGACTGCTACCAATATATATATAATATATATATATATATGTAGAGAGAGAGAGAGGCCTAGGGGACGGACGTGTAGTGGAGGAGCTGCTGCCTTCTCAGCCATTACCCTGAGACATCTTGGCCTCACCTTACCAAGACTCAACCATATTCACCGTGAATACGTCAAGCAGACGTGGAAGTGGCCGGAAGTGCCTTCGGTGTACCATCTATGTGAAAGCTTATCAAAACAGGTTGGTTGGCAGTGTAGAGTCATGGAGGGTGGAGTGAGGGGCCAGGATGGACCCAGCAGGCCTCCCATAGTGAGGGGAGGTGGGGGGTGAGTGAGGGGTGCTGTGTAGTCAGGAGAGAGAGGTGGGGGTTACGTGTGTGCCAAATAGTCTTTTGTATTTTTCTTTTTTCAAAGTTTTGTTGAACAAGTTACGTTGTCAGCGATAATTGGCGCAACATATCTATCATATTGTGAGTATAACACACGAGCAGTGAGTCAGATTACAAGTGTGTGATCATTCATCATTGTGCAGTGATATACGGGGAATTATACAGCCCGTCCTCCAAAAATGGGGTGGTAAATGTAAGGAGGCAAATAAGTGCAATTATGTACTATTCATAGCAGTTAGGAATTGTACTTATTTTCACTCAGTATTAAATCGTACTGTCAAATATATTGTGAATATTTGAGTTTACCCGAAAAACTGAATAGAAAACCACAACCTCACCTAACCGTCTTAGTTTTTGAAGATAATAATTTTATTACTTCTTAATTACAATTAGTACTTAACCTATAGCTATATTGATATTACAGTTTTATTAAACTAATAAAACAAAACTAAAATATATCAATAAATTGTAAAGTAACTCAGGATATTTTAAAATTTTGTATAAAATCTATATTATTTAATAAATCTGAAAACGAAATTCCTGATATTTAAAACTTGTGTATTGCTAATTGAAGTTGAAACCGTCATCCTAAAATTCTGAGTGTCTTAACAGAAAACGAGAAAAATTAAATCGGGGGAGGGAGTTGGGTCAATGTAACAGCCCCATAAGTGCAATTATGCACTGCTTATGACAGTAAGAAAGTGTACTTATTACACTTAGTATTAAATCGTACTGTCAATTCGGAGGATGGGTTGGAATTATACTAGTGTTTTTGTCGCCCTGACCCCCGCCCCCACCCAGCGCCCAGGCTGGGAAGTACCAGTTCTCCCCCTCCTTCCCAACCCCACCACGTCGACTCCCCACCCACGAGGCCACCTTGCCACCCGCCCATTGAACCCGGGAGGCTCCCATGTGTGTCTACGCCACCCACTTACCCAATGTATACCCACATATTGTGTAGTGGGTGTATACCCACACATTGTATAGAGGTGGTATATGTATTACCACTCATCTGAGTAGTAAGTGCCACGGCCAGCTGACTATCCCTCCAGCCTCCATCCGCCGTCCACCCTCCAGTCTCCACCCGCCGTCCACCCTCCCGCCCAGCGCCCGCCCAGCGCCCGCCCATGTCGCAGCTCTCAACATACAGCCAGGCTTCTCCAAGCCAAGATGATCCATCAAGCAGGGGTAGACAAGGCAGATGTCAGACGTGTGACAAGGTATGCTATATCTGGTCGAGGGACGATAATGTGCGCATTCATTACCACAACGGAGCCAGGTGTTTGGGTTCTGGGCGCCCTCCCGGGGAGAACACCAATCAACAGCCCACACCGCCCGTAAGGCAAAACACCTCCCAGACCTTCATTCCCACAGAAAATTTATTAGAAGCTATCAAAGCAACATCAGCCAGAACCTTGCAACACATCCCTAAAGCAGCCCGCCCCCATGCAGCAGCCAAATTATCCGCCCTCCTGAGAAAGGTCAACGACTCTCCTGGAACGACCCAAGCATGGCACAACCACCTAATGTTTGGCAACATATGTCTAGCCACCCCTGCAAGGATAGACAAAACCTTAGCTGCCTCAGTCATCAAAGCTATAAATGATTTTCCCAGGGAGGACAACCAGGTGCGCCTTCCTACTCGCGCGAGAAACACCCACGGCAGGAAGAGCAACAGTGGCATATCCGAGACATCAAAAATCAGAACATCAGTCACCAAGAAAATAGAAGGAAACACTATTGGCGCAATAAGATTCATCACCAGTGAGGACTCAATTGCTGACAGAGATGCCGCAACAGCTCAAGCCCTAAGGGAGAAACACCCACCCAGGGCTCCGCGTGAGGACGACATTGTACAAGTGGGGGCTACCGGAGAAGAACTTCTCTGGGTGGCTGAATCTGTGGTCTATAAAGCAGCCTTGTCCTTCCCAGCAGGTTCACAGGACTAAAACCCAACCACCTTAAGCAAATGCTCAACCCTGCACTGGGTGACATTGCAAAGAACCTCTTGGTGGAACTAACCAGATTCACCAACACATGTTTAGCTGGCAACATACCAGCGACCATAAGACCTATCTTTTTTGGAGCGTCTCTCTGTGCTCTAAAGAAAAAGGATGGAGGGATCAGGCCAATAGCTGTGGGCAATTCTCTCCGGCGTCTCGTCGCAAAAGCAGCTGCAAGAACAGTTAGTGATGCAGCGGTCAACATGCTGAAGCCAAAACAGCTCGGGTTCGGCATTCCACTAGGGTGTGAGGCGGCAGCCCATGCAGCTCGAGCCTTCATCGCCAACATCACAAACGAAAAGGCCCTTATCAAGCTAGATTTAAAAAATGCCTTCAATTTGGTGCGGAGGGATGCTGTACTCTGTGCGGTTCATAGTCATTTTCCTTCCCTCTACCCTTTAGTACATTCATGCTACAGTATGGACCTTAAGCTACTTTTTGGCGAACATGAAATTGACTCGCGAGAAGGCGTCCAACAAGGTGACCCCCTTGCTCCTCTCCTTTTCTGTTTAGTCATCAAACAAGTCACATAGGTCCTGTCCAGCGAGCTTAACATCTGGTTCTTGGATGATGGTACCCTAGCTGGTTCCCAAGACTCCCTCCTGGAGAACATCAGAAAAGTCCAGGAGCAAGGTGCATTTTTAGGCCTCACCCTGAACCCTTCTAAATGTGAAATAATGTTCCAACCAGGGCATCATAGAGAGAATAGAGGGTCTTCTGCCAAATATCCATAAAACTAAACCTGAAGACAGCACACTCCTAGGAGTTCCCCTGGGGTTGAAAGCCATCGATGAGGTCCTTGATAAGAAAATCGCCGACCTTAAGAGGATGGATGGGAGGATTGAGGATATTGATGCTCATGATGCACTCTACCTCATCACCAGATGTCTGTCCCTCCCTAGGTTAACCTACTTTCTGAGGTGTTCACCGTCTTACAGTAGCCAAAAACTAAGTGAGTATGACCGGTTACTGAAATCAATGCTAGAATAAGCCCTTAACCTCTCGTTTGATGACCTACAGTGGAATCAAGCCTCTCTTCCCGTAAGACTTGGGGGGCCTTGGAGTTCGAACAGCAACGCAAATCGCTGTTCCAGCCTTCCTGTCCTCCTTATCAGCATCCGACGACCTTGTGAAGGAAATTCTACCTGCCCACTTACATCAGCTGGCAGGTGTACATGATCCCAATTTTACACACTGTGCCACAGAGTGGGCCTCTCGTGCAGGCCCATCACCTCAACCACAATCACCGAAAGCCCACAAGCAATCCAGCTGGGATGGCCCCATTGTAGACCAAGTTGCTGCAGAGTGCCTGGGTGCTGCAACAACACAACACGACATTGCTCGCCTCACAGCAGTAGCAGCCCCACATGCAGGGGATTTCCTGTTAGCAACCCCAATGTCGGCAACTGGCACGCGTCTCACACCACATGCCCTCTGAATTGCTGTGGCCCTCTGCCTTGCTGCCCCAATCCACACCAGATATAGGTGTATTTGCGGCGAGGTAGTGGCTGACAGGTACGGCCACCATGGCCTACTCTGCCAAAGCACAGGGGGATGGCACTCGAGGCACAGTGAAGTTAACGACATCATCAAGAGGAGCCTCACCACAGCTGAATGCCCAGCTGAAAGAGAGCCCCGATACCTAATGCCCCGTAACTCTGATGCTCTTATTGGTCACCCGGATGGTATCACAGTGAACCCCTGGAAGAATGGCAAACAGTTGGTATGGGACTACACGTGCGTATCAACCCTGGCTAACACCTACATTGACCTCAGTGTTGCACAACCAGGTGGCGCTGCCACCCACAGGGAAGAAGCCAAATCCCGTAAGTATAGAGAACTGGATCACCACTACAATTTTGTTCCCATTGCTTCTGAGACGCTTGGCGCCTGGGGTAAAAGTGCAACCAGTTTTTTGAAGGAACCGGGTCCTAGGCTCATTGAAGCAACAAGGGACCCTAGAGCTGCCAGCTTTCTTTTTCAGCGCCTCAGCGTGGTGATACAGAGGGGAAATGCGCACTGCATCCAGGGTTCCTGCCCGCCATCTGAGGAGCTGGAGGAACTCGACAACCTATGATAACCATCTTTGTAACCTATATGTAACTCCTTTTTTGTAACAAAGTTCAAATAAAGCAAATATATATGTGTACATACAAAAGAATGGGGGTGGTAGGAGAAGATAATATTAGTGTTCTATATAGTGAAAATATATATATATATAACTGAAAACTCACACCCCAGATATATATATATATATATATATATATATATATATATATATATATATATATATATATATATATATATATATATATATCGTACCTAGTAGCCAGAACGCACTTCTCAGCATACTATGGAAGGCCCGATTTGCCTAATAAGCCAAGTTTTCATGAATTAATTGTTTTTTGACTACCTAACCTACCTAACCTAACCTAATGCTTTGGGCTACCTAACCTAACCTAACCTATAAAGATAGGTTAGGTTAGGTTAGGTAGGTTTGGTTAGGTTCGGTCATATATCTACGTTAATTTTAACTCCAATAAAAAAAATTGACCTCATATATAATGAAATAGGTAGCTTTATCATTTCATAAGAAAAAAATTAGTGAAAATATTATTTATTCAGGAAAACTTGGCTTATTAGGCAAATCGGGCCTTGCATAGTAAGCTGAGAAAGGCGTTCTGGCTACTAGGTACGACATATATATATATATATATATATATATATATATATATATATATATATATATATATATATATATATATATATATATATATATATATATATATATATATATACATATATATATATATATATATATATATATATATATATATATATATATATATATATATATATATATATATATATATATATAAATGAAAACTCACACCCCAGAAGTGACTCGAACCCATACTCCCAGGAGCAACGCAACTGGTAACTAACCCACCCACTACACCATCAGACCCTACAAAAGAAGTAGAGAGTTCGAGATATATATACATCCCAAACATCTCCACTTCCAGTGGGTTCGAGTCCCACTGGTGGGTGTTGTCCAAAGATTATTAATCTTCACTTGTGGTTTATGCAAGTATAGGCTTATAAGCTGGACACGAGTTCTCTCACATTGACAGTGGTTTGACGAAAAATGCAGACTAACCCCACACTCATCTGGTGCCCTCGGGAAGTGGAGATGTTTGGGATGTATATATATCTCGAACTCTCTACTTCTTTTGTAGGGTCTGATGGTGTAGTGGGTTAAAGCATACTAGTTATGGCAGCTACTGGAAGGTAGTTGTGCTTTCTGGGTTCGAGTCCCACTGGTGGGTGTTGTCCAAAGATTATTAATCTTCACTTGTGGTTTATGCAAGTATAGGCTTATAAGCTGGACACGAGTTCTCTCACA
This sequence comes from Procambarus clarkii, assembly GCF_040958095.1. Lineage (NCBI taxonomy): Eukaryota > Metazoa > Arthropoda > Malacostraca > Decapoda > Cambaridae > Procambarus > Procambarus clarkii. The sequence goes on from NC_091215.1 coordinate 10,113,428, forward strand.
TTGACAGTGGCTTGACGAAAAATGCAGACTAACCCCACACTCATCTGGTGCCCTCGGGAAGTGGAGATGTTTGGGATGTATATATATCTCGAACTCTCTACTTCTTTTGTAGGGTCTGATGGTGTAGTGGGTTAAAGCATACTAGTTATGGCAGCTACTGGAAGGTAGTTGTGCTTTCTGGGTTCGAGTCCCACTGGTGGGTGTTGTCCAAAGATTATTAATCTTCACTTGTGGTTTATGCAAGTATAGGCTTATAAGCTGGACACGAGTTCTCTCACATTGACAGTGGCTTGACGAAAAATGCAGACTAACCCCACACTCATCTGGTGCCTTCGGGAAGTGGAGAATTTTGAGATATATATCTCGAACTATCTACTTCTTTTGTAAGGTCTGATGGTGTAGTGGGTTAAAGCATACTAGTTATGCCGGCTACTGGAAGGTAGTTGTGCTTTCTGGGTTCGAGTCCCACTGGTGGGTGTTGTCCAAAGAATGTTAATCTTCACTTGTGGTTTATGCAAGTATAGGCTTATAAGCTGGACACGAGTTCTCTCACATTGACAGTGGCTTGACGAAAAATGCAGACTGACCCCTCACTCATCTGGTGCCTTCGGGAAGTGGAGATGTTTGAGATATATATCTCGAACTATCTACTTCTTTTGTAAGGTCTGATGGTGTAGTGGGTTAAAGCATACTAGTTATGCCGGCTACTGGAAGGTAGTTGTGCTTTCTGGGTTCGAGTCCCACTGGTGGGTGTTGTCCAAAGAATGTTAATCTTCACTTGTGGTTTATGCAAGTATAGGCTTATAAGCTGGACACGAGTTCTCTCACATTGACAGTGGCTTGACGAAAAATGCAGACTGACCCCTCACTCATCTGGTGCCTTCGGGAAGTGGAGATGTTTGAGATATATATCTCGAACTATCTACTTCTTTTGTAAGGTCTGATGGTGTAGTGGGTTAAAGCATACTAGTTATGCCGGCTACTGGAAGGTAGTTGTGCTTTCTGGGTTCGAGTCCCACTGGTGGGTGTTGTCCAAAGATTGTTAATCTTCACTTGTGGTTTATGCAAGTATAGGCTTATAAGCTGGACACGAGTTCTCTCACATTGACAGTGGCTTGACGAAAAATGCAGACTGACCCCTCACTCATCTGGTGCCTTCGGGAAGTGGAGATGTTTGAGATATATATCTCGAACTATCTACTTCTTTTGTAAGGTCTGATGGTGTAGTGGGTTAAAGCATACTAGTTATGCCGGCTACTGGAAGGTAGTTGTGCTTTCTGGGTTCGAGTCCCACTGGTGGGTGTTGTCCAAAGATTGTTAATCTTCACTTGTGGTTTATGCAAGTATAGGCTTATAAGCTGGACACGAGTTCTCTCACATTGACAGTGGCTTGACGAAAAATGCAGACTGACCCCTCACTCATCTGGTGCCTTCGGGAAGTGGAGATGTTTGAGATATATATCTCGAACTATCTACTTCTTATGTAAGGTCTGATGGTGTAGTGGGTTAAAGCATACTAGTTATGCCGGCTACTGGAAGGTAGTTGTGCTTTCTGGGTTCGAGTCCCACTGGTGGGTGTTGTCCAAAGATTGTTAATCTTCACTTGTGGTTTATGCAAGTATAGGCTTATAAGCTGGACACGAGTTCTCTCACATTGACAGTGGCTTGACGAAAAATGCAGACTGACCCCTCACTCATCTGGTGCCTTCGGGAAGTGGAGATGTTTGAGATATATATCTCGAACTATCTACTTCTTTTGTAAGGTCTGATGGTGTAGTGGGTTAAAGCATACTAGTTATGCCGGCTACTGGAAGGTAGTTGTGCTTTCTGGGTTCGAGTCCCACTGGTGGGTGTTGTCCAAAGAATGTTAATCTTCACTTGTGGTTTATGCAAGTATAGGCTTATAAGCTGGACACGAGTTCTCTCACATTGACAGTGGCTTGACGAAAAATGCAGACTGACCCCTCACTCATCTGGTGCCTTCGGGAAGTGGAGATGTTTGAGATATATATCTCGAACTATCTACTTCTTTTGTAAGGTCTGATGGTGTAGTGGGTTAAAGCATACTAGTTATGCCGGCTACTGGAAGGTAGTTGTGCTTTCTGGGTTCGAGTCCCACTGGTGGGTGTTGTCCAAAGATTGTTAATCTTCACTTGTGGTTTATGCAAGTATAGGCTTATAAGCTGGACACGAGTTCTCTCACATTGACAGTGGCTTGACGAAAAATGCAGACTGACCCCTCACTCATCTGGTGCCTTCGGGAAGTGGAGATGTTTGAGATATATATCTCGAACTATCTACTTCTTTTGTAAGGTCTGATGGTGTAGTGGGTTAAAGCATACTAGTTATGCCGGCTACTGGAAGGTAGTTGTGCTTTCTGGGTTCGAGTCCCACTGGTGGGTGTTGTCCAAAGATTGTTAATCTTCACTTGTGGTTTATGCAAGTATAGGCTTATAAGCTGGACACGAGTTCTCTCACATTGACAGTGGCTTGACGAAAAATGCAGACTGACCCCTCACTCATCTGGTGCCTTCGGGAAGTGGAGATGTTTGAGATATATATCTCGAACTATCTACTTCTTATGTAAGGTCTGATGGTGTAGTGGGTTAAAGCATACTAGTTATGCCGGCTACTGGAAGGTAGTTGTGCTTTCTGGGTTCGAGTCCCACTGGTGGGTGTTGTCCAAAGATTGTTAATCTTCACTTGTGGTTTATGCAAGTATAGGCTTATAAGCTGGACACGAGTTCTCTCACATTGACAGTGGCTTGACGAAAAATGCAGACTGACCCCTCACTCATCTGGTGCCTTCGGGAAGTGGAGATGTTTGAGATATATATCTCGAACTATCTACTTCTTTTGTAAGGTCTGATGGTGTAGTGGGTTAAAGCATACTAGTTATGCCGGCTACTGGAAGGTAGTTGTGCTTTCTGGGTTCGAGTCCCACTGGTGGGTGTTGTCCAAAGATTGTTAATCTTCACTTGTGGTTTATGCAAGTATAGGCTTATAAGCTGGACACGAGTTCTCTCATATTGACAGTGGCTTGACGAAAAATGCAGACTGACCCCTCACTCATCTGGTGCCTTCGGGAAGTGGAGAATTTTGAGATATATATCTCGAACTATCTACTTCTTTTGTAAGGTCTGATGGTGTAGTGGGTTAAAGCATACTAGTTATGCCGGCTACTGGAAGGTAGTTGTGCTTTCTGGGTTCGAGTCCCACTGGTGGGTGTTGTCCAAAGAATGTTAATCTTCACTTGTGGTTTATGCAAGTACAGGCTTATAAGCTGGACACGAGTTCTCTCACATTGACAGTGGCTTGACGAAAAATGCAGACTGACCCCTCACTCATCTGGAGCCGTCTGGAAGTGGAGATGTTTGAGATATATATCTCGAACTATCTACTTCTTTTGTAAGGTCTGATGGTGTAGTGGGTTAAAGCATACTAGTTATGCCGGCTACTGGAAGGTAGTTGTGCTTTCTGGGTTCGAGTCCCACTGGTGGGTGTTGTCCAAAGAATGGTAATCTTCACTTGTGGTTTATGCAAGTATAGGCTTATACTCTGGACACGAGTTCTCTCACATTGACAGTGGCTTGATGAAAAATGCAGACTGACCCCTCACTCATCTGGTGCCTTCGGGAAGTGGAGATGTTTGAGATATATATCTCGAACTATCTACTTCTTTTGTAAGGTCTGATGGTGTAGTGGGTTAAAGCATACTAGTTATGCCGGCTACTGGAAGGTAGTTGTGCTTTCTGGGTTCGAGTCCCACTGGTGGGTGTTGTCCAATGATTGTTAGTCTTCGCTTGTGGTTTATGCAAGTATAGGCTTATAAGCTGGACACGAGTTCTCTCACATTGACAGTGGCTTGACGAAAAATGCAGACTGACCCCTCACTCATCTGGTGCCTTCGGGAAGTGGAGATGTTTGAGATATATATCTCGAACTATCTACTTCTTTTGTAAGGTCTGATGGTGTAGTGGGTTAAAGCATACTAGTTATGCCGGCTACTGGAAGGTAGTTGTGCTTTCTGGGTTCGAGTCCCACTGGTGGGTGTTGTCCAAAGATTGTTAATCTTCACTTGTGGTTTATGCAAGTATAGGCTTATAAGCTGGACACGAGTTCTCTCACATTGACAGTGGCGTGACGAAAAATGCAGACTGACCCCTCACTCATCTGGTGCCTTCGGGAAGTGGAGATGTTTGAGATATATATCTCGAACTATCTACTTCTTTTGTAAGGTCTGATGGTGTAGTGGGTTAAAGCATACTAGTTATGCCGGCTACTGGAAGGTAGTTGTGCTTTCTGGATTCGAGTCCCACTGGTGGGTGTTGTCCAAAGATTGTTAATCTTCACTTGTGGTTTATGCAAGTATAGGCTTATAAGCTGGACACGAGTTCTCTCACATTGACAGTGGCTTGACGAAAAATGCAGACTGACCCCTCACTCATCTGGTGCCTTCGGGAAGTGGAGATGTTTGAGATATATATCTCGAACTATCTACTTCTTTTGTAAGGTCTGATGGTGTAGTGGGTTAAAGCATACTAGTTATGCCGGCTACTGGAAGGTAGTTGTGCTTTCTGGGTTCGAGTCCCACTGGTGGGTGTTGTCCAAAGATTGTTAATCTTCACTTGTGGTTTATGCAAGTATAGGCTTATAAGCTGGACACGAGTTCTCTCACATTGACAGTGGCTTGACGAAAAATGCAGACTGACCCCTCACTCATCTGGTGCTTTCGGGAAGTGGAGATGTTTGAGATATATATCTCGAACTATCTACTTCTTTTGTAAGGTCTGATGGTGTAGTGGGTTAAAGCATACTAGTTATGCCGGCTACTGGAAGGTAGTTGTGCTTTCTGGGTTCGAGTCCTACTGGTGGGTGTTGTCCAAAGATTGTTAATCTTCACTTGTGGTTTATGCAAGTATAGGCTTATAAGCTGGACACGAGTTCTCTCACATTGACAGTGGCTTGACGAAAAATGCAGACTGACCCCCTCACTCATCTGGTGCCTTCGGGAAGTGGAGAATTTTGAGATATATATCTCGAACTATCTACTTCTTTTGTAAGGTCTGATGGTGTAGTGGGTTAAAGCATACTAGTTATGCCAGCTACTGGAAGGTAGTTGTGCTTTCTGGGTTCGAGTCCCACTGGTAGGTGTTGTCCAAAGAATGTTAATCTTCACTTGTGGTTTATGCAAGTATAGGCTTATAAGCTGGACACGAGTTCTCTCACATTGACAGTGGCTTGACGAAAAATGCAGACTGACCCCTCACTCATCTGGTGCCTTCGGGAAGTGGAGATGTTTGAGATATATATCTCGAACTATCTACTTCTTTTGTAAGGTCTGATGGTGTAGTGGGTTAAAGCATACTAGTTATGCCGGCTACTGGAAGGTAGTTGTGCTTTCTGGGTTCGAGTCCCACTGGTGGGTGTTGTCCAAAGAATGTTAATCTTCACTTGTGGTTTATGCAAGTATAGGCTTATAAGCTGGACACGAGTTCTCTCACATTGACAGTGGCTTGACGAAAAATGCAGACTGACCCCTCACTCATCTGGTGCCTTCGGGAAGTGGAGATGTTTGAGATATATATCTCGAACTATCTACTTCTTTTGCAAGGTCTGATGGTGTAGTGGGTTAAAGCATACTAGTTATGCCGGCTACTGGAAGGTAGTTGTGCTTTCTGGGTTCGAGTCCCACTGGTGGGTGCTGTCCAAAGATTGATAATCTTCACTTGTGGTTTATGCAAGTATAGGCTTATAAGCTGGACACGAGTTCTCTCACATTGACAGTGGCTTGACGAAAAATGCAGACTGACCCCTCACTCATCTGGTGCCTTCGGGAAGTGGAGATGTTTGAGATATATATCTCGAACTATCTACTTCTTTTGTAAGGTCTGATGGTGTAGTGGGTTAAAGCATACTAGTTATGCCGGCTACTGGAAGGTAGTTGAGCTTTCTGGGTTCGAGTCCCACTGGTGGGTGTTGTCCAAAGATTGTTAATCTTCACTTGTGGTTTATGCAAGTATAGGCTTTTAAGCTGGACACGAGTTCTCTCACATTGACAGTGGCTTGACGAAAAATGCAGACTGACCCCTCACTCATCTGGTGCCTTCGGGAAGTGGAGAATTTTGAGATATATATCTCGAACTATCTACTTCTTTTGTAAGGTCTGATGGTGTAGTGGGTTAAAGCATACTAGTTATGCCGGCTACTGGAAGGTAGTTGTGCTTTCTGGGTTCGAGTCCCACTGGTGGGTGTTGTCCAAAGAATGTTAATCTTCACTTGTGGTTTATGCAAGTATAGGCTTATAAGCTGGACACGAGTTCTCTCACATTGACAGTGGCTTGACGAAAAATGCAGACTGACCCCTCACTCATCTGGAGCCGTCTGGAAGTGGAGATGTTTGAGATATATATCTCGAACTATCTACTTCTTTTGTAAGGTCTGATGGTGTAGTGGGTTAAAGCATACTAGTTATGCCGGCTACTGGAAGGTAGTTGTGCTTTCTGGGTTCGAGTCCCACTGGTGGGTGTTGTCCAAAGAATGTTAATCTTCACTTGTGGTTTATGCAAGTATAGGCTTATAGGCTGGACACGAGTTCTCTCACATTGACAGTGGCTTGATGAAAAATGCAGACTGACCCCTCACTCATCTGGTGCCTTCGGGAAGTGGAGATGTTTGAGATATATATCTCGAACTATCTACTTCTTTTGTAAGGTCTGATGGTGTAGTGGGTTAAAGCATACTAGTTATGCCGGCTACTGGAAGGTAGTTGTGCTTTCTGGGTTCGAGTCCCACTGGTGGGTGTTGTCCAATGATTGTTAGTCTTCGCTTGTGGTTTATGCAAGTATAGGCTTATAAGCTGGACACGAGTTCTCTCACATTGACAGTGGCTTGACGAAAAATGCAGACTGACCCCTCACTCATCTGGTGCCTTCGGGAAGTGGAGATGTTTGAGATATATATCTCGAACTATCTACTTCTTTTGTAAGGTCTGATGGTGTAGTGGGTTAAAGCATACTAGTTATGCCGGCTACTGGAAGGTAGTTGTGCTTTCTGGGTTCGAGTCCCACTGGTGGGTGTTGTCCAAAGATTGTTAATCTTCACTTGTGGTTTATGCAAGTATAGGCTTATAAGCTGGACACGAGTTCTCTCACATTGACAGTGGCTTGACGAAAAATGCAGACTGACCCCTCACTCATCTGGTGCCTTCGGGAAGTGGAGATGTTTGAGATATATATCTCGAACTATCTACTTCTTTTGTAAGGTCTGATGGTGTAGTGGGTTAAAGCATACTAGTTATGCCGGCTACTGGAAGGTAGTTGTGCTTTCTGGGTTCGAGTCCCACTGGTGGGTGTTGTCCAAAGATTGTTAATCTTCACTTGTGGTTTATGCAAGTATAGGCTTATAAACTGGACACGAGTTCTCTCACATTGACAGTGGCTTGACGAAAAATGCAGACTGACCCCTCACTCATCTGGTGCCTTCGGGAAGTGGAGATGTTTGAGATATATATCTCGAACTATCTACTTCTTTTGTAAGGTCTGATGGTGTAGTGGGTTAAAGCATACTAGTTATGCCGGCTACTGGAAGGTAGTTGTGCTTTCTGGGTTCGAGTCCCACTGGTGGGTGTTGTCCAAAGATTGTTAATCTTCACTTGTGGTTTATGCAAGTATAAGCTTATAAGCTGGACACGAGTTCTCTCACATTGACAGTGGCTTGACGAAAAATGCAGACTGACCCCTCACTCATCTGGTGCCTTCGGGAAGTGGAGATGTTTGAGATATATATCTCGAACTATCTACTTCTTTTGTAAGGTCTGGTGGTGTAGTGGGTTAAAGCATACTAGTTATGCCGGCTACTGGAAGGTAGTTGTGCTTTCTGGGTTCGAGTCCCACTGGTGGGTGTTGTCCAAAGATTGTTAATCTTCACTTGTGGTTTATGCAAGTATAGGCTTATAAGCTGGACACGAGTTCTCTCACATTGACAATGGCTTGACGAAAAATGCAGACTGACCCCTCACTCATCTGGTGCTTTCGGGAAGTGGAGATGTTTGAGATATATATCTCGAACTATCTACTTCTTTTGTAAGGTCTGATGGTGTAGTGGGTTAAAGCATACTAGTTATGCCGGCTACTGGAAGGTAGTTGTGCTTTCTGGGTTCGAGTCCTACTGGTGGGTGTTGTCCAAAGATTGTTAATCTTCACTTGTGGTTTATGCAAGTATAGGCTTATAAGCTGGACACGAGTTCTCTCACATTGACAGTGGCTTGACGAAAAATGCAGACTGACCCCTCACTCATCTGGTGCCTTCGGGAAGTGGAGAATTTTGAGATATATATCTCGAACTATCTACTTCTTTTGTAAGGTCTGATGGTGTAGTGGGTTAAAGCATACTAGTTATGCCGGCTACTGGAAGGTAGTTGTGCTTTCTGGGTTCGAGTCCCACTGGTGGGTGTTGTCCAAAGAATGTTAATCTTCACTTGTGGTTTATGCAAGTATAGGCTTATAAGCTGGACACGAGTTCTCTCACATTGACAGTGGCTTGACGAAAAATGCAGACTGACCCCTCACTCATCTGGTGCCTTCGGGAAGTGGAGATGTTTGAGATATATATCTCGAACTATCTACTTCTTTTGCAAGGTCTGATGGTGTAGTGGGTTAAAGCATACTAGTTATGCCGGCTACTGGAAGGTAGTTGTGCTTTCTGGGTTCGAGTCCCACTGGTGGGTGTTGTCCAAAGATTGTTAATCTTCACTTGTGGTTTATGCAGGTATAGGCTTATAAGCTGGACACGAGTTCTCTCACATTGACAGTGGCTTGACGAAAAATGCAGACTGACCCCTCACTCATCTGGTGCCTTCGGGAAGTGGAGATGTTTGAGATATATATCTCGAACTATCTACTTCTTTTGTAAGGTCTGATGGTGTAGTGGGTTAAAGCATACTAGTTATGCCGGCTACTGGAAGGTAGTTGTGCTTTCTGGGTTCGAGTCCCACTGGTGGGTGTTGTCCAAAGATTGTTAATCTTCACTTGTGGTTTATGCAAGTATAGGCTTATAAGCTGGACACGAGTTCTCTCACATTGACAGTGGCTTGACGAAAAATGCAGACTGACCCCTCACTCATCTGTCTTGTGTTGATGAAATTAATACCCTATTAATGCCACCTCACCCCATCCACCTCACTAAAATGTAGATATAGATATAAAATCGGAGATGCGTAAGTTCTATTCAGTTGTGTATTTGTAAACTAAAGTCTTTGAAAATGTAATAAGTTTTACGAAACGTGCTCGTGTTGCGTCAGACTAGAAATAAAAATGAATTTTGGAGAATTGATTTTTGATTTACCTCCAACAGTGAAAAGAAATGTACGAAAGATTGAGAAAATTCGTGTTAGAATTATTAATCTTACTTTTTCGGTCATATTTAATATATATATATATATATATATATATATATATATATATATATATATATATATATATATATATATATATATATATATATATATATGCCGTACCTAGTAGCCAGAACGCACTTCTCGGCCTACTATGCAAGGCCCAATTTGCCTAATAAGCCAAGTTTTCATGAATTAATTATATATATATGTGTATATATACAATGTCAGAGGTGAGGCATGTATATAGTAGGTATATAAAAACACGCACCAATTCGAATGCAACATTGTGTCAAAATTCCAAAGCAATCTGTAAAGAGGTTTCAAAGATTTCCCCTCACATGAAAAACTATTAAAAAATCATGTCATGTGAGTTGTCATGTCACAGACATGACATCTATCAACCCGTTCTCGCACTTGCGTTTAGTCAATATTGGCTTATTTAATAAGTGCATATGTGACATACTAATTGATTGTAAATATTTTAGTTTTCCTTGAAATGCTTCATAGAAAACTCTGACCTCACCTAACCTTCTTAGTATGTTAAGGTAAGCATCTTATTGCTTCTTAATTACAATTATCACTTAACCTATACCGTTGATTAAGTAATAATTGTAAATAAGAAGCAATTAGATGCTTATCTTAACGTACTAAGAAGGTTAGGTGAGGTCGGGGTTTTCTATGAAGCTTTTCAAGATAAACTAAAATATTTACAATCAATTAGTATGTGACATATGCTCTTATTAAATAAGCCAATATTGACTGTACGCAAGTGCGAGAACAGGTTGTATCTATATAGTATGTATGTAAAAACCTGCTCGTATGCGAATGGAACGTTGTGTGAAAATTTCAATGCAATCAGTGAAGAACTTTGGGAGATTAGTGATTTTGAACAAACGAATATTTACATTTTTATTTATATAGATATATACATATAATATTTTTGGGTCTTATTGTTCTGTGTTTTTTGGAATATGTTTATGATAAGTCAAACAACCCATTATGATTTTAACAATTATCAAGCACGGCAAATTTATGAGTAGCAAATCCTCTTCCTCCAGATAGTGATGCTGACCAACTTTCCCAAATCATCCAAACACCCCATCATAACCGAGATAACCCACGACCTTCCATACTTCAAGTTTGAGAACATTAACATGTTCGGAGCTGCAAGTAACGTTATGAATATATTTACAAAGTTGTCGTTCGTGGCCAGGGAAATGTATCACGTGCCGGCTGTGAAGGAGTTCTACCAGAGAAGGAAGGAATTCGATCTCATGGTCGTAGATGCTATGTTCAACGAGGTGAGAGCTCGTTCCTGGAACTTGATGTTCCATGACATTTGTCATATTTAATATTGACTTATAAAAATGGTATGCATAATAGTATTTCCTGAGGCTCCAGGATAATACACATAATAGTACAATTTAATGAAGCATAGGTTAATTAAAATATATAGAAAACTCTTGTTTTAGCTTGCTGTTTTGCTTAAGCTCTATCGACCATGAAGGTTATTAAGACCAACAATCAGCTTATTGAATGACCAACAGTTACCGTAGACTTCATTCTTGAAAACAGTACAGGACTAAAGTAAATTATTATTGTACATACACCGAGAAACGGTATACACCTTCGGTGTGTACCGTTTATCGATGTATATTAATCAGTGAATACTGAAATCATAAATGACTATTGGTTTACTCTCCCTGCAGTTGTTCAACCACTTTAACTAGTTGATACAGCGACATTCTTGTACATCGGCGCTCAATCTCTAACGAACTGAATGGTTGGGCATCATTCCTTCCCTCAGTCCTATCTCAGATCCTTGTCGTCATATTCTTATAAGCTCTCTATAATCGTAATGACTTAGCGCTTTCTTATGATTCTCTGCTTTTTGTCTTCCTACAGGTGGCCTACCCATTTGTGCACAACGTCCCATTCATCACTCTCTTCACATCGGCGACAAACCATCGCGTCAGCGCCGTCCTGGGCAACGTCCTCAACCCAGCCTACGTCCCCTTCATGGATAACTTTCACTTCCCTGCATCGGTCTGGCAGCGGCTCCTCAACACAGTTCATCACATATCATATCCTTTTTTTTGGCGGATCTGGTCCATAGTGCCGACAGTGCAGAAAGAAGTGAGTCAGTTTCAGTGGCAAATGGTATCTCAACAAATATTAGTGATGGAGCAAAGTTGAAAATAATCAGAGATATACTTGAAGGATAATGCATACTTACTGTCAAAAAACTATTTTCCGTTGATTTTTTAATTGTGCAATCAAATTTATTAACACATAGCAGGTTTATAACTGAGTGCACTGCAGAGTTGCCAGATAGCCTACATAAAAGGAATTTCATGACTCTTTGGTGAGTGTCGGAACCATTCCTCAGATCTCTGCGCAGTTCCCGGAGTTGCCACCGCTGTTGGACCTGGAGAGGAACATGAGTCTGACGTTGATCAACGGCCACTTTAGTACTGGTATACCACTGCCCCTCCTGCCCTCACAGGTGGAGGTGGGCGGCATGCACTGTCGACCCGCCAGCCCTCTGCCTCAGGTGAGTTGTCCTGCCCTCACTGGTGGGGATGGTCGGAATTCACTGTCGACCCGCCAGCCCTCTGCTCCAGGTGAGTTGTCCTGCCCTCACTGGTGGGGATGGTCGGAATTCACTGTCGACCCGCCAGCCCTCTGCCCCAGGTGAGCTGTCCTGCCCTCACTGGTGGGGATGGTCGGAATTCACTGTCGACCCACCAGCCCTCTGTCCCAGGTGAGTTGTCCTGCCTTCACTGGTGGAGGTGGGTGGAATTCACTGTCGACCCGCAAGTCAACACTCGTGACTCGGGAACTCTCATGAGAAGATAGAGGATGAAAACTAACCCATGGGGAGGACTTGATATCACTCAGTATCCCATGCTAAGAAAATAGGTTGTCAAGATGTAGTGTGGAGGAAAACTGTTACAAGTACAGGACGACAAGCTATTGGTGTGGACCTGGTGTGTATCTAGGGTTTTGTGAATATTCACATATAGATATATGTGTATATTCACAAATTTAATTCCGTTAAATAACCACCAGATAGTTGTTCACGTTGTTAGTTAGTCACGCAGCTCTTTACAAGGATACAAATCTGCACACAGGATGATTTATCAATCTTGCTAGCCATGCCCAACTAATCTTAGCCTAGCTCAAACCAATCAACTGAGCCTATCACAGTCTAACCGAAGCTAAAACATTCTAACCTAACAATACGTTAGTGAGTAAGATGTGTACATACCCACTTTACAGGATCTGGAATCGTGGATCATAGGAGCGGGGTCTGCTGGCGTTGTCTACTTTAGCTTGGGCTCGGTTGCGCGTGGAACCTCCGTGCCAGTCAAGTATCGCGACTTCTTAATCGAGGCTTTCCGCAGGCTGCCCCAGCGTGTCCTCTGGAAACATGAGGAGGAGCTGGAGAACCTCCCTGACAACGTGATGATCAACAAGTGGCTTCCCCAGCAGGATATTCTTGGTGAGGTTATTTATAAGGTTATTTATAAGAGGTTATTTATATATGTCATGGGTTCGTATCCTGGCCGGGGAGGATTTACTGGGCGCAATTCCTTAACTGTAGCCTCTGTTTAACGCAACAGTAAAATGTGTACTTGGATGAAAAAACGATTCTTCGCGGCAGGGGATCGTATTCCAGGGACCTGCCGGAAACGCTACGCGTACTAGTGGCTGTACAAGAATGTAACAACTCTTGTATATATCACAAAAAAAAAAAAGTGAACGGTGGACGTTAGACCAAAATGTCTGTGTAACATATGCCTATGCTTTATCAAAAAGTCAGAATAAGAAATACAAAAATAAAAGTATCACTGTTAGCACACATACTGCCTTCAGGCAACATAGTTACAAACTGATCCACTAATAGAGAAATACAAGAGATTATTAGTTTGACAAATTAGTTTTTTTATCATCATCTGCATTTTAATACCACTAATTCACTTTAATGATTAAAACCCTATCATCTGCTGCCCACCACAACATGAAGGTGTTCATCACGCGCTGAGGCCTCCTCAGCCTTCAGGGGGCCGTCTACCATGCCACTCCTCTGCCCATAATAATCCTGATGTCCATGTTTTGGAGAAGAGGAAAGAATAATAAAAGAAAAATCAAGAAGTCAAAACCACAACCCTTAACCAAAACATAGACATCAACATATACTATAAAAAAAATTGCGACCTCCTCTTTAAAACAGCCAGGAGCCAATCGAGAACCCTATGCAGTTGGCAATGTGGCATATATGTACCCCTGCCCCCATTAAGGATGTGAGCTTCAATTTAATGATATCTGTAAGAAATACTATTATGAATTTGATCAACCACTAGAAAATGCATAAAATTATTAAATAGACATTTTGTCTTTTATAGTCATATGTATTTTAATAATTACAATCCAATATAAAGACTAACACCCTGTGGACTGCAGCCCACCACAACGTGAAGGTGTTCATCTCGCACTGTGGCTTCCTCAGCCTGCAGGAGGCCATCTACCACGCCACGCCCCTCCTCGCCCTACCCATTTACTCCGACCAGCCCAGGAATGCCAAGTTAATGAGGGACGCTGGTCTGGGTCTCATGCTGGTGTGGGAGGAGCTCACTGTGGACTTGATCGTCGACGCTCTCACCGATATCATCAACGACCCCAAGTACGTAGTTATAAAATTATACTTGTGGACTTATTATGGTATTATCCAGTAAGCTGAAGGACTTGCTTTTAAAAGTGCCAGATGTTCTAGCGGAGGGTTAGAAGAGTAGGAAGACACCTTAACTCGCCTAGTCCTTAGAACCCCGAATATGTACTGAACACTTCCATGGTGTACTAACAGTTGTCTACGGCTGGGGGGTACGATGGATGGTTTGACAATGAATTAAACCAGACAATTAAATGAAAGGGCATGTATACCATTGGTGGATCAGCCAGCATACTCCATGATCCAGATAGGATTAAAATAATTACCCTAAGTACTTCGTAGTTCGTGACATGAACATAATAATAAATATATCAAGACATCCTCTTCTTAAACATCCTTCCAGACCCAATTGAATATAAAATGGTACTGGTATTGGTAGAGGTTACAACACTTCAATAATTGATCCATGACAAATGACCGGACATCTATTAAACTCGTATTACTGCCTAACTCGCCGTCACTCTTCAGGGAAAGCGAGTCGACAAGAGCTCAGCCGTTAGGTTGAGTCAATGATACAGAGTCTGATTAAGGGCAGAACCTTCCCTGAATGACCCTTGCCGCTACACTCTACAGGAAGTCACACTTGTTTCCTCAAAGGGAGTCACACTTGTTTCTCTGCAAGGAATCACACTTGTTCCGCAAAAAGGGGTCATCCTTGTTCCTCAAAAAGGGGGCCATCCTTGTTCCACTAATGGGAGTCACACTTGTTCCTCAAAAGGGAATCACACTTGTTCCTCAAAAGGGAATCACACTTGTTCTACCATAGTGGATCACACTTGTTCCTCTGCAGGGAGTAAAACGTGTTCCTCTGCAGGGAGTAAAACGTGTTCCTCTGTAGGGAGTAAAACGTGTTCCTCTGCAGGGAGTAAAACGTGTTCCTCTGCAGGAGTCACACTTGTTCCACCACAGGGAGTCATACTTCTTCTTCCACAGGAAGTCACACTTGTTCCTCTACACGTATCCCAATTGTCCCTCTGCAGGAAGTCAGACTTGTTCCTCTCCAGGAAGTCACATTTATTTCTCCAAAAGGGGCCACACTTGTTCCTGTGCAAGTAGTCACACCTGTGCCACCACAGGGAATCACACTTGTTTCTCTGCAGGGAGTGACATTTGTTCCTTCAACGGTAGTCACACTTGTTCCTCCAAAAGGGGGTCACTCACTTGTGACACCACAGGGAGTCACAATTGTTTCTCCAAACGGAGGAGTCACACTTGTTTTTCCAGAGGGAGTCACACTTGTTTCGAAACAAGGAGTCAAACGTTTTCCACCATATGAAGTCCCACATTTAAGTTGAAGTAAAGGGGTCTAGTAGCTGAGTGGACAGCGCGAAGGACCCGTAATCCTGTGGCCCGGGTTCGATTCCCGGCGCCGGCAGAGACAAATGGGCAGAGTTTATTTCGCCCTCATGCCCCTGTTACCTAGTAGTAAATAGGTACCTGGGAGTTAGACAGCTGTTACGGGCTGCTTCCTGTGTACTCACCTATTTGTGCTTGCGGGGAGCTATGATTCTTTGGTCCCGCTTCTCAACCGTCAGTCAACTAGTATACAGATTCCTGAACCCAATGGGCTCTATCACATCTACCTTTGAAACTGTATATGGAGTAAGCCTCCACCACATTACTGCCTAATGCATTCCATCTGTTAACTACTCTGACACTGAAAAAGTTCCTTCTTACGTCCTTGCGGCTCATTTTGGTACTCAGTTTCCACCTGTGTCCCCTTTGTTCGCATACTACCCGTGTTAAACAGTTTATCCTTATCTACCCAGTCAATTCCCCTGGGAATTTTGTAGATAGTTATCATGTCTCCCTTAACTCTTCTGTCTTCCTGTATCACAAGGTGCATTTCCCCAACCTTTCCTCGTAACTCATGCCTCTTAATTCTGGGACTAGCCTACTGGCATATCTCTGAACTTTTTCCAGCTTCGTCTTGTGCTTAACAAGGTATGGGCTCCATGCTGGGGCCGCATACTCCAAGATTGGTCTTACATATGTGGAATACAAGGTTCTGAATGATTCCTTACACAGGTTCCTAAAGGCTGTTCTGATGTTAGCCAGCCTCGCATATGCTGCAGATGTAATTCTTTTTATGTGGGCTTCAGGAGACCGGTTTGGTGTGATATCGGGAGGACGGGCTGGATATCAACTCTTAGATCTTTCTCTCTGTTTCTTGAAGTACTTCATCTCTTATTCAGTATCCTGTGTCTGGCCTCCTGTTTCCACCCACTGAGTTTCATTACTTTGCATTTACTCGGGTTAAACTTTAGCAGCCATTTGTTGGACCATTCATTCAGTCTGTCTAGGTCATCTTTTTTTTTAGATATATATATACAAGAGTTGTTTCATTCTTGTACAGCCACTAGTACGCATAGCGTTTCGGGCAGGTCCCTGGAATACGACCCCCACGAAGAATCGTTTTTACAACCAAGTACCCATTTTAGTTGTTGAGTTAAACAGAGGCTACAGTTAAGGATTTGCACCCAGTAAATCTTCCTCGGTCAAGTTACAAACCCATGACAAAGCGCTCGCGGAACGCCAGGCGAGTGTCTTACCACTACACCACGGCGACTAAGACATCCTAGTCTATCTCCTACTGTCATACTCTGTTTTAATCCTCCTCATAATTTTTGCACCATCAGCAAACAGTGAGAGGAATGATTCTAAACCCTCTGGGCGATCATTTACATTTATAAGATGCAGTACAGGTCCAAGGACTTACACCTGCGGGACTCTACTGACGACGTCTCGCTAATCTGAGATCTTGCCCCTCTCAGTGACTCGCTGTTTTCTGTTGCTTAGGTACTCCCTTATCCAATGGAGTACCTTCCCTTTCACTCCTGCCTGCATCACCGGCTTTTTCACTAGCCTCTTGTGTAATATTGTGTCAAAGGCTTTCGGGCAATCCAAGAATATAAAGTCTACCCACCCTTCACTTTCTTGTCTGATTTTTGTTTGCCAGGTCGTAGAATTCAATTAATCCTGTGGGGCAGAACTTGCCATCCCTGAACCCATGTTGATGCTGTGTTACAAAGTTCTTTCGCTCCAGATGTTCCACTATATTTTTCTCACAATCTTCTCCATCAGCTTGCATGGTATGCAAGTTATAGACACAGGCCTGAAATTCAGAGCCTCCTGTAAATCCCCCCTTCTTGTATTTTGGGACTACATTAGCCGTTTTCCAAATTCTTGGCACCTTCACTTTTGCCAGTGATTTGTTATAAACTATGAAGAGTGGCAGGCACAGTGCTTCCGCTCCTTCCTCCAGTATCCAAGGGTAGATTCCATCTGGACCTAAAGTCTTTGTTACAACCAATTCTAGGAAAAGGTTCCTTACTTCCCCACTGGTAATCTCAAACTCTTCTAGTGGATCCTGGTTAACTATTCCCTCTCTTATCTTTTGAGCTTCTTCTTGCTCTAAAGTGAAGACTTCCTGGAATTTCTTATTCAGTTCCTCACACACTTCCTTGTTGTTTGTAGTGAATCCGTCTGCCCCTATCCTTAATTTCATTACCTATTCCTTTGCTGTTGTTTTTCTCCTTTTTCTGTTGTGGCTGTGCAGCAATTTAGGTTGAATCTTTGCCTTGCTTGCGATGTCATTTTCATACTGCCCTTCTGCCTCTCTTTTCAACTTGATATATTTATTCCTGGCACTCTGGTATCTTTCTCTGCTCTCAAGTGTCCTGTTATTGATATAGTTTCTCCATTCCCTGCTATACTTCTGAGTGATGTACTCCATCATGTCTTGGGCCGTCTTTCCCCTGAGCTCTGTTTCCCATGTTATATCTGTTAGGAATTTTCTTATCTCCTCATAGTTTCACTTTAGGAATGCCTGCCTTTTGTTTTCGGTTCCCCTCCTCGAGTTCCATAACCCTTCTTCAACCAGATACTCAAACGCCAGTACACTGTGGTCGCTCATTCCTTCTGGGGTCTCGAAACCAATTTCCTTTATGTCGGAGTCCTTCAGAGTGATGACTAGGTGGAGCCTCTCTGGTTCATCGTGTCCTCTCATCCTTAGGGGTTCCCTGACATGCGGGCTTAGAAAGTTTCTTGTCGCTACATCAATAGTTTGGCTCTCCACGTATCCTCACCTTCATGCAGTTCGTTGTTCTCCCAATCTATCATTCCGTGAGTGAAGTCCCCCCATGACGAGCAGATGGGATCTATTTCTACAGGCAGCAGAGGCTGCCCTCTCAATTATAGTGTTAACTGCCATGTTGTTGTTGTCATACTCTTCACTGAATCTTCTGTCATTTGATGGAGGGTTATATGTCACTGCTACTACTATTCTTGGTCCTCCCATTATCCTTATGCCTGTTATGTAGTCTCGGAATCCTTTACAGCCCGGGATAGCTATCACTTTGAAACTCCATTCCTTTCTCATTAGTAGGGCCACTGCCTCCTCCCCTACCTTCCTTCTCTTTCCTTATTACTGTGTAGTCCTGGAGAAACACCACATTTGTTATGATTCCTGAGAGTTTTATTTCTGTGAGTCCGATTACATCCGGGTTCACTTCTTGTGCTCTTTCCCTTAGTTCACTTGCCTTGCTTTTGAACAAGTTTGAACAAGGAACAAGTTTGACTCCATGTGATGGAACAGGTGTGATTCTCTGTGGAGGAGTCAGTGTGAATCCCTGTGAGATAATAAATGTGACTCACTGTGAATGAATAATTCTGACTCCTTGTGTAGGAATAAGTGTTACTCTCTTTGGAGGAAAAAGTGTGATGCCTTGTGAAGGAACAAGTGTGACTACCTGCAGAGAAACAAATGTGGCTCCCTTTCGAGGAACAAATTTGACTCTCTACTGAGGAACAAGCGTGACTTCTTGTGGAGGAACAAATTTGATTCTTTTCTGATGAACACGTGTGACTTCCTGAGAAGGAACAAGTTTGACTACCTGTAGTGGAACAATTGTGACTCCTGCAGGGAACAATTGTGACTTCTGCGGGGAACAAGTGTGACTCCCTCCAGAGGAACAAGTGTGACTCCCTGTGGTCCAACAAGTGTAACTTCCTGTGGTGGAAGAAGTGTATCTCCTTATGTAGGAGCAAGTGTGAATCCCTGTTGATGAACAAGTGTGAATCCCTGTTGATGAGCAGGTGTGAATCCGTGTGGCGGAAAAAGTGTGACGCCTGCAAAGGAATAAGTTTGACTCCCTGCAGTGGAACAAGTGTGATTCTCTGTGGTGGAGCAAGTGTGACTCCCTTTTGAGGAATAAGTATGACTCCCTGTTGTGGAACAAGTGTGACTCTCTGTGGTGGAAAAAGTTTGAGTCCCTGTTCTGGAGCATGTGTATTCACCTAGTTGTGCTTGCAGGGGTTTAGCTTTGCTCTTTCGGACTGTCTGTCAATTGTCAATCAGTCAACGGTTATAAACTACTAACTATTATTTTTCTTCACACACACACACACACACACACACACACACACACACACACACACACACACACACACACACACACACACACACACACACACACACACACACACACATACACACACACACACACACACACACACACACACACACACACACACACACACACACACACACACACACACACACACACACACACACACACACACCACACACATACGTTAGACGTTAGATGTTAGAAATAATTTTTTCAGTGTCAGGGTAGTTAACAAATCGAATGCATTAAGTAGTGTTGTTGTGGAGGCAGACTTCAAACACAGTTTCAAATGTAGATATGATACAGCCCAATAGGCTCAGGAATTTGTACACCAGTTGATTGATAGTTGAGAGGCGGGACCAAAGAGCCAGAGCTCAACCCCCGCAAACACAACTAGGTGAGTACACACATTCAGGAGGAGGTGGAGTGGTCCTACTCATGAGAAAGAAATGGAGTTTCAAGGAGATGGTTATTCAAGGCTTTGAAGGGTCTAGAAACTACATAACAGGCACCATGACGATAGGAGGACCAAGAGTAGTAGTAGCAGTGATATATAACCCTCCACCAAACGACAGAAGTCCCAGGCAAGAGTATGATAGAAACAACATGGCAGTTAACAATATAATTGAGAGGGCAGCCTCTGCTGCCTGTAGAATTCGATTCCATCTGCATATCATAGGTGATTTCAATCACGGAAGTGAGAACAAAGATCCGCATAGAGGAAAGGAGACATGGAGAGCTAAACTACTGGAGGTGGCAACAAGAAACTTATTAAGCCTGCATATCAGAGAACCCACAAGAGTGAGGGGAAACGATGAACAAGCGAGACTCGACCTAGTATTCACTCTGATTGAATTCGACGTGAGGGAAATTGACTTCGAGGCCCCAGTAGGAATGAGCGATCACAGTGTACTGATATTTGAGTATCTGCTCGAAGAAGGATTAAAGAACTGGAGAAAGAGAACTGAAAGCAAAAGGCTAGCATTCAGTAAGGAAAACTATGAGGAGATGAGAAATTTCCTAACGGATATAACATGGGAAACAGAGCTAAGGAAAAAAGACGGCCCAAGACATGATGGAATACATCACACAGAAATGTAAGGAGGCAGCAGAAAAGTTTTTCCCGGAACAAAAGGTAAAAAATTAAGTACAGATGAGAAACCCATGGTTTAATCAGTGATGAAAGGTAACTAAGCAAGTAAGTAAAAGAGCATGGAGAAACTACAGATATAACAGGACACCTGAGAGCAGAGGAGGATACCAGAGAGCCAGGAATGAATACCTCAGGGTGAGAAGAGAGGCAGAAGGGCAATATGAAAATGACATAGCTAGCAAGGCTAAGACTCAACCCAAATTGCTACACAGCCACATCAGGAGAAGGTCAACAGTGAAGGAACAGGTAATGAAACTGACGATAAGGCCAGACAGATTCACTACAAACGACAAAGAAGTGTGCAAGGATCTCAATAGGAAATTCCAGGAAGTCTTCACATTGGAGCAAGGGAAAGTTCCAGAAATAAGAGAAGGAATAGTTAACCAGGCACCACTAGAGGAGTTTGAGATTACCAGTGGGGATGTAAGAAAGCTTTTGCTAGAGTTGGATGTGACAAAGTTCAGTATACAAGAGCAGAACAGATTCATTGAAGAGCAGGGGGTGCCATAGGCACTATCAGAGAACATTGTATAAACGTCGGAGGTCTACAGTTGTTCAACATCCTTCCAGCGAGTATAAGAAATATTGCCGGAACAACGGTGGATATCTTCAAGATTAAACTAGATAATTTTCATCAAGAACTGCCGACCAACCGGGCTATGGTGGGTATGTGGGACTGCGGGCCGCTCCAATCAACAGCCTGTAGGATAAGGCTCCCACAAGTCAAGCCTGGCCTTGGGCAGGGCTTGGAGAGTAGAAGAACTCCCAGAACCCCAGCAAGCTCGTATAAACGTTATGATTTTAAAAGGTGGATTGTTCTTGGGTTAAATATAAGTAATACTTTTATGTGATATCTAAACCATTTAAATTTCTAATTATATAGGTACACTTCTTCATCTGGTATTTTAAATAAAAACTCAATATAATTATTTGTGACTGTGATTGCGTTTTTCCTTCTTACATCCCTGGTGGTCAGGTATAAGGAAAACGTGATCAGGAAGTCAGTGAGGATGAGAGACCAGCTGACGTCGCCCAGGGAACGGGCAGTGTTCTGGACGGAGTACGTCATCCGCCACCGTGGGGCCCCCCAGCTGAGGTCCCCGGCGGCACAGCTCTCCTGGGTGGAGTTCCTTATGCTCGACATCCTGCTCCTCCTCCTTCTGGCTCTCTCCCTTCTCCTTTTCATCCTACATCGCATCTTTAGAATTGTCACTACTATACTTTTTAGTGGTGATGGCAGAAAGAAAAAGTCAGATTAAGGCACCTTCAACACCTCCTATGGAAAATACTTATTTGTTATTGTACCTTTAGGAATTTTTTTTTTTAGTATAAGAGATAAACACAACTCAATATAATTATGTTTCAGTTCAAAGAATTAAAACTATCGAACCCTAGTTTCTAACAAGGTCAGAGATTGTTTCCCTATGGTGTAATTTTAATAAATGCTCATTCATTGGATATTGTTGAGTATAGTTTGTATGACATGCAAGTGAGGGTAGAATGGCATTGCATCTTTTGTTTACCATCGTGATGCACTGGGAAAGACAGACCTCAGGCCTGGGTAAGAGTGCATGATTACCTTTCATGGTGTTTTATTGTGGGCTCTCTGGTCCACTTATTTGAACATTTGCTGTAGCTCTGCTCAAGATTAAATACAACTATCATATCTTAGTTAACAGCCCTGGATTGACCATTAAGTAAAAAAGCATGTGCTTATGGCCTCAAGTAAAGAGCGGGTTCCATAGAGCTTTTTCCAATGTCAAATTTGCATTGGACCATGGCGTAGTATTGCAGCTGAACCTTGACCCATTAAATGGTGGCTCCACTATAAATGAAAAAAATATTAATATTAATATAATTATAGTACTAACAAGACTAATGATACTTTATTCAATGAAATACAACAAAATTCTAATCTGGCCATTGCCATATGGTCAACGGAGCAACCTCAGCTCGCTTTAAAATGTGTTCGGTACGACAGTACATGTCAAGCAACACTTGTTAGCGTAGCGGACATGCGGTGCTCAGTGGCTCACCACGCATCCGTACATTGCAAGTTCCATCACAGCTCACACTGGCCCAAATCTGAGCACCCAACATCACCCAGAAAGTGTTTCCATAAGATTTTGGAAGCTTTTGAATT
Organism: Procambarus clarkii; assembly: GCF_040958095.1. Classification (NCBI taxonomy): domain Eukaryota; kingdom Metazoa; phylum Arthropoda; class Malacostraca; order Decapoda; family Cambaridae; genus Procambarus; species Procambarus clarkii. Next base: position 10,136,264 of record NC_091215.1, read on the forward strand.
TATAGCTGAAAACAAAAGTCACAAGAAGCCACAAGTCACAAAAGAGACACTAGAAGAGAAGCAAACAATATTGCAAATAAGATGCAAGAGGTAGACTTTCATTTTATGTTCATGTTCAAGGGTAAGATCCAGCATAATTCTCGTAGAGGAAGTAAAGTTCAAAAAAGTTATGATGTGAACTTTAAAGCATGGGAGCCGGTCGGCCGAGCGGACAGCACACTGAACTTGTGATCCTGTGGTCCTGGGTTCGATCCCAGGCGCCGGCGAGAAACAATGGGCAAAGTTTCTTTCACCCTATGCCCCTGTTACCTAGCAGTAAAATAGGTACCTGGGTGTTAGTCAGCTGTCACGGGCTGCTTCCTGGGGGTGGAGGCCTGGTCGAGGACCGGGGCGCCGCGGGGACACTAAGCCCCGAAATCATCTCAAGATAACCTCAAGATCTCAAGATGGTCATATCTGTATGGTTCATTACCTGACAAACTGCATAATTCAAGGGATAACCTTGAAAGACACTAAGCAATTGCAAAGAAAATGCTACCAGACGTTGATTACAAAGAAGCTCAAACTCGACAACGGGAAGAAGGTACCCAGTGATGGAGAAGCACCAGAGGAAGACCATAATGCTCGAGATAAATTTTGCATCACCAACTTTTATTCAATTATTGACAAAGTTATAACTGAGATAAGAGAAAGAAGGAGAGAATTGTACAAAGAAATGGCAGGTAGAGTTTCTTTTTCTGTGATGTACAAAAAATGTCCCTTTCATCATCAACTGAAGTTGAAAGATACTCTGAGTGTTGTCAAAATATGATTGATGTTTACTCAGAAGACTTGACCACTGACTTCTCAGCTGAGCTTCAGCAGCTTCACTCACTTGTGCGACATAAGTTTAGTGCAACCAAAATTAAAAAAAAAATTGTCATGCTGAACTTTACAAAATAATTGTAGAAGAAAATATTTTGTGCCTTTCAAAATGGAGACGTTTGCTTCCGCATATTTTTAACATTAATTGGTCACAAGCTTCACAGCTCAACGTTCACTTTCTCAGTTGAATTATATAAATTTTTTAAAAAGAACAGCTATTCGACAAGACAAGCTGGATGTCTCATATCTGCTAAATATTGAAGTAGATTTGTTACATCAGATTAATTTTGAGGATATGAGCAAAGACTTTGCAATTTAAAAAAACACGATTAAACTTTCTGCAATATAACTAAAGTTATAACTAAGCAGAAGCAAACTTTATTTTGCATCATTGATTCGTGTAAGTTAAAATGCATTGTAGCTCTAAAACAAGAAAGCAATGGAATAATAGGTATTTTGTTTTATACAAATAACGGCATTTATTTAATGGGACATATCTATTTGACGGTTTACTATGGTTTTATTTTGAATAACATATATGGCATATGGGGGTACCATAATTTTTCAGTACATAGATCTTCTAAAAGTGTTAATCCGGGATTGTTGGTGAGAATTAATACAGTACAGAGAATATACACACTAGCCATAAGTAGGTGTTTTGGCGCCAGTAGTACCCACCAAATGTACCCAGTAATTATGGAGTGAAAGTAAGATACTAATAAGTATTGAGGTCATCAGAGGTGGGGGATGCCGCCACCTCGATATGAGTATCAGTTCGATGAATCTGTGTGTAAATTAAGTCTTTGAAAATGTAATAAGCATTACGAAACGCGTTCAGGCGTCAGACAATAAAAAAAGGAATTTTTGACAATTGATATTTTTATTACCATCGACAGTGAAGAAAAACATAAGAAATACTGAGAAAATTTGTGTTAGAATTATTATTCTTACCTTTTCGGCCACATTCAACAACATATGTTTACAAGAAAGACTGCTACCAAAAAATACTATATATATATATATATATATATATATATATATATATATATATATATATATATATATAAATATATATGTATATATATGTATATATATATATATATATATATATATATATATATATATATATATATATATATATATATATATATATATATATACATATATATATATGTCGTACCTAGTAGCCAGAACGCACTTTTTGGCCTACTATTCAAGGCCCGATTTGCCTAATAAGCCAAGTGTTCCTGAATTAATAAGTATTCTCTAATTTTTTTCTTATGAAATGATAAATCTACCCTTTTCATTATGTATGAGGTCAATTTTTCTTTATTGGAGTTAAAATTTACGTAGATATTTGACCGAACCCAACCAACCCTACCTAACCTAACCTAACCTATCTTTATAGGTTAGGTTAGGTTAGGTAGCCGAAAAAGTTAGGTTAGGTTAGGTTTGGTAGGTTAGGTAGTCGAAAAGCAATTAATTAATGAAAACTTGGCTTATTAGGCAAATCGGGCCTTGCATAGTAGGCTGAGAAGTGCGTTCTGGCTACTAGGTACGACATATATATATATATATATATATATATATATATATATATATATATATATATATATATATATATATATATATATATATATATATATATATATATATATATATATATATATATATATATATATATATATATATATATATATATATATATATTGGTGTATACTGGCAGCAGGTTTTCTTTCAAACATGTTTCATTGAATATAACCGCATATTCTGTATTTATTATTTTCTGGTTTAGGGCTTCTATCCCTCTATTTTCTTAGCATCAGGGCTTAATTGAAATAGGAGTTCTCCAAAACTCATTTTCGTACTTTTAAGGTGAAGAAAAGAAGTGATTTACTATAGAGTGTATTACACTTATTTGTATAATTTGCACAACGTTTCGAACCTCCATGGTTCATTCTCAAGTGAACAGATCTTACAATACTAGTTGATTTTATACCCGCATTAGGTCAGGTGATAATACAATGAATAAGAAAATAGTTAGAGGGATAGAAGCCCTAAACCAGAAAATAATAAATACAGAATATGCGGTCATATTCAATGAAACATATATATATATATATATATATATATATATATATATATATATATATATATATATATATATATATATATATATATATATATATATATATATATATATATATATATATATATATATATATATATATATATATATATATATATATATATTTATATATATAAATTGTGACGGTGTTCCCCCCCTTATATTTCTCCCACTCCAGCTGTAAGAGTCATATCTACTTTGCCCGAACGTTCTCTACCTTCCAGAGAACAATTTGACATATGTGGGAGCATGAGGTGTTCTCGCATTGGCGAGAAATTAGCCAAAGAAGAGTGTTTTGGCCAGTGGCTTAGGCCCATTAGGACGCCAATATGGCGCCGGCCCCTACGTTTTCCCGCCAAGACGTTATGAGGTCAGTGGCACCAGATTGGTCAAGAACGGTGACGTGGCACAGGGAGCCAATGAGTAACGCCCTTGGCAAGTATGACGTCACAAGTGCAGTGGGTCCAAACGGAGCGTCCCGTGGCGCCAAGAAGTTAGACACGACACGTCGAGGGGGTCGGACGTGCGATCGGGGGTCCTGTCAGTCTGACAGTTTTCACCCCTCTCTGGTGGATTTACGCATCACCTGTGGTCTGCAAGTACCCTGTGAGGTCTTCCTAAACTCCATGTGTCGGACAGAAGAAGGAATGGCCGAGAAACGAGCAACAAGTGCTCCAGTGACAGGTGCTTTGCAAGAAGTGAAGTCTGAGCAGTGACGTCCGGCTTCGACTGTACAGTTTCACCAGTTAGGTGATGACGTAGTGGCTGGGCCATTCCACTGTGAGGAAGGAGAAGAACGAGCTAGCTGGGAATACGAACGACTGCAGCCGTGAGTGAGGACTGCAGACATAGCTGTGAGGAGGAGGCGACGGCCAGGAGACCGACTCCAACCCTTCAAGAGGTTGTGGAGTAGCACGGAACCTACAGAGGGAAGAGTACGGAGAAGACGTGTTTTTGGATGATGGTTGAGTTCCTGGGAAGAGCATCAGTGTGTGTGTAGGGGCGTTCCCTACAACGAGTCGAGAGACGGGACCAAGAGCTTCAATTCAACTCTCAACAGAGGGCGAGTCCACATCATTGATGGTGGAAGTAGGTAATTCAGTTTTCCCTCCCATTCCCCTTTAGTTAGCTATTAGCCGGAGTATCTTCTATGTCGTGAGCAGGGCTCATCAATATCTATGTTTCTGGTGAGACATAGTTGTGGGGAGATGCTATAGAGCTCTCGTAATATATATGTATGGTGTGTGATTGCACCTGTGGTTTTGGTGAAGAGATTACTGTGACCAGAGTATCTTCTATGTCGTGAGCAGGGCTCACCAATGTCTATGTTTCTAGTGAAACACAGTTGTGAGGAGAGGCTATAGAGCTCTCACGAGAGAGGTATATATATACGGTGTGTGATTGCACCTGTGGTTTAATGAAGAGATTTCTGTGATGAGGACATTTATATTCATGTCATTTATATTATAATTTTGTGCCAGAGGATATATATATAAATGTACAACTTAGTAGTGTGAGGCTGTGTGCCTAGTATTACCATATTATATCAAATATTGATGAAGAGATCTATATATATATATATATATATATATATATATATATATATATATATATATATATATATATATATATATATATATATATATATATATATATATATATATATATATTAGTATATTTTGGTAGCAGTCTTTCCTGTAGACATATATTATTAAATATGACCGAAAAAGTAAGATTAATAATTCTAACAAGAATTTTCTCAATCTTTAGTACATTACGCTTCACTGTTCGAGGTAAATCAAAAATCACTTCTCCAAAATTCATTTTTATTTCTAGTCTGACGCGACACGGGCGCGTTTCGTAAAACTTATTACATTTTCAAAGACTTCACAAATACACAACTGATTAGAACTTACGTATCTCTGATTTTATATCTACATTTGAGTGAGGTGGGAGGGGTGATGTGGCATTAACACAAGACAGAACAAGAGGGGATATTAATAGGGTATTAAAAGTATCAACACAAGACAGAACAGAAACAATGGGTATTGAATAGAAGTGTTTGTAGAAAGCCTATTGGTCCATATTTCTTGATGCTTCTATATTGGAGCGGAGTCTTGAGGTGGGTAGAATATAGTTGTGCAATAATTGGCTGTTGATTGCTGGTGTTGACTTCTTGATGTGTAGTGCCTCGCAAACGTCAAGCCGCCTGCTATCGCTGTATCTATCGATGATTTCTGTGTTGTTTACTAGGATTTCTCTGGCGATGGTTTGGTTATGGGAAGAGATTATATGTTCCTTAATGGAGCCCTGTTGCTTATGCATCGTTAAACGCCTAGAAAGAGATGTTGTTGTCTTGCCTATATACTGGGTTTTTTGGAGCTTACAGTCCCCAAGTGGGCATTTGAAGGCATAGACGACGTTAGTCTCTTTTAAAGCGTTCTGTTTTGTGTCTGGAGAGTTTCTCATGAGTAGGCTGGCCGTTTTTCTGGTTTTATAGTAAATCGTCAGTTGTATCCTCTGATTTTTGTCTGTAGGGATAACGTTTCTATTAACAATATCTTTCAGGACCCTTTCCTCCGTTTTATGAGCTGTGGAAAAGAAGTTCCTGTAAAATAATCTAATTGGGGGTATAGGTGTTGTGTTAGTTGTCTCTTCAGAGGTTGCATGGCTTTTCACTTTCCTTCTTATGATGTCTTCGATGAAACCATTGGAGAAGCCGTTATTGACTAGGACCTGCCTTACCCTACAGAGTTCTTCGTCGACTTGCTTCCATTCTGAGCTGTGGCTGAGAGCACGGTCGACGTATGCGTTAACAACACTCCTCTTGTACCTGTCAGGGCAGTCGTTGTTGGCATTTAGGCACATTCCTATGTTTGTTTCCTTAGTGTAGACTGCAGTGTGGAAACCTCCGCCCTTTTCCATGACTGTTACATCTAGAAAAGGCAGCTTCCCATCCTTTTCCGTCTCGTAAGTGAAACGCAGCACGGAACTCTGCTCAAATGCCTCCTTCAGCTCCTGCAGATGTCTGACATCAGGTACCTGTGTAAAAATGTCGTCAACATACCTGCACTATATGGCCGGTTTCAAGTTCATGTCGACTAAGACTTTTTGCTCGATGGTACCCTTGTAGAAGTTTGCAAACAGGACACCTAGGGGAGAACCCATGGCGACCCCATCTACTTGCTTATACATGTGCCCATCCGGGCTCAAGAAGGGTGCCTCTTTAGTACAAGCTTGGAGTAGTTTCCTCAGAATACTTTCTGAAGAAATCCGGACTCCACCTGCCAAAGATCATTGGGGAATATAAACCTGGATATGCGTATGGAAATGTCAAGACGCACAAGCCTGGAAACCCACTTCGGCCAATCATTAGCCAGATACCCACACCCACGTACAGACTGGCGAAGCGACTCAACGGCCTGCTGACTCTTTATGTTCCTTGCGCCTTCAGCCTGAAGTCTCCAAAGGAATTTGTTGACTTACTGCGGGGCACACGGGCCACAGGGATAAGAGCCTCGTTGGACGTAGAATCGCTGTTTACCAACGTACCTGTGGACGAGACAATCGGAATGATAGCCGACAGAGTGTATCGTGATCCAGCCTGTACTCCTCTTGACATGCCAGAAAGTATTCTGAGGAAACTACTCCAAGCTTGTACTAAAGAGGCACCCTTCTTGAGCCCGGATGGGCACATGTATAAGCAAGTAGATGGGGTCGCCATGGGTTCTCCCCTAGGTGTCCTGTTTGCAAACTTCTACATGGGTACCATCGAGCAAAAAGTCTTAGTCGACATGAACTTGAAACCGGCCATATACTGCAGGTATGTTGACGACATTTTTACACAGGTACCTGATGTCAGACATCTGCAGGAGCTGAAGGAGACATTTGAGCAGAGTTCCGTGCTGCGTTTCACTTACGAGACGGAAAAGGATGGGAAGCTGCCTTTTCTAGATGTAACAGTCATGGAAAAGACCGGAGGTTTCCACACTGCAGTCTACACTAAGGAAACAAACATAGGAATGTGCCTAAATGCCAACAGCGACTGCCCTGACAGGTACAAGAGGAGTGTTGTTAACGCATGCGTCGACCGTGCTCTCAGCCACAGCTCAGAATGGAAGCAAGTCGACGAAGAACTCTGTAGGGTAAGGCAGGTCCTAGTCAATAACGGCTTCTCCAATGGTTTCATCGAAGACATCATAAGAAGGAAAGTGAAAAGCCATGCAACCTCTGAAGAGACAACTAACACAACATCTATACCCCCTATTAGACTATTTTACAGGAACTTCTTTTCCACAGCTCATAAAACGGAGGAAAGGGTCCCGAAAGATATTGTTAATAGAAACGTTATCCCTACAGACAAAAATCAGAGGATACAACTGACGATTTACTATAAAACCAGAAAAACGGCCAGCCTACTCATGAGAAACTCTCCAGACACAAAACAGAACGCTTTAAAAGAGACTAACGTCGTCTATGCCTTCAAATGCCCACTTGGGGACTGTAAGCTCCAAAAAACCCAGTATATAGGCAAGACAACAACATCTCTTTCTAGGCGTTTAACGATGCATAAGCAACTGGGCTCCATTAAGGAACATATAATCTCTTCCCATAACCAAACCATCGCCAGAGAAATCCTAGTAAACAACACAGAAATCATCGATAGATACAGCGATAGCAGGCGGCTTGACGTTTGCGAGGCACTACACATCAAGAAGTCAACACCAGCAATCAACAGCCAATTATTGCATAACTATATTCTACCCACCTCAAGACTCCGCTCCAATATAGAAGCATCAAGAAATATGGACCAATAGGCTTTCTACAAACACTTCTATTCAATACCCATTGTTTCTGTTCTGTCTTGTGTTGATACTTTTAATACCCTATTAATATCCCCTCTTGTTCTGTCTTGTGTTAATGCCACATCACCCCTCCCACCTCACTCAAATGTAGATATAAAATCAGAGATACGTAAGTTCTAATCAGTTGTGTATTTGTGAAGTCTTTGAAAATGTAATAAGTTTTATGAAACGCGCCCGTGTCGCGTCAGACTAGAAATAAAAATGAATTTTGGAGAAGTGATTTTTGATTTACCTCCAACAGTGAAGCGTAATGTACGAAAGATTGAGAAAATTCGTGTTAGAATTATTAATCTTACTTTTTCGGTCATATTTAATAATATATATATATATATATATATATATAATATATATATATATATATATATATATATATATATATATATATATATATATATATATGTCGTAGCTAGTAGCCAGAATGCACTTGTCAGCCTACTATGCAAGGCCCGATTTGCCTAATAAGCCAAGTTTTCATGAAATAATATATTTTATCTAATTTTTTTCTTATGAAACGAAAAAGCTACCCATTTCATTATGTATGAGGTCAATTTTTTTTATTGGAGTTAAAATTAACGTAGATATATGACCGAACCTAACCAACCCTACCTAACCTAACCTAACCTATCTCTATTGGTTAGGTTAGGTTAGGTAGCCGAAAAAGTTAGGTTAGGTTAGGTTAGGTAGGTTAGGTTGTCAAAAAACAATTAATTCATGAAAAATTGTCTTATTAGGCAAATCGGGCCTTGCATAGTAGGCTGACAAGTGCGTTCTGGCTACTAGGTACGACATATATATATATATATATATATATATATATATATATATATATATATATATGTCGTACCTAGTAGCCAGAACTCACTTTTCAGCCTACTATGCAAGGCCCGATTTGCCTAATAAGCCTAGTTTTCATGAATTAATTGTTTTTCGACTACCTAACCTACCTAACCTAACCTAACCTAACTTTTTCGGCTACCTAACCTAACCTAACCTATAAAGATAGGTTAGGTTAGGTTAGGTAGGGTTGGTTAGGTTCGGTCATATATCTACGTTAATTTTAACTCAAATAAAAAAAAATGACCTCATACATAATGAAATGGGTAGCTTTATCATTTCATAAGAAAAAAATTAGAGAAAATCTATTACTTCAGGAAAACTTGGCTTATTAGGCAAATCGGGCCTTGCATAGTAGGCTGAGAAGTGAGTTCTGGCTACTAGGTACGACATATATATATATATATATATATATATATATATATATATATATATATATATATATATATATATATATATTAGTATATTTTGGTAGCAGTCTTTCCTGTAGACATATTTTATTAAATATGACCGAAAAAGTAAGATTAATAATTCTAACACGAATTTTCTCAATCTTTCGTACATTATGCTTCACTATTGGAGGTAAATCAAAAATCACTTCTCCAAAATTCATTTTTATTTCTAGTCTGACGCGACACGGGCGCGTTTCGTAAAACTTATTACATTTTCAAAGACTTCACAAATACACAACTGATTAGAACTTGCGTTTCCCTGGTTTTATATCTACATTTGAGTGAGGTGGGAAGGGTGATGTGGCATTACATTTGAGTAAGGTGGGAAGGATGATGTGGCATTAGAGGATATTAATAGGGTATTAAAAGTATCAACACAAGACAGAACACGAAACAATGGATATTGAATAGAAGTGTTTGTAGAAAGCCTATTGGTCCAAATTTCTTGATGCTTCTATATTGGAGCGGAGTCTTGAGGTGGGTAGAATATAGTTGTGCAATAATTGGCTGTTGATTGCTGGTGTTGACTTCTTGATGTGTAGTGCCTCGCAAACGTCGAGCCGCCTGCTATCGCTGTATCTATCGATGATTTCTGTGTTGTTTACTAGGATTTCTCTGGCGATGGTTTGGTTATGGGAAGAGATTATATGTTCCTTAATGGAGCCCTGTTGTTTATGCATCGTTAAACGCCTAGAAAGAGATGTTGTTGTCTTGCCTATATACTGGGTTTTTTGGAGCTTACAGTCCCCAAGTGGGCATTTGAAGGCATAGACGACGTTAGTCTCTTTTAAAGCGTTCTGTTTCGTGTCTGGAGAGTTTCTCATGAGTAGGCTGGCCGTTTTTCTGGTTTTATAGTAAATCGTCAGTTGTATCCTCTGATTTTTGTCTGTAGGGATAACGTTTCTATTAACAATATCTTTCAGGACCCTTTCCTCTGTTTTATGAGCTGTGGAAAAGAAGTTCCTGTAAAATAGTCTAATAGGGGGTATAGGTGTTGTGTTAGTTGTCTCTTCGGAGGTTGCATGGCTTTTCACTTTCCTTCTTATGATGTCTTCGATGAAACCATTGGAGAAGCCGTTATTGACTAGAACCTGCCTTACCCTACAGAGTTCTTCGTCGACTTGCTTCCATTCTGAGCTGTGGCTGAAAGCACGGTCGACGTATGCGTTAACAACACTCCTCTTGTACCTGTCAGGGCAGTCGCTGTTGGCACACTACACACTATTCAATGTGTGTAGTGTCTCTTTCTAATGTTAAAGTGCACGACCCAGCAGCAAGGAATCAAGCCTTCACGATAAAATATCGCCAGGATCTGATTCGTGATCAGATATACAAGGCAGAGAATGAAATCAAAGACAAAAAAACGCAACTACTTCATGCTACAAACGAGTGGAGAAATAGCAACATCGACCATAGTATCCGTACCCGCATTGAACAACACCTCGACATCCTCACAGACCAACATCACCTCAGCACTGAAACAAGGATTATCAAGAAACTAACAACATTATATGGAGGACCTATGGCAATTCCACGACCAAGAGATGGCTTCCTGAACCTTGCAGGAATTAACCTCACTGAGGACCAAGTCACTCTCCTAAATCTGGGCATAAACTGTCATGTTATGTCCAGACCGAGTGAAATGGCCCGGAAAGTGGAGTTGGAAATTCTGTTGGACGACATATTCGACCTCGAGACACAAAAGAAGGTCACTACCAAAGATACCTTACAAGCAGAACTTATTGCAGAAGGAGGAAAGAATCGAGGCAACTACAGAAGCACCATACTGTCCCCCGAGCTTAGAGCGGCAGCTAAAAGCCTTCGTGAGAACAAGGAGATAGTTGTCAGGAGAGGTGACAAGTCGCCAATATATGTCATTCTTAAAAAAGACGAATATCTGGCGAAAATGAACATCATACTCTCTGACCAAACTAAGTTCCAAAGGGTAACGAAGGACACTACAGCCGAATTAAAAGCAAAGGTCAACAAACTGATCGAAACTGTGAACGCCAAGAAATCCGGACTCCACCTGCCAAAGATCATTGGGGAATATAAACCTGGATATGCGTATGGAAATGTCAAGACGCACAAGCCTGGAAACCCACTTCGGCCAATCATTAGCCAGATACCCACACCCACGTACAGATTGGCGAAGCGACTCAACGGCCTGCTGACTCCTTATGTTCCTTGCGCCTTCAGCCTGAAGTCTCCAAAGGAATTTGTGGACTTACTGCGGGGCGCACGGGCCACAGGGATAAGAGCCTCGTTGGACGTAGAATCGCTGTTTACCAACGTACCTGTGGACGAGACAATCGGAATGATAGCCGACAGAGTGTATCGTGATCCAGCCTGTACTCCTCTTGACATGCCAGAAAGTATTCTGAGGAAACTACTCCAAGCTTGTACTAAAGAGGCACCCTTCTTGAGCCCGGATGGGCACATGTATAAGCAAGTAGATGGGGTCGCTATGGGTTCTCCCCTAGGTGTCCTGTTTGCAAACTTCTACATGGGTACCATCGAGCAAAAAGTCTTAGTCGACATGAACTTGAAACCGGCCATATACTGCAGGTATGTTGACGACATTTTTACACAGGTACCTGATGTTAGACATCTGCAGGAGCTGAAGGAGGCATTTGAGCAGAGTTCCGTGCTGCGTTTCACTTACGAGACGGAAAAGGATGGGAAGCTGCCTTTTCTAGATGTAACAGTCATGGAAAAGGGCGGAGGTTTCCACACTGCAGTCTACACAAAGGAAACAAACATAGGAATGTGCCTAAATGCCAACAGCGACTGCCCTGACAGGTACAAGAGGAGTGTTGTTAACGCATACGTCGACCGTGCTCTCAGCCACAGCTCAGAATGGAAGCAAGTCGACGAAGAACTCTGTAGGGTAAGGCAGGTTCTAGTCAATAACGGCTTCTCCAATGGTTTCATCGAAGACATCATAAGAAGGAAAGTGAAAAGCCATGCAACCTCCGAAGAGACAACTAACACAACACCTATACCCCCTATTAGACTATTTTACAGGAACTTCTTTTCCACAGCTCATAAAACAGAGGAAAGGGTCCTGAAAGATATTGTTAATAGAAACGTTATCCCTACAGACAAAAATCAGAGGATACAACTGACGATTTACTATAAAACCAGAAAAACGGCCAGCCTACTCATGAGAAACTCTCCAGACACGAAACAGAACGCTTTAAAAGAGACTAACGTCGTCTATGCCTTCAAATGCCCACTTGGGGACTGTAAGCTCCAAAAAACCCAGTATATAGGCAAGACAACAACATCTCTTTCTAGGCGTTTAACGATGCATAAACAACAGGGCTCCATTAAGGAACATATAATCTCTTCCCATAACCAAACCATCGCCAGAGAAATCCTAGTAAACAACACAGAAATCATCGATAGATACAGCGATAGCAGGCGGCTCGACGTTTGCGAGGCACTACACATCAAGAAGTCAACACCAGCAATCAACAGCCAATTATTGCACAACTATATTCTACCCACCTCAAGACTCCGCTCCAATATAGAAGCATCAAGAAATTTGGACCAATAGGCTTTCTACAAACACTTCTATTCAATATCCATTGTTTCGTGTTCTGTCTTGTGTTGATACTTTTAATACCCTATTAATATCCTCTAATGCCACATCATCCTTCCCACCTTACTCAAATGTAATGCCACATCACCCTTCCCACCTCACTCAAATGTAGATATAAAACCAGGGAAACGCAAGTTCTAATCAGTTGTGTATTTGTGAAGTCTTTGAAAATGTAATAAGTTTTACGAAACGCGCCCGTGTCGCGTCAGACTAGAAATAAAAATGAATTTTGGAGAAGTGATTTTTTATTTACCTCCAATAGTGAAGCATAATGTACGAAAGATTGAGAAAATTCGTGTTAGAATTATTAATCTTACTTTTTCGGTCATATTTAATAAAATATATATATATATATATATATATATATATATATATATATATATATATATATATATATATATATATATATATATATATACTGAAGTTATTGAATAGTGTGTTCATATAATTGGTGATTTATTGTGTTAATTGCCAGTGTAGTGAGATACTGTGATCATGAAGGGATAATAGGCGCCTCACGCCCAATATTTGAGGGTATAGTGAGCAGTAACAATACAGTAAATATTGTGAGGGGGCGTGGCATCTCACGAGTTGAGAAACGTTCGATAACACTGCGTTTGGAGCATGGGAATTGCGCGACGGCAGGAAGTGTTGCCATTCTGGTGTGTGCCAGAATTGTGAAGAGGAGAAGAGGGGGCGGCGTTTGTTCCTTTACACTGTTGTTGATCCAGAGATATGATCCTTTAATCTTTTAAGTAAACTACAAAACCACCTTCGTGTTTGTGTTCCCCCTCCATTACTTTGTTGCTATTGAGACTACATAAGAGAGAGAGTTATTTAAACAAATACTTACCTGATACCAAATTTCTTATTGTTCTATTACTACCATATTACTATTCCACTGAGGTGTTACTGGTCACGGTAAACACCAGTTGGCGACCTTTAGTGAGCGGTAGAGCCCTCTGTCGGGTCGGGCACATGATCAAGTGAAGAGATCGTGTTCTCACTCGTCTTCGGCTATGAGGCCGGCTGGAGATAGATTGGGAGACTCTCCGGGTGAACAGTGGCACCATGAGGATTGAGTGAAGACCCGTGGGGCTACGGCAAGTCACGTTCATCACTAGTAATACTTGGTGGTGATTGGCCAGAGGGGCAGAAACCCCGACATTGGCAACCTTGCCAAGATATCAAATCCCAGACACCCCGACATTGGCGACCTTGCCAGGATAGCAAATCCCAGACACCCCGACATTGGCGACCTTGCCAGGATAACGATCAGGATAACGATTAAGATTGTGGTGTTTAATAGTGGCCATAGGTATTAGGTACAGGTAACAGATATTCACTCATAGCACAAGTATGGAGGACGAGAAGGTAGCAAAGTTTATTGACACCAGCGATGAACAGGTGCTGGAGGATTGCACCAAGGCACAGCTGCAGTTGATAGCTGACCACTTTGGAATCCCGTTGAGATCCTCCAAAGTGGGAGAGAGGAGGCTTGAGACTGTGGCACAGCTCAAGGCCCGAGATGAGGCTTTGAGGGAGGAATGGCCACAGACACCTGCCAGTGCAGGGGAGAATTTAAGCATTGGTGGAAGCAGTAGGGGATCCAGCAGCAGCAGGCGAAGCGTTAAGCTGGAGATGATGAAGCTGTAGCTGGAAGCACAGCTGAAGCGTGAAGAACGAGAGGCACAGCTGAAGCGTGAAGAACGAGAAGCACAGCTTAGGCGTGAAGAACGAGAAGCACAGCTGAGGCGTGAAGAAAGAGAAGCACAGCTGAAGTGTGAAGAGCGAGAAGCAGAAGCACGGCTGAAGCATGAAGAACGAGAAGCACAGCTGAAACGTGAAGAAAGAGAAGCAGAAGCACAGCTGAAGGGTGAAGAAGCACAGCTGAGACTGAAGGAGTGCGAGCTGGAAGCCAAGCTGAAGCAGCAAGAGATTGAAGCTAACAGAGAGGTAGAGCTGAAGCGGGCTGAACTAGGGCTAGCCCCACCCGTACCCCCACAGCAGGAAGACTGCCGGGTGCGAGAACGCGATTTACCGGTCTTTGTGCCTAATAAAGCTGAGGGCTTCTTTGACCATTTCGAGAGGGTCGCTACCTTGAAGAAGAGACCAAGAGCAGAGTGGGCGGAGCTGGTCCAGGGTAGGCTCACCGGTGAAGCTCGCGAGGCTTACAATATGCTTGACCTCAAGGAATGCTCCATTTATGATGCTGTGAAGAGAGCAGTGCTTCACTCGTTTAAGCTGACTCCAGAGTGTTATAGGAAAAGGTTCCGAGAATGTACCCGTTCGCCAGGTAAATCGTATGCAGAGACGGCGAGAGACATGGAAAGAGACGCTACGAAGAAGACGATGGAAGGTGCGAGGAAGACCCACAGAACGACGGCCTCTGGAAGCGTCGCCAGGGCGATCAGTGGTGGAAGGTCACCGCCCGGAAGGATCCGCTGCTACAACTGTGGAGAATATGGACACTTCGCGCGGGATTGCAAGCACCCTAAGCAGCAGTGGAACGTTGCTTTCGTTCAGGTGGAGGACCAAGTGGCCGAGGACATGCGGGGTGAGCCCGTACCAGGTGTGGAGAAGAGAATTCACCCGTTCGTGTGTAAGGGGACGGTAAGGATGGGGGAGGCAGACCCCATTCCTGTGAAGATATTGAGGGACTCCGGGGCTGATTTTACCCTGGTGAGTAGAATCCTGTTCCCCGAGGGTCACGAGAATACCAGTGTGGGGGTGGCTGTTGTGACCACTGTGGGAGGCCCAGTGAGGATGCCCCTGCACAAAGTAACTTTGGATTCTGATCATGGCTGCCAGACCCCAGTGGTGGGGGTCTGTGCCGCTATGCCCAAGATGGAGGCGCAAGTCATCCTTGGGAATGACGCCTGTGGAGGATGTGTCCTTCCTAATCTCATGAAAAGCAAAGAGTGCTTGGAGCACTACAGAGAGAAAGGCGGAGTATTAGACGCCTGTGGGAACGAGAAGGAAATCGCCGAGGTGGCCTTCCCTGTATGTGTTGTGATCCCAAGGCGGTGCGACGAGCACGGAGTGAGTGCTTCTGATGGGGCTGAAGAGGAGACGTCTGACAGCCTGGGAGTCGATCACCTCTTTGTGGAACCCGGAGAACAAATGGAGGGCGAAGGCAACCCGGATGGTGAGCTACAGGTGACCCTCGCCAGTTCTCTTGGGGTGGGCCGCGCTCGTCTGGGGGAGTTACAGCAGGTGGAGTTCCCAGAGTTAATTCGGGAGGCCAAAGGAGGACGTGTTGGTGCCAAGAGGGCCACTCATTTTTATCTGCAGGATGGGATGCTGATGAGACAATGGAGACCTGTGAGAATTGAGGCCGGAGAAGAATCACTAGGTATAAGGCACCAGGTAGTGTTGCCGGCCCAGTGCAGAGCGGCAGTGCTGGATCTGTCGCACTCTGTGGATTCTGCAGGTCACCTGGGAGTGACCAAGACTCTACGCATGATTAAGGACCATTTCTACTGACCGGGTATGGACGCCGATGTGAGGCGTCACCGTAAGACTTGCTTACCTTGCCAGAGAGCAGGAAAGAGTGTACCCGCGATACCGAAGGCCCCGTTAGTCCCTGTTCCTGCATTTGGGCCTGCGTTTGAGCGTCTGTTGGTCGACGGGGTAGGACTGTTGCCACAGACGAGAAAGGGAAATACCTACCTGATGACCATCATGTGTGCGGTGACAAGGTTTCCGGAAGCAGTCCCAATGCGATGTTTGACGTCGAAAGGTGTAGCCGAGCAGTTGCAGCGTTTTTTCTCTTGGGTGGGAATGCCAGGGAAATCCAGATGGACTGTGTGAGCGTATTCCAGTCCAAGTGGTTTAGACAAACTGTGTCGAATTGGGGAGTAACTCAGATTCGGTCGTCACCCTACCAACCGCAGTCGCAAGGGGCGATCGAAAGGTTTCACTCCACTCTGAAAACCATTTTGAGAGTGTTCTGTGTAGAACAAGGAGCCGAGTGGGATGAGGCAGTGTACCCTGCGTTGTTTGCCATAAGGAACGCTATGGTGGAGTCGTTGGGTTTCTCCCCGTTCCAGCTGGTATATGGACATGAGGTACGGAGTCCTCTATCCATGCTGAGAGAGCAATGGACGCCAGGAGTGACCGTGGGAACGGTCAACGAATATGTACAAAAGTTTAAGGAGCGTCTTGCTTTGGCGAAAGAACTGACAGGAAAGCATTTGAAAGAGGCGCAGCAAAGGATGTCAGAGTGGTATGACAAGAAAGCTACGCCAAGAGAGTTCCAGGTTGAGTCCCAGGTTATGGTGTTACTGCCAGGGAAAAGCCGTGTGACCGACTCGCGATTTGAGGGACCGTATAAGGTGCTAAGACAGTTGGGTTCAGTTAACTATGAAGTCAGTAAGCCGGACAGACCCCGCAAAACACAAGTGTGTCATATTGACCGTCTGAAGCCTTTCTTCCCTTGCAGAAGGAGGAGCCGCCGTGCAGGATGGAGCGATGCCGCGAGAACTACAGCAGAAAGTGGTCCTATGCGTGCAGGTGAATTAAGAGATTCCAGCAGAGGAAGGAAAGTGGTCCAGGGCGGACGGCACCCATCTCTCCAATGCGGAGAGTTTGGAGAATATCGAAGACAAGCTTCAACACCTGGAAGGAAGACAGAGAGCGGATCTGTCGGACCTGTTGAGAAAGAACGCGTCTCTCTTTACCGACGTGCCCCGACGCCACAAGAGCGTGACACACGAGGTAGAGGTGAGGGACGCCAGGCCCATTAAACAGAGAGCTTATAGGGTCAGCCCTGAGAAGCGAGAGTTGATGAGGAAGGAGGTAGAGTACCTCCTTGAGAATGATCTTGCCGAGCCTAGCAACAGCGAGTGGAGTTCCCCGTGTTTGCTAGTGAAGAAAAGCAACGGACATTCTGCTTTTGCACGGCCTACAGGAAGGTGAACTCCATCACTCTGGCGGATTCCCACCCCATGCCCAGGGTGAGTAATTGCATCGATCAGGTGGGTAGTGCCAGATATGTGTCCAAGGTCGACCTGCTCAAGGGGTATTACCAAATCTCGTTAACTCCCGAGGCCAGAAAGATATCAGCTTTTGTGACACCGGACGGGGTGTATCAGTATAAAGTGTTGCCCTTCGGGATGAAGAACAGCGTGAGTTGTTTCCAATGCATGATGAACGAGTTGGTGAGGGGAGCCGAGGGATGCACTGTATACATTGATTATATAGTAGTGTACTCCGACGATTGGGAGGCTGGAAGATGCTAACCTGACCGTGAACTAGCCAAGAGTGAGTTTGGGAAGCCCCATCCAGAGTATCTAGGCTTCGTCATCGGCCAAGAAGAGGTTACCCCTGTGGACCACAAGGTGTAAGCTATTAGAGAGTACCCAATACCCAGGACACGGAAGGAGTTGCTGAGGTATCTTGGGATGATTGGATACTATCGTGTTTTCTGCAAGAACTTTTCCACGATAGCGCATCCTCTGAAAGAGTTACTCTCTAAGAATACACGATTGAGGTGGGGAGAGGCCTGCCAGGAGTCTTTCGAAAAGACGAAGAACCTGTTGACAGAGGCCCCAGTGTTGATATCCCCAGATTTTACAGCCAGTAAAACGACATATATATATATATATATATATATATATATATATATATATATATATATATATATATATATATATATATATATATATATATATATATGCAAACAAGCCTGAATGGTCCCCAGGACAATATGCAACTGAAAACTCACACCCCAGAAGTGACTCGAACCCATACTCCCAGAAGCAACGCAACTGGTATGTACAAGACGCCTTAATCCACTTGACCATCACGACCGGACATAATGAGGTGATAGCCTAAGCTATTTGAACCACCCCACCGCCGGCACTCGGATAGTAATCTTGGGCATAGCATTTTACCAAATCACCTCATTCCTTGGGGCACACGTGAGGAACACAAATGCGAACAAGCCTGAATGGTCCCCAGGACAATATGCAACTGAAAACTCACACCCCAGAAGAGACTCGAACCCATACTCCCAGAAGCAACGCAACTGGTATGTACAAGACGCCTTAATCCACTTGACCATCACGACCGGACATAATGAGGTGATAGCCTAAGCTATTTGAACCACCCCACCGCCGGCACTCGGATAGTAATCTTGGGCATAGCATTTTACCAAATCACCTCATTCTTTGGGGCACACGTGAGGAACACAAATGCGAACAAGCCTGAATGGTCCCCAGGACAATATGCAACTGAAAACTCACACCCCAGAAGTGACTCGAACCCATACTCCCAGAAGCAACGCAACTGGTATGTACAAGACGCCTTAATCCACTTGACCATCACGACCGGACATAATGAGGTGATAGCCTAAGCTATTTGAACCACCCCACCGCCGGCACTCGGATAGTAATCTTGGGCATAGCATTTTACCAAATCACCTCATTCTTTGGGGCACACGTGAGGAACACAAATGCGAACAAGCCTGAATGGTCCCCAGGACAATATGCAACTGAAAACTCACACCCCAGAAGTGACTCGAACCCATACTCCCAGAAGCAATGCAACTGGTATGTACAAGACGCCTTAATCCACTTGACCATCACGACCGGACATAATGAGGTGATAGCCTAAGCTATTTGAACCACCCCACCGCCGGCACTCGGATAGTAATCTTGGGCATAGCATTTTACCAAATCACCTCATTCATTGGGGCACACGTGAGGAACACAAATGCGAACAAGCCTGAATGGTCCCCAGGACAATATGCAACTGAAAACTCACACCCCAGAAGTGACTCGAACCCATACTCCCAGAAGCAACGCAACTGGTATGTACAAGACGCCTTAATCCACTTGACCATCACGACCGGACATAATGAGGTGATAGCCTAAGCTATTTGAACCACCCCACCGCCGGCACTCGGATAGTAATCTTGGGCATAGCATTTTACCAAATCACCTCATTCTTTGGGGCACACGTGAGGAACACAAATGCGAACATTTTTGGTAAAATGCTATGCCCAAGATTACTATCCGAGTGCCGGCGGTGGGGTGGTTCAAATAGCTTAGGCTATCACCTCATTATGTCCGGTCGTGATGGTCAAGTGGATTAAGGCGTCTTGTACATCCCAGTTGCGTTGCTTCTGGGAGTATGGGTTCGAGTCACTTCTGGGGTGTGAGTTTTCAGTTATATATATATATATATATATATATATATATATATATATATATATATATATATATATATATATATATATATATATATATATATATATATATATATATATGTCGTACCTAGTAGCCAGAACGCACTTCTCAGCCTACTATGCAAGGCCCAATTTGCCTAATAAGCCAAGTTTTCATGAATTAGTTGTTTTTCGACTACCTAACCTAACCTAACTAAACTTTTTTGGCTACCTAACCCAACCTAACCTATAAAGATAGGTTAGGTTAGGTTAGGTAGGGTTGGTTAGGTTCGGTCATATATCTACGTTAATTTTAACTCCAATAAAAAAAAAATTACCTCATACATAATGAAATGGGTAGCTTTATCATTTCATAAGAAAAAAATTAGAGAAAATATATTAATTCAGGAAAACTTGGCTTATTAGGCAAATCGGGCCTTGCATAGAAGGCCCAGAAGTGTGTTCTGGCTACTAGGTACGACATATATATATATATATATATATATATATATATATATATATATATATATATATATATATATATATGTCGTACCTAGTAGCCAGAACTCACTTCTCAGCCTACTATTCAAGGCCCGATTTGCCTAATAAGCCAAGTTTTCCTGAATTAATATATTTACTATAATTTTTTTCTTATGAAATGATAAAGCAACCCTTTTCTCTATGTATGAGGTCAATTTTTTTTTATTGAAGTTAACATTAACGTAGATAAATGACCGAACCTAACCAACCCTACCTAACCTAACCTAACCTATATTTATAGGTAAGGTTAGGTTAGGTAGCCAAAAAAAGCTAGGTTAGGTTAGGTTAGGTAGGTTAGGTAGACGAAAAAACATTAATTCATGAAAACTTGGCTTATTAGGCAAATCGGGCCTTGAATAGTAGGCTGAGAAGTGCGTTCTGGCTATTAGGTACGACATATATATATATATATATATATATATATATATATATATATATATATATATATGTCGTACCTAGTAGCCAGAACGCACTTCTCAGCCTACTTTGCAAGGCCCGATTTGCCTAATAAGCCAAGTTTTCCTGAATTAATATATTTTCTCAATTTTTTTTCTTATGAAATGATAAAGTTACCTATTTCATTATGTTTGAGGTCAATTTTTTTTTACTGGAGTTAAAATTAACGTAGATATATGACCGAACCTAACCAACCCTACCTAACCTAACCTAACTTATCTCTATAGGTTAGGTTAGGTTAGGTAGCAGAAAAAGTTAGGTTAGGTTAGGTTAGGTAGGTTAGGTAGTCGAAAAACCATAAATTCATGAAAACTTGGCTTATTAGGCAAATCGGGCCTTGCATAGTAGGCTGAGAAGTGCATTCTGGCTACTAGGTTATTGATGTAATACGCTAATGAGAACTGGGTTGCAATTATAGGGACTTAAATATTATCATATTCGCGTTTAATGGTGTTAAATGAGAAATGGAGATGTTTATTCTCTCCATAGCATTCGTACGTAACAGATAAACTGCTACCAGATAATATTTTCAGTTAATAACTCTGGGTTTTGGATTATTGGGAGTCATACTATCCGTAGGTAATTATTACACGGAATACTGATAATTTTAGAGAACCACATTCAATTCTCTAACATATTGGTAATAAACGTGTCTAGCTAGACATTATCTGACGCAATTTTATTGCTCGATGCCGTGAGAATTCTAGCACTAATGCGTAGATAAAATTGTTAATTTATGTTGACACTACCGTTAGTGAAATTAATAACTACTGTAGTTAGTATATAATGATGATGATGTATTATAATACAATAGTAGTTTGTTAGTGTTGGCAATTTCCAACATAACCCCGGGAGGAGAAAATTCGGGTCGCAGTTCAATGTGGAGTACTAACGTACCTATCCCGAAGTTAGTATTAATGTTAGTATGTTAGTACGTTTGTACACACATAACGGGTGTCCCGTAATTGTCAAGGACATACAAGACTTTAAGTCTTGTAAAGGAACTCATTTTAAATGGAAAACATGGAATTGTGAATCATCTAAAGTTAATGACTACTAAAGCTTGCAATGTACTCCTTGACTAGTGTCGCGATGACATGTAACGGTTATGTTACTAAATCTTAAAGTTTTGCAAACTCATAAATGCTCTAGATGGAATAATGTTATAGTTGATAGCCTACACAAACAAATTGATGATTAAATCATATAATTTAAAGTAACTGAGAGTCCACTGTGAGGTGAATGTCTTGGGTCATTGTGACTTGTAACTGATTTGTTATTTGACATCACAACACAGCATCATCATGATTACTCAAATTGGATGGGAAATTATTTGCTCTAAGTCAGAGCTATAATAGGCTTGTAGTTTCCGTTTACATTGTTGAGCAGCTGCTCTAGGTGGGCGGGTGCTCGGTGGATCAGAATTGTTGTCCTCGGAAACTGTAGGTGAAGCTGGTTCTGTTAAACACTCTCGTTCTGCTAATTCGAGAGGTACCAACTTCTCTAATGTTTTTAGGGTAGTAGTGCCTCGGCACAAAACCCGTACTACTCTCAGGATGTCTTGGTGATCTGGGTGGATAGAGACAATTTTGCCTATAGGCCATTCTGACCTTGGTCCATCACTGTTAACCAATACTAGGTCTCCTGGTTTGACTTGAACTTTATTATAGGGGCTCGAAGCTCCATAGTGGTATTCTCGTAGAGCTGTGAGGTACTCTCGAGTCCACACCTCATTCCACCTTTCAATTACTCTCGAGAGATGTTGGTAACTTTCCACTAAGTCACTCCTGGTTACATGGGAAGGGTCGACGGGGTCCTCTTCTGCTAAAGGTATCAGAGGGCTCAGCAGGCCTCCATGTATTAAATGTGAGGGACTCAGGGGCTCTCTTTGTGAGAAGTCATCTAATAGGTAAGTTAATGGGCGATTGTTGACTTGTGCCTCAATTTCCATAACGAGTGTTCGGAGTTCAGAGAAACTAATTTTCTGTCGATGCAAGGTCTTCCTTAAACATTTCTTGACAGTCCCTATCATACGTTCGTAGAACCCACCTTGCCAGGGGGCTCTAGGAGCAATAAATTTCCAGTGGCATTGTCGTCTCTGCATGACAGACTGCACTTCTGGATGATTCCATATCTCTCGTAGGCAGGCTTCTCCTGCCACAAAATTTGAACCATTATCAGATATCACTAGTTTGGGACAGGATCTGCGAGCTGCAAATCTACGACAAGCTTGGATGAAGGCTTCGGCACTCATGTCAGAAGTCACTTCTAGATGTACGCCTCGTGTGGTTGCACATGTGAAGAGGCAAATATAAACTTTCACTGGTATCTTATCTGGAGTGCCAGTGAGAAGCAAGGCTCCTGTGTAATCCACACCAGTGGTCTCAAAAGGACGAAGATGGATTACTCTCTCCTTAGGGACTGGTGGAGTCCTGGGTAAGGACACACTCGAGCGTCGTATCTTTTGCAGTTTACACAGAACTTAATGATTGATTTGACAGTTTGACGACCTTGAGGAAGCCAATATTTCAGTCTTAGGTCGGTGAGAGTGTTTAACACTCCACCATGTAAAGTACCATATTGATGATGATGTAAAACTATAAGTTTTGTAATAATGTGGTGACGTGGTAGAAGGATCGGATTCTTTGTATCCAAATCAATTTTTGCATGAAGCAAACGTCCTCCACACCTTAATATATTATGAGTGTTGGTATCATACCAGATGCCTAGAGACTTGGTTAATTTATCTGGAAGATTTTCATATTCACTTCCATACGTCTCTTGTTGTGCACGTTTGATCCAATAGAGGATAGGATTGGGAAACTTATGCCTGATTCCTATCTTAGCAAGAAAGTCAAACACATGTGCTGTCACTCTTAATAACTTACTCAAGTTAGAATAATTGTGAGGATTAATAGCTGAGATTCGATGAGGTTCTGGGTCTTTCATGGGAGTAGCGATACTGGTCACTATGACTTGTGGTTTCTGTTTGGGCCACTTACCACTAACAAGCCATGAAGGTCCATTAAACCACATCGAAGACTTGATTAGTTGTTTTAATGTTAAACCTCGTGATAAATAATCTGCAGGATTGTTCTTAGTGGGGACATGTCTGAATTTATATCCAGCAGATAATTCATGAATTTCCCTAACGCAATTACTAACGTAGGGAGTTTTGTTGTTGTTATTTCTTACCCATTGTAAGACTGCCTCATTGCCTGACCACACTACGATTTCACCAAAGTGGATATTAATGAGTGTCTTGATCAGGCAATGAGCCAATCGTACTCCTACCAGCAATGCAGTTAACTCCATTTGAGGTAAAAATCTCTTCTTGATTAGAGCAACTCTTGCTTTAGATGTGAGTAAAATTGATTGTGTACTATTGACTAAGTAGGCTGCAGCGCCATACACTTTGCCAGAGGCATCGCAAAAAACGTGCAAATTTGTGGGTAAGTTTTGTCCTGAAGCATTACGAGGAAATTTCAAAACACCTAATTGATTGAAATCCGTTGTGAGTATCTGCCATTTATCTTGCAACTCAATTGGCAACGGATCATCCCATCCCATATGTTTCTGCCAGCATTCCTGCATGAGGAGTTTGCCCCTTATTAATATAGGACTAAGTAAGCCTAAAGGGTCAAATGGTTGACTGACATCCGAGAGTAATTTTCTCATGGTAAGGGATGAATTATTGGTTTGTACTGACTTGACATTCATCTCATCCGTACCAGTGTTCCATTCCACGCCCAAAACTTTTAATTGATTAGGCACCTGATAACCTGGAAATTCTTTCTCGATTATCTGGTTTAATGATTTATTGTTTGAGGCCCATGATTGTAGTGGCATATTGACTCCTAATAACTCACGGTTAGCCTCATGGTAAATTTCTACCAATTTGGATTTGTCATTTGTAGTTCCCTGGAAATTATCGACATACAAGTTGTCACTGATCTCCGTTTTATAAGGGCTATTTGACTTCTTCAAATGTGTATCTAATGTGACTTGAAGTAGAAACGGAGAAGAGGTCGCACCAAATAGCACAGAGGCAAACCGGTAGGTTATGACATCACTGTCAGGATCCAGTGGGTCCTTAATCCAGTGATACTTGGTGTAATTACGATCATCCTCTTGCAAGCCTACTCTAAGGAAAGTGTTGGGATTGAGTACTACAGATGTTGGAGGTAGCATGTTTGGAGCAGATGCTCTTTTGTTTATGATCTTGTTAATAATATTTCATGTACCTGATAATGTTTTTGTTGTTGTTACTGGTGGAGAATAAAACCATATGGACGAAGATTGTTTGTCTGACCAAAACCATAACAGTGGCGACGAGAATTAAACATCGCTGGCAGAGAGCCTGGGTACGAGACGTGGTGCGAGGATCAAGACAGTGCAGGGTACGTCGTGTGGACGAGTGGACGCTTCGCATATAACAGTGGAGTGTGCTACACCGTGGCCATGGCTACCATGTCAATCGAGCCGTTAAACACTGCCAAGATCTCGTTGGACCTGTGGCTCAGCCTGCTGGAAGCAAACTTTCAGTACCGGGAGATTAAGGAGGACGCCACCAAGAAAGCGGTACTCTTAGTTTCACTGGGTTCTGAAGCATATAGTGTTCTCGGAAATTTGTGTGCACCTGAGCTACCGCACACAATGAACTATGTAGACTTGATTGCTTTGCTTAAACGTCAGTATGTGGTGAAACCATCATATCACAGGAGTTTGATGGATTTCCAGAAGAGAACGAAAAAGCATCAGGAATCCGTACAGGATTTATTTGCGGAATTGAAGGCTTTGGCTAACCACTGCAACTTCGGAGCACAGTTGGACGGCAGGTTTAGGGACCAGTTGTTCATGGCAGTGGAAAAGGAGAATTATTTCCCTAACCTGGTGGCAGAAAATTTGGATCTACAATCGATGACTTCATGGACAGTGCTCGAGAAGATATTGAACCTGGAAAGGGCTTTTGGAAGTAAGACTTCTTCTCAGGAAATTATGGTCGTACAGAGCCAGACCAGATGTACACACTGTGGATACAAGCACATGCAAGCAAGTGCAAGTTCGTGCATATATATGCAACTTTTGTAACAAGGAGGGACACTTGCAGAGAGTGTGTAGGGAATATCTGAACAGGAACAACAAGGCCTGGGAGAGGAGACGACCAGGGAATGCAGGAAGAAGAGGTAGTGGTACTGTGGTCAAGACAGTAGAGGAAGGTAACCAGTCTGAAGAAGCTGCAAGTGAGGAAAACCGACTATATTCGGTGAAAGAAAAGGTATGTTCAGTGAAGTCACAAGTGGTGAATTTTGTAATTAATGGGAAGTTAGTTCCCTTGGAACTGGACACTGGTGCTGCAGTGTCAACTTTGTCTAGAGATTGGGCAGATACCTTGCAATTGAATGTAAAACCAGGTAAAAAATCTTTAAGTGCTTATGATAATGTACCGATTAAGGTCTATGGCAAGGTGTCGGCAAAAGTAGGTTATAATGGAAAAGAAATTGTCCAGGATTTTTATGTAGTGGATTCACATAATCCTAGCCTATGTGGTAAGGATCTCATGGAAAAAGTGGGAATTTTCTTGGCGGGCCTAGATGAATTGTCGATAGTTAAAACAATTAAAAGTGCCGAACAAATGTTAGACAAATATTCAGTGAAGGCAGATAAGCCAATTAATAGCATGGTGGCAAAAATTCACCTGAAAAGTGGGGCTTCACCTAAATTTTTCAAGGCAAGAACAGTGCCGTTTCATTACAAGCAATTGGTAGAATCAGCCCTGGAAAAGCATGTGGCAGAAGGCATCTTAGAGCCAATTACTCATAGTGAGTGGGCAGCCCCAATTATACTAGTGTTGAAGGCAGAGCGGAAATCCCTGAGAATCTGTGCAGACTTCAAAGAACTGAACAACCGCATACACTGTGAGAAGTACCCTTTACCTAAGATAGATGAGTTGTTGTCAGTGGTCTGCAAGGGAGCAATTTTTTCTAAGATTGACCTGAAAGATGCTTACTTGCAAATTCCTGTAGAGGAGGAGAGCCAGAAATTGTTAGTGATTAATACCCACAAGGGGTTATTTAAGTATAAAAGACTTCCTTTTGGACTCTCCTCGTCTCCAGCAATTTTTCAGAGATTCATGTCCCAGTTGTTAGTTAACATTGAAGGTGTGGCTAGTTTTTTAGATGACATTATTGTATGTGGGGAGAATGACGAAGTGCATGATGCTAGATTAGAACAAATTTTGAATCTTTTGCAAAAGCACAATGTGAAGATTAATAAGGGAAAAACAACGTTGAAGACCAAGGCCATTGAATATCTGGGGTACCATATTTCAGGTAAGGGCTTTACTCCTTCTCACAAAAATGTAGCTGCTATAATAGATGCCCCAGCCCCAACATCAGTTGGGGAAGTACAGTCTTTTGTTGGGATGGTTACATATTTTTGTAAGTTCGTGAAGAACTTTTCAACAAAATTAGCACCCTTGTATGAATTGTTGAAAAAAGGGGCTAGATTTAAGTGGGCAGCAAGAGAGGAAAATGCATTCAGGAATATTAAGCAGGAATTGATCAATTCTCCAGTGCACACTAATTTTACAGGTAGACTCCCGTTAAAACTGGAGGTAGATGCTTCCCCAGTAGGAGTGGGTTGTGTATTATTACAGGAAGTAGATGGTCAGGATAAAGTAGTATATTTTGCTAGCAAGAAATTATCTCCTGTGGAACAGAATTATTCTCAGTTAGATAAAGAAGCCTTAGCTTTGGTATATGCTGTAAAAAAACTGAGGTATTTTCTGCTGGGGAGGAAATTTCTTGCTAGAACAGATCATAAACCCCTGCTAGGATTGTTTGGCAGAGGTAAGCAGATTCCAGTTAATGCCAATGCTAGAATTCAAAGATGGGCATTACTACTCTCTCTCAGTTTGAGTATGATTTAGAGTTTAAGCCAGGCAAGGATAATGTAGTAGCTGATGCATTAAGTAGATTGCCTGTGACAGAAGAATTAAATTCCAGTGGAGTATGTTAACCTGGTGGAATCTGTGTCTTTTGAGGATATTTCATTCCAGACTATTAGGAAGGCAACTGGTAGAGATCCTAAATTTAGTCTGTTGTTGAAAAATGTCAAATATGGTTGGAATGATAATTTGTTATTGTCAGAGCATGCTGCAGTGAAGGCTGACCTTAGTATTCACCAGGATGTACTCTTGTATAGGAATAGAGTGGTGGTGCCTGGGGAACTGAGATGTAAGATTTTGGAACAGCTGCATGTAGGCCATAATGGCATAAATGCTATGAAAGCAGAAGCTAGAAGTTGGGTTTGGTGGCCAAAAATAGACCAGGATATTGCTGAGGTAACAAAAAATTGTCATATTTGCTTTAAGAATTATCAGAAACCCCAGGCCCCAGTACTTACTTGGCCATGCACTGGAAAACCCTGGTCTAGACTTCATGTAGATTATGCGGGACCTATGGATAATAAATATTACCTAGTGGTGGTGGATTCATACACCAAATTTCTGGATGTGCATGTGTGTAATTCCACCACATCATCTGTAACTTGTGAATTACTAAGGAAAACATTTTGTAATTTTGGATTGCCAGACATAATTGTCTCAGACAATGCTCCTTATTTTGTTTCTGTGGAAATGGAGGATTTTTTTCGGAAAAATGGTATTAAACATGTAACACCTGCCCCCTATAATCCTTCTTCAAATGGTCTAGCAGAGAGAGCAGTGAGATTCTTGAAAGAAGGGTTAAAGCGGTTTACGGAAGGTACTATTAATACAAGGCTTTGTAGATTTTTATATAATCAAAGGAAAACTGTTCATTCTACTACTGGTAAATTTCCTTCTGAATTACTGTTTAATAGACACTTTAAAGTGCACATAGAAGCAGTAAAGACAGATTCTAATAAAGAGAAATCGGTAACTAGCTTGGCCAGTCAGTTGGCTTAGGAAGAGGAATTGTTTTTTAATGAGTGGGATGCAGTATATGCAAGGAATTTTGGAAGTGGAAAGCCCTGGGTGGAAGGGAAAATTCGGGAGGTCCTGGGCCGCAGGAACTTCACTGTGCAAGTGCAGAGTTTTGGGAACATTAATTGGAAAAGGCATGCCGATCAGCTCATGCCAAGGTTCACAGGGAATTTTGAAGACCCTTCAGGTGGGGGTGGGGCAACTAGTGATATCCATCCTAATAATGAAGGGATAGCAGCACCTGCAGGATACCGGGAGGCAGAGCAAGGGGCAGTCGAGGGTAATGGGGATACAGTTAACCCTATGGACTCTACAAGGAGTAATTCAGAAGAATGTTTCCCAGAAGTAACAGGTCAGGACTCCCAGTTGAGAAAATCAGGAAGAGTCATACGACCGCCTGATAGACTTAACCTGTAGGGATATAGTTTATTTAAAAGGGGAGGAATGTTGGGATTGAGTACTAACAGGTCAGGACTGTTAGTACTCAATGTTGGAGGTAGCATGTTTGGAGCAGATGCTCTTTTGTTTATGATCTTGTTAATAATATTTCATGTACCTGTTAATGTTTTTGTTGTTGTTACTGGCGGAGAATAAAACCATGTGGACGAAGATTGTTTGTCTGATCAAAACCATAACAGAAAGCATTACTGATATCAGCAGTATAAGCGAAAATACCAGTGCGGAATCGTAATAATACATCATGTAGCCTTTGTGTTAGGCTAGGTCCCGTTTGGAGACATTCATTCAAGGACACGCTGTTCGCCTTCACTTTGGCACTACAGTTGAAGACAATACGTATT
Organism: Procambarus clarkii; assembly: GCF_040958095.1. Classification (NCBI taxonomy): domain Eukaryota; kingdom Metazoa; phylum Arthropoda; class Malacostraca; order Decapoda; family Cambaridae; genus Procambarus; species Procambarus clarkii. Next base: position 10,165,947 of record NC_091215.1, read on the forward strand.
GGAGTTGTCAATGAATCTTTCACCACAGCGTGATGGGGTAAATAGTGACCTGTTTTTCGGTCATCATTATCAACAACTTCGATAAATTTACTATTGAGTTGTTGTTGAATTAATTGATGATACATGCTCAATTCATCTGGCTGTTTCTGCAGCCGTATTAATTGAGATTGTAATTGAGAGGCTGCCATGAAATAATTAACTGGAAGTTGTGGATGATTTAACTTCCATGGTAGTCTCACCCAGTATTGTTTGTCCTTATAGACAACTGTGTCCAGTTATTGCTGGTAAGTCCACATATCATCAGGGCTTGGTTGATCAGAGACAATACCTAAAGTGTCTAAATCCCACAGACGATGTACAGGTGGATCAGACTCATTATCTTCAGGTATTTCTCTGAAATGTAGGGGTGAATGTTCCAAGCCTAGTCACACCAGTATTGTATTGTTAGATTGTTGGTTGGTTGACGCTGGGTTTTGTTGGAAAAGCACCGGTCCAGTAAGCAATTTGCCTCTAGCAGATGACAACAAATTCATTCCATGTTGTCTGGTGCATCCCATTATAAATTTATAATAATGGTCAGCGCCTATAAGGATACCAACATCTGTGAGGCAGTCAGAATTTATTTTGTGATCTGCTAGCCTCATGCAGTTACGTTTGAGATATCTCGCAGTGCGAGCTAGTCCTGTGACCTGCAGGTCTGAAGGAAGTTTATCTACTACTACCGCTTGTATTGGACTAGTGGAAGATCCAAGTCTCACTAACACCTTGACTACTTGGTATTCACGAGGTCCACTATTAGTCAAGAACCCAGAAATATTCAGTCTCACACTTTTGGCAGGTTTTAATTTTAACTGCTCGACTAATTGTTGTGTGATGAAGGTTTTCTGTGATCCTTGATCAAAGAGACCTCTAGTGTTAACTCTAGACTTCCTGTCAATTAGTTTGAGTTGAGCCGTAGGCAGAGTAGTATTATTGCCTGACTTAGTAGCAAGTACATTTATTTCTTGATGTATCTTGCAATATTGTACTGTGGTAGAATACATAGAATTCTCCCCAGGTGTCATAGGTTGTGTAGAAGTTTTTTTACATAAGGCATTATGATGTACACCTTTGTTGCATCTACTGCATAACCGTAGCTGCACTACACATTTACTGGGATCATGAGAACCCATTCACTTGGTGCATCTGTGTAATTCTTGTAGCCGTTTAATCCTGGTATTAAAGTTAGGATAAACAGTGCATTTGTAGATGACATGTTCTTGATCACAGAACAGACACTTTCTCTCTCTGGCCGAGTTTGTCCTTTTAGTGGACATATCAGTTGTAACGTCAGAGGGAGATACAGAATAAATGCCTACACTACCACTCCTTTTTCCAGTGGATGGAGTAGTCTTAGGTTTGAATTTATTGGACTTATTCAAAGTCGATTTGGGTTTGACTGAGTTGTCAATGTTAGGTTGTTTAGACTCAGGTTTAATCTTATCATGAGTCTTCAACCTGTTAACCGTTATTCTCAGTCCCTCGAATATCTGCTCGAGAATGAGAAACTCGGTTTTATAGTTTGAGCAGATTTCAGCTAAGATATTTCGAGGTAATTTCCTCTGCAAAAGTAACTTGATTGACCATTCTGAGGCTGGTGCAACAACTTTAGTACCTAAGGCCTTCACTAGAGACTCTACTTCTAGCCTGAAGCTTTGAAGTGAGTCTGGTCGGTTACTTGGTGCATTCAGATCCAGCAACTGGTAATAAAGGTTAGCTATACTCACTCCTTGTTGCAATAGTTCAACTTTAGTAGTTTTATAGCTTCCTCATAATTACTCTCAGTGAGAGCTAGGTTATTTATGACCTTTTTAGCCTCCCCTTTGAGAAGACTAATCAGGTATGAGAATTTAGAAACTCTGTCAAGAGAAGTTCTGTTATGTATATGAACTTCAAATGATGTCCAAAATGTGTCCCAATTTTCTTCATCCAGCCCTGCAAATGTAGGTAAGTCTAAAGTAGGTAGACGAACCTCAGGTAATTGATTACTGGATTGAGACATAGTTTTATTTGCATCAGATTTATTTTGCTTTACTATATTGGATAGTATGTCAAGTTTATGTTGAGTCTCATCTTCATACTGAGAAATATCTGCTAGAATTTGATCCATTTCCTCAGGATCAGTTTCAGCTGCATTCAATAGGTCGAGATAAGACTGGATGGCAGATCTAACTTGATCAAATTTGAGATCAGTTACTCTCAATGATCTTTCTAGTTGATAGTAATCAATGGGAGTTGTTTTAGACAAAGTATCAGACTTATTAATTAGTCTGGTTAAATGACCTTTAAGGCCAATATAGGTTCTCCTTAATTGTTCAGGAGTAGCCATGGTGGCTTTAAGTCCAAGTTTCATAGGACTTGAATAAGTATTACTAATGAAACTTGGTTACTTGCTCATTAGTTGACAAGTAATATTGAATATAGCCTAAATTAATCTGGCTAAATTACACTCTACCTCACTCGAGGTTAAATGTACCTACCTAATAATAAATAGCTAAGGATTTTGAGCAGTGCTTCAATTTCACCATTAACTTTCTTCCGGCTAGCTCTTCTTTATCACCATTAGATGTAATGGTGATCATTCAGCAGCACTCAAAATGCATACTCATAAATAATGTGTACACAAATAATTAATACGTATATACTCTAATCAGAGTTACTATAAAGTTTGAATCCCACCCTTGATAGGGTCAGCACAAGAATGAATAATGTAAGCACTACTGACTAGTCCAAGACTAGTTGTAAGAATTTCTACCTAAGAAACTACTAATTTATTTAGTCTGCATTTGTGCAAAACTCAGCACAATCACAGCCTAAATTCCTACCTAATAAAGGTTGGCATAGATTAATTTGTTGTGCATTAATGTGAATATATAGTTGTGCTGTTTTTGTTTTTTTTATATTTTATATAAAGGTGCACTTGCACACACAGGTGAAAATACAATTATGTACAATTAAGTTGGCTTGCTAGCCACAGCCTTTTATGGTGGTTGATTGTGTTGATCAATTTGTCAACTACATGTGACCTAGACTCACCTGACAGGTATACACCATCTCTTGCCAGGTTTTGCCTGTATGGTCTGGCTGTAAATTGAATGTAAGTTATGTGCTGTTGCTCCTGGTGACCTGAAGAATCTTACCTCAGTGTGAGGTATAGGTCTGAGTGTTGTGGGCAATTGACTGTGTCCCACTAGTGCTACTTTATGCATGAGGTATAAGCAGCAATAAATTGGTGTGAATTAGGCTAACCTATGTGGTACACTGCCGGTAACCACAATTAATAAAATGTGGTTAGTCTAGACTACTTCACACGGTGATTAGTTATAATTAAGGTATTAATTGTAATACATCCGGTTCGATAAGGACCATAATGTTGGATTTCTGGGGCTTGAACTCATATATTAAATTATTTGATTATTGTATTTAAGTAAATCGAAGGACCACCCACTTTTGAGAAAAGGGAAATCGAATAATAGTGATTATTAGATTGACACTATAGAACCAGTGCCTATGAATAATAATTAAATGAATAATCACTTGAAATTAATGAATGGACTGTATTATTAATTAATTATAGTCAAAGCCTCAAATATCAACATTGGGGGGTATTTCTAGAAGTTCATATATATCTAGGAACCAGTGTGGTTCGTCACTAGTTCATTGTTGAGTTAGAAACATAGCAAATCTAAACTAAAATAGATTCAAAGATATGATACCTCAAATAATAAATATTAAAGATTATGAATTATTGAGCAACAGTAAGAGTAAACACATTAATTACCAAATCATAAATTCTGGCAATAAATTATTCATTGTAAAGATCCTATATGAATTATATGGAAATCAGTAATAATCTTAGATAAATTTATACGAAATAGGTGTCTTAGCTGTAAGACGATTTCTGTAACTCCATTTCGTCATTCGTCCTCGTGGTCACAGGATCCCAATAAGGAAAGAACCTGAAGTGAATATCACGAATGAAGATAAACAACTTGTTGACTCCTCGTATGCACGCTGCAATCAGAGAAATTTAAGTAGCATTTGATAGGCTACGAGTTATTTCAAGTATTCATGAAAATTGAAATAAATGAAGAAAAGTAACTAACGTTGTGTATTTGGTATTCATTCGTCGTCACGACAGACTACCCACAAATATACAATCTAGAATGATGCATCAAACGAGAATGGTATACTTAACATGAGCGTATCAAATAGTAAAGTCTGCCAAAACCGCGTCGGCCAGTCACAGGCGTCCACTGCTGTGTACGTGTAATTACGGGTCGTGGTTTCAATTGTTGACGCGTTATTAACTGGCAGGGCACTGTAGAACACGTGTAGAAGCAATTGTCGACTATTGATTGAGTTACAACGCAATTCTTGTTGGAAAACTCCTCAGTCACTACCAGGCGTCTCGCCACTCTTATCGCCAGGAATGCCTCGTGTCTAATGGCGTCTCCGCCCTCCCTCAACCCATCTCTCGCATTCACCACAGAAATTACTAATCACGGATAATTCTTTTCCACGTAATTATTGATGTAATACGCTAATGAGAACTGGGTTGCAATTATAGGGACTTAAATATTATCATATTCTCGTTTAATGGTGTTAAACGAGAAATGGAGAAGATGTTTATTCTCTCCATAGCATTCGTACGTAACAGATAAACTGCTACCAGGTAATATTTTCAGTTAATAACTCTCAGTTTTGGATTATTGGGAGTCATATTATCCGTAGGTAATTATTACACGGAATACTGATAATTTTAGAGAACCACATTCAATTCTCTAACATATTGGTAATAAATGTGTCTAGCTAGACATTATCTGATGCAATTTTATTGCTCGATGTCGTGAGAATTCTAGCACTAATGCGTAGATAAAATTGTTAATTTATGTTGACACTACCGTTAGTGAAATTAATAACTACTGTAGTTAGTATATAATGATGATGATGTATTATAATACAATAGTAGTTTGTTAGTGTTGGAAATTTCCAACAAATGAGTGTGAATGTGTTTACATCGGCCAGACAGGTAAATCTCTTTCCTCGCGTTTAAAACCGCATTCATATGCTATTCGTACAGCCCAGCACTACAGTGCATTGTATTTACATTCCAGTTTATGTAATCATTCTATCGACTTCACAGGGGCAAAATGTATTGTTAAAAGTAAGGAGTTTGTTGAACGAAACGTGGTCGAGTTTGCTCTGATCAAACATTGTAACAACAGCCTTAATGTGAGCCCCGGTATGTACAAGTTGGATCCCTATTTAAGCCTCAATATAGCACGTCAAAATAATATAGCATCTATTTAACACGTATGGCACTTGGAGATATTATTAGGAGCTGCCTCGTATGGGCCAATAGGCCTTCTGCAGTTGCCTTCTTATAATTCCTTTCCTTCACTTATTCTTGGTGGTCAGGGGATCTGCCCAGGCGGATATGAAGGTCTGATCAGCAATTATTTCTTATCTTCATTCTACTTTGCTCTGATGAAGGCGAATTAGCCGAAAACGCGTTAAGCATTCTCTATTCTTTACATGTGGTTATTCTGCATACTTGGATCAGTGTTTTTGTGATCATTGTTGCATATATATATATATATATATATATATATATATATATATATATATATATATATATATATATATATATATATATATATATATATATATATATATATATAGGTTAGTTTGTGAGGGTACCACCTCTGGTGCCAATGTGGGGACCCATAGCCTCGGAGAAGAAAATCAAAAGTATTCAGAGGAGACCTTGTGGTTTCTCACTGAACACTAATATTATCTTCTCCTCCCCCATTCTTTTGTATGTACACATATATATTTGTTTTATTTGAACTTTGTTACAAAAAAGGAGTTACATATAGGGTACAAATATGGTTATGATAAGTTGTCGAGTTCCTCCAGCTCCTCAGATGGCGGGCAGGAACCCTGAATGCAGTGTGCATTTACCCTCTGTATCGCCATGCTGAGGCGCTGGAAAATAAAGCTGGCAGCTCTAGGGTCCCTTGTTGTTTCAATGAGCTTAGAACCCAGTTCCTTCAAAAAACTGGTAGCACTTTTACCCCAGGCCCTGGGTGTCTCGGAAGCAATGGGGACAAAATTGTAGTGGTGATCCAGTTCTCTGTACTTATGGGATTTGGCTGCTTCCCTGTGGGTGGCAGCGCCACCTGGTTGTGCAACACTGAGGTCAATGTAGGTGTTAGCCAGGGTTGACACGCACGTGTAATCCCATACCAACTGCTTGCCGTTCTTCCAGGGTTTCACTGTGATACCATCCGGGCGACCAATAAGAGCATCAGAGTTACGGGGCATTAGGTAACGGGGCTCTCTTTCAGCTGGGCATCCAGCTGTGGTGAGGCTCCTCCTGATGATGTCATTAACTTCACTGTGCCTCGAGTGCCATCTCCCTGTGCTTTGGCAGAGCAGGCCATTGTGGCCGTATCTGTCAGCCACCACCTCGCCGCAAATACACCTATATCTGGTGTGGATTGGGGCAGCAAGGCGGAGGGCCACAGCAATTCGGAGGGCGTGTGGTGTGTGACGCGTGCCAGTTGCCGACATTGGGGTTGCTAACAGAAAATCTCCTGCATGTGGGGCTGCTACTGTTGTGAGGCGAGCAATGTCGTGTTGCAGCATCCAGGCACTCTGCAGCAACTTGGTCTACAATGGGGCCATTCCAGCTGGATTGCTTGTGGGCTTTCGGGGATGGTGGTTGAGGTGATAGGCCTGCACGAGAGACCCACTCTGTGGCACAGCGTGTAAAATTGGGATCATATACACTTGCCAGCTGATGTAAGTAAGCAGGTAGAATTTCCTTCACAAGGTCGTCGGATGCCGATGAGGAGGACAGGAAGGCTGGTACAGCGATTTGTGTTGCTGTTCGAACTCCAAGGCCCCCAAGTCTTGAGTGGCTTGTTTCCACTGTAGCTCAGCAAGAGAGAGGTTAAGAGCTTTTTCTAGCATTGATTTCAGTAACCGGTCATACTCACCTAGTTTTTGGCTACTGTAAGATAGTGAACACCTCAGAAAGTAGGTTAACCTGGGGAGGGACAGACATCTGGTGATGAGATAGAGTACATCATGAGCATCAATATCCTCAATCCTCTCATCCATCCTCTTAATGTCGGCGATTTTCTTATCAAGGACCTCATCGATGGCTTTCAACCCCCGGGGAGCTCCTAGGAGTATGCTGTCTTCCGGTTTAGTTATATGGATATTTGGCAGAAGACCCTCTATGCTCTTTACAATGTCCTCTCTCTTTCCAATGTATTCTCTCTACATTATATATATATATATATATATATATATATATATATATATATATATATATATATATATATATATATATATATATATATATATATATATATATATATATATATATATAAACGGAGGAAACCACACATAACGCATTGGAGGGAATGTAGGTCCCCTCCAATACAGTTTCTGTGTGCTTTTCTCCTACCACCCCCTTCTTTTTTTTTTTTTTTTTTTGCTTTATTGTGTATTTCAAGGTTACAAAACATACAAGACAAATGCCTAAAGGTTATGGATCTCTTGAAGCTCCTCCGCTTCCGGACAGGAACCGAGGACGCAGCAAGCATTTCCCTCTCTGGATCGCCACACTGAGGCGCTGAAACAAAAAATTGGAAGCCCTTGGGTCTCTGGTGACGTCAATGAGCTTGGAACCCAATTCCTTGAGAAATCCCAAGGTACTCTTGCCCCAGGGGCCATGTGTCTCAGACGCTATGGGAACAAAGAGGTATTGACCTTCCAGTCGCCTGTACTTGAGTGATTTTGCTGTTTCCCTGTGGTTGGCCGCCCCACCTGCTTGATCAGCTCCGAAGGGTACATAGGTGTCAGCCAGGGTGGATGCACATGTGTAGTCCCACACCAACTGTCTACCCTCCTTCCATGAGTATATGGTGATGCCATCAGGGCGAAGTGTGGGGAAATCCGGGTTTTGGACCCCTAGGATGCGAGGTTCGCTCTCCGCTGGGCACCTAGCTGAGACGAGGCTTCTCATGATGATGTCATTGACCTCGTTGTGTCTTGAATGCCAGCCCTTTGTGCTTCCGCAATGCAACCCATGCAGTCCGTATTGGTCTGCTTCCACCCTGTTGCAAATACACTTGTATTCAGTGTGAATTGGGGCACCAAGGCGGAGGGCCACTGCTACACGAAGGGATTCTGGATCTAGCCGCATGCCCATTGCTGACATGGGTACTGCCAGGAGGAAGTTTCCTGCATGGGGGGCACGCACTGCTCTGAGGTGGGCTTTCTCCTTGTCTGATGTTGCGGCGCTGAGAATGGCATCAGCTACTTTTTCCACTAGTGGGTGGTCCCAGCCGGACTGTTTGTGTTGCTTTGTTGGCTCTATAATGGTTGCTGGGGCTGCAAGAATATCCCACTGATTTGAACATTCAGTGACAGCAGGATCGTGTATTCCTGCTGAATCTCTCAGGGTTGCAGGTAAGATATCTCTGACAAGGTCGTGCGATGCGTGGGAGGAGGAAAGGAAGGCTGGTAGAGCAATTTGGGAGGCTGTGCGGACACCAAGGCCGCCGAGTCTTACAGGAAGGGTTTGCTTGCTCCCACTGAGAGTCGTCCAATGGCAGGTTCAGGATTTTAACAGCATGGACCGCAGAAGGGTGTCATACACATTTAACTTAGGGCTGCTGTAGGATGAAGAACATCTCAGAGAGTAGGACAACTTAGGGAGAGACAGGCATCTTGTGAGGAGAAAGAGAGCATCATGGGCATCAATCGTGTCAATCCTGTCCAGCATTCTCTTTAGATCAGTGATTTTTGCAGCCAGGACCTCCTCGATTGCTCATGGAAGTCCTGGCTGACCTCCAGGTTAGCCAGGACCTGGCTGACCAGCCAGGTCCAGTATATATATATATATATATATATATATATATATATATATATATATATATATATATATATATATATATATATATATATATATATATATATATATATATATATATATATATATATATATATATATATATATATATATATATATATATATGTTGTACCTAGTAGCCAGAACGTAGTACTCGGCCTGCTATGCAAGGCCCGATTTGCCTAATAAGCCAAGTTTTCCTGAATTAATATATTTTCTCAATTTTTTTTTCTTATGAAATGATAAAGCTACCCATTTCACTATGTATGATGTCAATTTTTTTTATTGGAGTTAAAATAAACGTAAATATATAACCGAACCTAACCAACCCTACATAACCTAACCTAACCTATCTTTATTGGTTAGGTTAGGTAGCTGAAAAAGTTAGGTTAGGTTAGGTTGGTTAGGTAGTCGAAAAACAAATAATTCATGAAAAATTGGCTTATTAGGCAAATCGGGCCTTGCATAGTAGGCTGAGAAGTGCGTTCTGGCTACTAGGTACGACATATATATATATATATATATATATATATATATATATATATATATATATATATATATATATATATATATATATATATATATATATATATATATATATATATATATATATATATTATTAAATATGACCGAAAAAGTAAGATTAATAATTCTAACACGAATTTTCTCAATATTTCTTATATTTCTTTTCGCTGTTGATGGTAACTGAAAATTCAATTCTCCAAAATTCATTTTTATTTCTAGTCTGAAGCGACACTTGAACGCGTTTCGTAACAACTTATTACATTTTCAAAGACTTTAGTTTACACACACACAACTATAACTAAACAGAGTTTAAACAGCTTCGATTTTATACCTGCATTTGGGTGAGGTGGTATGTTACAACAGTTTTGGATGAGGTGGAAACAAACTTTCAACACAAGATAGAACACGAAACAATGGGTCTAAAATTTTGTAAGTTAAAGGGAAGAATGGAAGTAACTGCAAACGGGCTATTGGACCATATTTCTTGATGCTTCTATATTGGTGCGAAGTCTTGAAGTGGGTAGAATATAGTTGTGCATTACTGGCTGTTGGTTGCTGGTGTCGACTTCTTAATGTGTAGTGCCTCGCAGATATCAAGCCGCCTGCTATCGCAGTATCTATCGATGATTTCCGTGTTTTTTGTTAAGACTTTTCTGGTGATGGTCTGGTTTTGGGAAGATATTATATATTCCTTAATGGAGCCCTGTTGCTTATGCATCGTTAATCGCCTGGAAAGAGATGTTGTTGTCTTACCTATATACTGAATTCTTTGAAGCTTACAGTCCCCAAGTGTGCATTTGAAGGCATAGACGACATTGGTCTCTTTTAAAGCGTTCTGCTTTGTGTCTGGAGAGTTTCTCATGAGTAGGTTGGCCGTTTTCTTGGTTTTATAGTAGATCGTCAATTGTATCTTCTGATTTTTGTCTGTAGGGATAAAGTTTCTATTAACAATATCTTTCAGGACCCTTTCATCCATTTTATGAGCTGTGGAAAAGAAGTTCCTGTAATATAGTCTAATAGGGGGTACAGGTGTTGTCTTAGTTGTCTCTTCAGAGGTTGCATGGCGTTTCACCTTCCTTCTTATGATGTCTTCAACGAAACCATTGGAGAAGCCTTTGTTGACTAGTACCTGCCTTACCCTACAGAGTTCTTCATCGACTTGCTTCCATCCTGAGCTGTGGCTGAGAGCACGGTAAACATAAGCGTTAACGACACTCCTCTGGTACCTGTCTGGGCAGTCACTGTTGGCATTGAGGCACATTCCAATATTTGTTTCCTTAGTGTAGACTGCAGTGTGGAAACCTCCGCTCCTTTCCATGACTGTTACATCTAGAAAGGGCAGCATCCCATCCTTCTCCAACTCGTAAGTGAAACGCAACACAGAATTCTGCGCAAATGCCTCCTTCAGCTCCTGCAGATGTCTGACATCAGGTACCTGTGTAAAAATGTCGTCAACATACCTGCAGTATATGGCCGGTTTCACTTTCATGTTGATTAACACCTTTTGTTCGATGGTACCCATGTAGAAGTTCGCAAACAGGACACCTAGAGGAGAACCCATGGCAACCCCATCTACTTGCTTATACATGTGCCCATCCGGGCTCAAGAAGGGTGCCTCTTTAGTACAAGCTTGGAGTAGTTTCCTTAGAATGTTTTCTGGTATGTCAAGAGGAGTACAGGCCGGATCACGATACACTCTGTCCGCTATCATCCCGATTGTTTCATCCACAGGTACGTTGGTAAAACAGTGATTCTACGTCCAACGAGGCTCGTATCCCTGTGGCCCGTGTTCCCCGCAGTAAGTCAACAAATTTCTTTGGAGACTTCAGGCTGAAGGTGCAAGGGACATAAGGAGTCAGCAAGCCGTTGAGTTGCTTCACTAGTATTTACGTGGGTGTGGGTATCTGACTGATGATTGGCCGAAGTGGGTTTCCAGGCTTATGTGTCTTGACATTTCCATACGCGTATCCAGGCTTATATTCCCCAATAATCTTTGGCAGGTGGAGTCCGGATTTCTTGGCGTTCACAATTACAATCAATTTGTTGACCTTTGCTTTCAATTTGGCTGTAGTGTCCATCGTTACCATTTGGAATTTAGTTTGGTCAGAAAGAATGAGGTTCATTTTCGCCAGATATTCGTCTTTTTTAAGAATGACATATATTGGCGACTTGTCACCTCTCCTGACGACTATCTCCTTGTTCTCACGAAGGCTCTTAGCTACCGCTTTGAGCTCGCGGGACAGTATGGTGCTTCTGCATTTGCCTCGATTCTTTCCTCCTTCCGCAATAAGTTCGGCTTGTAAGGTGTCTTTGGTGGTGACCTTTTGTGTCTCGAGGTCGAATATGTCGTCCAACAGGATCTTCAACTCCACTTTCCGGGTCATCTCACTTGGTCTGGACATAACGTGACAGTTTATACCCAGATTTAGGAGAGTGACTTGGTCCTCAGTGAGGTTGATTCCTGCAAGGTTCAGGAACAGTCTCTTGGTCGTGGAATTGCCATAGGTCCTCCAAATAACGTTGTTAGTTTCTTGATTATCCTGGTTTCGGTGCTGAGGTGAGGTCGATCTGTGAGGATGTCGAGGTGTTGCTCAATGCGAGTACGGAGACTTTCGTCGATGTTGCTGTTTCTCCATTGGTTTGTAGCATGAAGTAGTTGTGGTTTGTTGTCTTTGATTTCATTTTCTGCCCTATGTATCTGATTACGAATCAGATCTTGGCGATATTTTATCGTGACGGCTTGATTCCTTGCTGCTGGGTCGTGCATTTTAATTTTAGTATATTTTGGTAGCAGTCTTTCCTGTAGACATATATTATTAAATATGACCGAAAAAGTAAGATTATTAACTCTAACACAAATTTTCTTCATATTTCTTATATTTCTTTTCACTGTTGATGATAAATGGAAAATCAATTCTCCAAAATTCATTTTTATTTCTTGTCTCACGCGACACTTGAACGCGTTTCGTAATTCTTTTTTTCTTAAATTGTTTCCAATTGGTATATATGAATTATTATTATTATATCTCATTAGGAACGTAAATTATTGACTTAGTTATATTGGTTTAGGCTAGGTATAGATAGGTTAGGTTGGGTAAGGTAGGTTAGGTTCGGTCACATATCTATGTTAGTTTTAACTCAAATTAAACAAAATGAACTCATACATAATGAAACGGTGTCACGCGGGGGGTGGGCCGGGGCTCTGCTAGCACTCAGCTGCTAGGGGCTCAAAAGGCCGAATACTCAGCCCCTCCGACTCCCAGGATTCACCGGAGTCTCCTTGGTCACACAGGAGAGGACCAACAATGCCCACCTCCGCAGGTCTTTGCTTCCACCACAAAAGGGGTGCCACTGATTCACCCTGGAAGCCCTTCAGTCAAACACGGGGAAACTACTATTAACAGTTCCGGCCTAGACCCGTGGAGGAGTGAAGGAAGACTCAGGCTTACCTTATAACAATAACCTCCCTGAGTCTTGCCTGCCAGACAAAAAGGTTGCAGGAACTCCTTTCCCGCCTGTCTTCTCTATCTTCTTCTTAACAAGGTCGCCAGCTGGGTTATTATATCTGCACCCCAGCAATGCAGTTCATTGGGTGTATTATATGTTATTTGTAGCTAGAAGATTGCTACTCCCATAGATCTGCTACTAGACTGTCGGCCCAGGGTAATCCCCCAGGAAGGTCTGTGTGGCTTTACCTCTCTCTAGCCACTACGTTACTAGTTGCCACCATTCAGGCACTGATACTGATCGGATGGCTAAGGGTGCACTTTTATATAGGTCCGTGCTGTCTTTACCACTCTCCAGGCAATAAGAACTTCTATAGAGAACGTAGTGTTCCCTAGGTGGTACTATGATAACATTCGTGTATGCTCATAGAGAAATATTATAAATGGAGGCACACTTAAACACAATGATAAAATGTGTGAATTTACTGACGCAAATTACATGAACACACATACAATCACAAGTAATACATGAATATGAAAATAAGGATAATAAGTCTGGAGATCGTCAGCCTCTTCTTCCACGACCTCCAACTCTCCTTCAACTGGGCAGAAAGACTGGAGTCCCACACTCACTCACAGCAGGGCCTCTTCACCACGTCGGCGCCTCTTCTTCACTGTCCTGCCATCCATACACACTGTCCCCTCTGACAGTCCTGGACACAAGCTACCTTGCAGCCTATTCTACTACTAAAGTATTAATGTCCCATTGCCACATACATAAGTAAATATTGTGGCCTAACTAGCCTACTCACACAAGGGGTAATGGGAGGGAAAATGATCTACCTTACATTCCTGGCTCACGACGCCTGTCCCTCGATAGTGTGAGGTTCCCACGCTTCCTGAGTCGATCCTTGACGATCCAGAAACGTTCCACAGGTCCTCAGGTGTCGTGGAGCCTTCGCGTCGTCGCCATTCCAATCCCTGAGATTCAGCTACCCCAATCCTGGTTCATCGATGGGCGCTGAGCTAATCACTATTTTCCCACACTCGCCCCTTCCACAAGGCGTTGCTCCTTGTCCTAGGAACGGTGTCGTCCTTTATTACGGACCCGAGCCCAGCGTCCGAGCCCGGAGCAGTGACGACCACGCCATCTGTGGGTCAGCTCCCGAAACCCCCTCCAAATGGACGACGCCATCTAGTGAGGACGAGAAATACTGGCCACAAGGGCTAGTTTTCCGTCCTGATCAGCTCATAACACAGCCGCTGCTGACCTCTGGTGAGGTGATGCTTGGACAGCAACGCCATCTATGGAGTGGATAGGTGGGCGTTTGGGTCTAAGCCGGTAAGTGAGGTGCCCCAGAGTGTAACTAGTACTGATGACGTGTCTGATTACAGAGTCGACCTGGGATTGCTGTAATGAACGTTGGGGCAGTCTACCCAAGGCAGCCGTAAAGTCTCCAAGTATTAGCTGCAGAAGTTGTGAGTCACCCCCCCCCCCCCCCCCCGGATGAACACTGTTGTGTTAGCCTGCCTGTGACGTGGCAGTTGGGGAATTGTCGTACCCGGGGCTGACTGTTGGAGAACACTAACCACTGGGGTGTTGTGGTGAGGAGAGTGATCTGTGTAATCACACGAGGCTCCTGCCTAGGGTTCGCAACCCTAGTATCAGTCGTGGAGTGGCCTACGCAGCGACCCGAGAGGGCCGTAACATCCTTCCAAAACCCTCAGTGGATGTGACCCGGTTACATCTAGGCTTGCCCGCCACACCTTTCCAGGCCCTCAACGTCCAGCGTCGCCGCCCAGCGTCGTCGCCGAATATTTTCCAAGTTTGGCACTCTTTTGCTCAATAAACTTGGTTCCTTTTTGCTTCCCAGAAGCGCGGGGTCTCCAATACATAAGATGGGCTGCAATAGCCAGCTCTAATCCACTAAGAAAGGCTTGTAGAGCCTCAAATCCTTGAGAGCTGACCGAGGTGTGTCCTCTCGCCTTCACGGTCAGGTCAACTCTGATGTTGGCGCCGCCCGGGGCACTCGGTGACGTCATGGCGGGCCCCGATTGGTCGCCCGCGACCTAAGTTGGCCAATCCGCGATCGGCTAGTGTCCCTTCCAAAACGTCATATCTGCATTAGGGGATACTCTTTCGTTTTATATCAGGGCGCCAATTTCCCCTTACTTACAACTTATAATGTAACTTTCTCCCTTAACTGGCAGCCGGTCTGGTCGCCACATATATCAATAGACTCCCTGAACCTCAGAGAATCAGTAGGGAAAGCTGATATGACTCTTAAAGCAGGCAAACGAAAGAAATAGGAGAGGGCACCATAACAACGGATAGCATTATCTGTTGGAAAATCCGACACCATTTAATAATATTACATGCAGGCAAATAATATTTCTGCCATTGTATACACAAGTTAACCCATAGAAAATGTAACTTGTAGTGGAATTTTCCGTCTATAGAAAACGGGATATCATTGCCACATACTATTATAAATTCACCACCCATTATGGTGGGAATTATTCTTAAATACATTAGTCTTTGGACTTTACCATCATAAAACCATCTCATATAAATTAACTTAATTTTCAATATTAAAATAGAGTAAATGTGACCATTCTATCAGCTACTGACATCTCTACAATGTGAGGGAGGCGTCAGTAGTGGTGAGGGTGTGGTCAGCCATTGTTATTATTGTTTAAGACCAGAGGCGCACGGGAGCAAATTCGGCTCCTGTTAATTTCTCTTGGACGAAGTGTTATGGAAACCAGAGGTCTGCCATTATCAACACGCTGTCAACAAATAAAAGGAAAGTGTTCTGCCGAAACCCATTTATCTAATCATTTTTGGCCATTAATGTCAGTAGATAGGGCGTAACGGTTAGAATGCGAACAGCCTCTTAAAAAAAGGTAATTAAACCTTGGTCTTTCTGATTCATTGTAAAGTATTTTCTCTGATATAGCTGTCATATATTTGGTTTCTGGCTTCATAGCTAGCGCCCTTTTGACAGGTCAAGAAGAGGAAGCAATCTTGGTTTATCAGTTACTGGGTGTTGGAAGCTGCCTCAAATGAGGATAATTTGGTATCTACATCCTAGTTATACCTGGTGGACTAAGGCCTGCTGTACCATAAGATAAGGAACCTCCTCAATGTTTACTAATATATGTAGTTTAATACTGTAGTTTGATTGGCTGCATATATATAAATTCAATATAAACCCCCCCTAATGTGTAGAAGATCGATTTGTGAGATTATTGCAGAAATACAGTCCACTTGACATCATACAAATTGCTATCGAAATATATAAATTAACGTAAATATAAATTCTATATAAATTCATATAAATTAAATATATATAAATCTCACAGGCCGGTTCCCACATTATCATTTGATAAGAAAAAATTAGAAAAAGATATAAATTCAGGAAAGCTTTGCTTATTAGGCAAATCTGACTTTGCATAGTAGGCCGAGTATTGCGTTCTGGCTACTAGGTAAAATATATATATATATATATATATATATATATATATATATATATATATATATATATATATATATATATATATATATATATATATATATATATATGAATGAAAACTCACACCCCAGAAGTGACTCGAACCCATACTCCCAGAAGCAACGCAACTGGTAACTACAGGGCGCCTTAATCCGCTTGACCATCACGGCCGTCAAAAGGAAGTGATAGCCGAGGCTATTTGAGCCACTTCCCTGACGGCAACTCGGATGGTAATCTTGGGCATAGCATTTCACCAAATCACCTCATTCTTTGGGGCACACGTGAGGAACACAAATGCAAACAAGCCTGAATGGTCCCCAGGACTATATGCGAATGAAAACTCACACCCCAGAAGTGACTCGAACCCATACTCCCAGAAGCAACGCAACTGGTAACTACAGGGCGCCTTAATCCGCTTGACCATCACGGCCGTCAAAAGGAAGTGATAGCCGAGGCTATTTGAGCCACTTCCCCGACGGCAACTCGGATGGTAATCTTGGGCATAGCATTTCACCAAATCACCTCATTCTTTGGGGCACACGTGAGGAACACAAATGCAAACAAGCCTGAATGGTCCCCAGGACTATATGCGAATGAAAACTCACACCCCAGAAGTGACTCGAACCCATACTCCCAGAAGCAACGCAACTGGTAACTACAGGGCGCCTTAATCCGCTTGACCATCACGGCCGTCAAAAGGAAGTGATAGCCGAGGCTATTTGAGCCACTTCCCCGACGGCAACTCGGATGGTAATCTTGGGCATAGCATTTCACCAAATCACCTCATTCTTTGGGGCACACGTGAGGAACACAAATGCAAACAAGCCTGAATGGTCCCCAGGACTATATGCGAATGAAAACTCACACCCCAGAAGTGACTCGAACCCATACTCCCAGAAGCAACGCAACTGGTAACTACAGGGCGCCTTAATCCGCTTGACCATCACGGCCGTCAAAAGGAAGTGATAGCTACTGAAGACCCTATCTTCGATGGTTCCCATATAAAAATTAGCAAATAAAACTCCTAAGGGGGAGCCCATTGCTACTCCGTCTATTTGTAAATACATGTCTCCTTGTGGACTGATGAAAGGGGCTTCCTTTGTACATGCTTCGAGAAGACTTTTCAAGTGTGGCTCAGGTATGTCTAATTTGGGGGTGCTCTCGTCTCTGTATACTCTGTCCAGTATCATTCCTATGGTTGTGTCGACTGGGACGTTGGTAAAAAGGGATTCAACGTCCAGGGAAGCGATGATTCCATCGGGCTGGGTAGATTTGATCAATTCTAGGAAATCTGCTGATGATTGTAGACTAAACTTACTTGGAGTGTATGGAGTTAGGAGTTCATTGAGTTTCTTTGCCAGGTGATAAGTTGCGGTTGGTATTTGGCTGATTATAGGGCGTAGTGGGTTACCTGGTTTATGCGTCTTAACATTGCCGTAGGCATATCCTAAGCCATAGTCGCCTTGAAGTTTATTGAAATGCACACTACCTTTCTTTGCGTTGATTGCTGTAATTGTTTTGTTTACTTTCCGCTTAAGGTCTTCTACGGGGTTCCTCGTGATTCGTTGAAATTTGGAGTCGTCACTTAGGATGTCGCTAATTTTGTTCATGTATTCATGGGTAGGAATCAATACATATGCTGCTGTTTTGTCGGCTTTTCTTATTGTTACGTCTTTCAGATTTTTTAGTTGTTTCGCTGCTTCTTTGAGTCGTGGGGTTAAGATTGTAGATGAATATGTTCCTCGTTTTTTCCCTGCTTCTGCAAGTAGTTCAGCTTGAAGTGTGTCAGTGGTGATGACTTTTTTGTTGTCTTCTAGCTTATGGAAATCGTCCAGAAGCATTTCGATTTCCAGGCGTTTTTGATGCATCTTTGGTTTAGATAAGAATTGACAATTTAGACCAAGATTTAAGAGGTCTCGTTGGTCCTGGGTAAGATCATAAGAAGTCAGGTTAAAGTAGCCATCTTTAGGACGAGGGATTTTTAGCTGTCCACCGTTTAGGGATGTTAACTTACGGAGTGTCTTTGTTTCTACAAGAGTTTTATGTTGTTGTTTCAGGTTAAATAGTTCACTGTTGATGGTTTGCTTGAGCTGGATAGGAAATAATAAATACAGAATATGCGGTCATATTTAATGAAACATGTTTGAAAGAAAACCTGCTGCCAGTATACACCAATATATATATATATATATATATATATATATATATATATATATATATATATATATATATATATATATATATATATATATATATATATATATATATATTTATATGTTTCATTGAATATGACCGCATATTCTGTATTTATTATTTTCTGGTTTAGGGCTTCTATCCCTCTAACTATTTTCTTAGCATCAGGGCTTAATTGAAATAGGAGTTCTTTAGAACTCCTATTTCAATTAAGCCCTGATGCTAAGAAAATAGTTAGAGGGATAGAAGCCCTAAACCAGAAAATAATAAATACAGAATATGCGGTCATATTCAATGAAACATGTTTGAAAGAAAACCTGCTGCCAGTATACACCAATATTTATATATATATATATATATATATATATATATATATATATATATATATATATATATATATATATATATATATATATATATATATATATGCAATTGACGATCACAAAACACTGATAATTTTATGCGGAAAATCCACAGAGAAATATGAAATGAGGTGAACGTTTCGGCTTTAAATAGTCAGTCTGGTGTTGACAAAGGCTTTAACAAAGCCGAAACGTTCATCTCATTTCATATTTCTCTGTGGATTTTCTGCATAAAATGATCAGTGTTTTGTGATCGTCAATTGCATATATATATATATATCTATATATATATATATATATATATATATATATATATATATATATATATATATATATATATATATATATATATATAAATATATATATATATATTTATATATAAATAATATATTTATATATAAATAATTTATTTATATAACAATAATATATTTATATAACAATAATATATTTATATATAAATAATATATTTATAAATAATATATATATAAATAATATATATATATATAAATAATATATATATATAAATAATATATATATAAATAATATATATATAAATAATATATATATGATAACTATCTTTGTAACCTATATGTAACTCCCTCTTTGTAACAAAGTTCAAATAAAGCAAATATATATGAGTACATACAAAAGAATGGGGGTGGTAGAAGATAATATTAGTGTTTAGTGAGTGACCACAAGGTCTCCTCTGAATACTTTTTATTTTCTTCTCCGAGGCTATGGGTCCCCACATTGGCACCAGAGGTCTTCCTCACAAACTTTTTATATAATATATTTATATATATATATATAAATAATATTATATAAAGTTAAAACTAGCTAGTTATACGTAGATATATGATAACTAACCAACCCTACCAAACCTAACCTATCTAACCTATATATATATATATATATATATATATATATATATATATATATATATATATATATATATATATATATATATATATATATATATATATATATATATCTATATATATATATATATATATATATATATATTATAATATATATACACACATATATATATAGGTTATATATATATATATATATATATATATATATATATATATATATATATATATATATATATATATATATATTATAATATATATACACACATATATATATAGGTTATATATATATATATATATATATATATATATATATATATATATATATATATATATATATATAAAGTTAGATAAATATACACACTTAACAAAAGAATAGGGGTGGTAGGAGAAGAAAATATCAAAGTGTTCAGTGAGGATCCACAAGGTCTTCTCTGAGTGCTCTTTATTTTCTTCTCCGAGGCTATGGGTCCCTACATTTGCACCAGAGGTGGTACCCCTCCTATATATATATATATATATTATAATATATATACACACACATATATATAGGTTATATATATATATATATATATATATATGTCCGGTCGTGATGGTCAAGTGGATTAAGGCGTCTTTTACATACCAGTTGCGTTGCTTCTGGGAGTATGGGTTCGAGTCACTTCTGGGGTGTGAGTTTTCAGTTGCATATGTCCTGGGGACCATTCAGGCTTGTTCGCATTTGTGTTCCTCACGTGTGCCCCAAAGAATGAGGTGATTTGGTAAAATGCTATGCCCAAGATAACTATCCGAGAGCCGGCGGTGGGGTGGTTCATATAGCCTCGGCTATCACCTCATTTTGTCCGGTCGTGATGGTCAAGTGGATTAAGGCGTCTTGTACATACCAGTTGCGTTGCTTCTGGGAGTATGGGTTCGAGTCACTTCTGGGGTGTGAGTTTTCAGTTGCATATGTCCTGGGGACCATTCAGGCTTGTTCGCATATATATATATATATATATATATATATATACACACAGACACATATAGATTCTTCTATATAGACATTAGAGAAGATTCAGCGGTACGCCATGCACCAGGCTCGCCACCATTTTCAGTATTCGTCATATCCAAGTCTGCTGTGTGATACACATGTCTTCTTGCTTCACCACCCTGTAATGAAATATTGTTTGTTACTAATTGTTTTCAATAATACATTATTTTATTATATAATATTTAATTTATTAATTAAAAACCCTTTCCATATTATAGAAAAAAAAACTAAAACAAGAATCTATATAAAACTATAGAATAGAATAGAATAGAATAATAGAATAGACTCTATATAGAATCTATATATCATATATATATATTTATATAAAAAAATATATATATAAATATATATATATATATATATATATATATATATATATATATATATATATATTTATATATATATATTATTATATCCTGCATTATTCCAGCCCATTATTAGAGATAGTAGCCACCTCTTATTTTGGTTTTCTTTCATTATTAGTGCTCAGAAAATTAAATATATCTACATATTTAGTCAAAATCAGTTACATTATTTTATCTTATTCATAGCATAAATGTTCTCAAAGATTACTAAAAAGAAATTGAATTAGACTACAGCAAATTGGCAAACTTTACCTTGTATCTGTTTCCACCGAGTTTGTTTGGGGCGTTCTTCAACATATCAGCAATACTTGTCTCAACATTTCTTTCAGTTGCATTAGTGTGGGTGTTGATACAGGCTTCTGGAAATTTATAAGAATTAATTAATATATATAATTATAATTCACTTTGCCATTCCCCATTCCACAGTCCTCTCGTCCTTCCCACTTCCCCGTCCCCACATCCTCCCCACTATTCCCACTTCCCTGTCCCATCGTCCTCCTTACCATTTTCCCCTCCCCTGTCCCTTCTTCCTCCCCCACCATCTCCCATTCACCTGTCCCTTTGTCCTCCCCAGCATTCCCCTGTCCCCACCATCCCCAACTCCCCAGTCCCCTCGTCCTCCCCACCATTACCCTCTCCTCTGTCCCCTCGTCTTCCCCACCATCCCCCCCTCTCGTCCTCCCCACCATTCCAAACTACCTCATCCGATGCATTCTATAATGGTCTGATGCTTCCATCAGAAAATTGGGAACATCAAATGATCTGATATTCCCATCACTGAAAAATAAGAACAGCTAAAAAAATGAAATGAAAAAAATAAAAAAATAAACTATACTCATGAAATGAACAGTATGGTAAACAACACAGCTCAATTTCAATGTAATGTCACACAAAATTATTAAATCGAAATGAAAATAAATTGAAATCTATGCAAATTCAAATTATCAATGCAATTGGAAATATTGAAATAATATCGCAACATAATATAGTGTGGGTTGCTCTTACGTGCAACAGACGGTGCTGTTTTTCAAAAAAGGCATGGTTTTACCTGTCACAAGTGTGGCATCTATACTTATACTCACGAAATGAACGGTATGGTAAACAACATAGCTCAATTGCAATGCAATGTCACAATAACATTTAATAACAATAATAACAATAACATTTAAATATACTTTAAGATATAATCTAGAAGAAAATAAGAACATTGAAACGGTTCATGAACTCGATTTCAAAAAAGGACACTATGGGAAACTTTGAAAAACAGTTAATGAGTATAATTAGACAGACTTGTTGCTAGGCAGAGGAGTAAATAATGAGATATATGGCAAATTTTGCAAAATATACGGCACACAAACATTCATACCCAAACAAAGCAAAATGCTAGGTAAGAACAAAGCAGTTGGCCCGTAGGGGAAAGGAGATACCCACAAGACTGGAATACAAGTCATTAACAAGCACACAAGTACTACACCACACAACAACCGCACTACTACCAGAACTGGACGAATCACTACCAAAGCAACACACCCAAAATGGAAATGGAAATAACCAATCACAGGTCAGAGAACTACTGAGATTCTGTGACAAATTCTCGCTCAATCAGCAGATAACAAAACGGACTGGGAACGAGAACACACTCGACCTCATATTCACGAACAATGATGAGCTAATCAGAGACATTACTGTCTCAGACACTAACAAACTAACATCAATAACGGTAGTAGGTCCAAGAGAAACAACAAGCGAGAAGGGCTATTCAATATATTCAATTTTAATAATAAAAGGATAGACTGGGAGAAAAAAAACAGGGAACTTACAAACGTTCACTGGGAAAATGTTCTAGGTAATAAAAATCCTACACAAGGAAAAGCAAAAACCACTGGATTGTATTGGACCTATTCGTACTAGTGAAGGTTCATATACTGAGGATGACAAAGAAATTAGTGAAATCCTAAAAAAGCAGTATGAGGACATGTTTAGCACTCTGATACAAAGCATGAAAGTGGAGGATCCGGACAACTTCTTTATGGGTGATATCCAAACCCCTGTAAATATAACTGATATCAACACGAGTGTGACAGATTTTGAAAGAGAAATTGACAATGTGCCCATGCATTCAGCCTCGGGTCCAGACTCATGGAATTCAATATTTATAAATAAATGCAAAGTGCCAGTAGCACAGGCACTCAGTATAGTGTGGAGGAAGAGCTTGGACACGGGGGAGATACCAGAGGCTCTTAAAGCAGCAGACATAGCTCCTCTACACAAGGGAGGTAGTAAAGCATTGGCAAAGAATTATAGACCAGTTGCACTAACGTCCCACATAATAAAATTATTTGAGAGTGATCAGGAGTCAGGTTACTAATTTTATAGAGACCAATGACCTCCACAATCCAGGCCAACATGGATTTAGAGCAGGAAGATATTGAAATACCTCTTACAGCTATCTCTCATGTCCTCTACTTGTACAGTACAGCTACTTGACCATTACGACAAAATCACTGAGATATGAGATAATGATGACACTAACCTCATCTACTCAGACTCCAACCCACTCATATTAAATAATGATGTAAACAATAAATTAAAAAAAAGTCTACTTATTAATGTCAACCAACAAACTCACACTAAACATAGAAAGGACCTACAACATCTTACTTGGGAGCAAATCAACAAATGCAATTCATCTACAGTTACACAATGTTAACATCAGAAATAAAAAAGATGGTAAGTTCCTTGGTCTATACTTAGATCTGCCCGAAACGCTATGAGTGCTAGTTGCTTTACAAGAATGTATAACTTCAAGTCACTGTACTCTCCCCCAATGTACCTTCTTGTATATAAAGAAAAAATAAATAAATAAACAAACACATAATAAATCAATACTTACTAAATTTTGTCTATTATGTAGCAAAGAAGCAGGTCTACGGAAGGCTTTTCTGTTGAGTTCGAAGCCCAGATTACTCGTGGTCTCTGAAATAAGTTAAGATTATATGTATAAAATTTATAAAACCAAATAATAAATCCGGTATTGCTCAATTTCAGATGCAGACGCACTGAATGATATATCAGACTGTCAGCATGGTATTCGATCTGGAAGGTCCAGTGTAACGAATTTACTCAGTTTCTATGATCGAGCCACAGAGATCTATAAAGAATTCTGATCAAGAAAGAGATCTAGGGGTGGTTTTAGATAGAAAACTATAATCTGAGGATCATATTAAGAACATTCTGCGAGGGGCCAATGCTACACTTTTTAACTTTAGAATTGCTTTTAAATACATAGGTCAAAATGTTTTAAAAGTTTTAAAAGTTTTTTAAACCTCTCGTGTATCATGAGTGTGGAAAAGCTTCAGATGGTGCATTCAGATGATGAATATTACCTAGTTCCTTCATCTGGGAAGAATGAAGACATATTGGTGCATTCGGATGATAAAAACTAACTACTGTAGTTCAATTGATCAACAGACTATATATCATATGCAGACTGTATGTGGATCTGCGGGCCACTCCAAACAACAGCCTGGTGGACCAAGCTCCACCAGGCCTAAAGCACAAAGTGGTCCACTGGCACCGGCAACTTCAACCATAAATGTTCTCAAAGCTTACTAAAAATGATTGAATTAGACTAGACTACAGCAATCTTAACCTTGTATCTGTTTCCACCAATCTTGTTCAGTACATGCTTCAACATATCAGCAATACTTGATATGTAAATATATCTCACTGTGTCATTACAATATGCACCTCCCAACTAGGACAGCATTTGTACCTGTTACAATAATGCATAAATTTTAAGGCAATAGAGTATAATGTATGTCTTTCAATCTCAACATTAGATTTTATAACTTTCTAATGTAATAAATAAATACCATTAAACTATTTTCTGTTTAACTGTTAGAAAAAATCAATTAGATATATAAAAAGAAATAAAAAAGATTACATGGATAATAAAATCTGGATTCCCAACTACAATTTATATAGATGTGATAGAGAAACTAGGTCAAATGGAGGAGTAGGTCTGTATATTAAACAGCACCTGACGTGCACAGAGCTACTAAACTCAATGTGGTGGTAGAGTGGTGGGGGGGGGGGGAAACATTGCAGAAAAAAACAAAAATACAATTTGGTCAACAAAACAGCATTGTTTAAAATAGAAGACATGGGTTGACATTTTGGGGGTAAGGTAGGTTACATTGAGTTAATTAGTTAGTACTTAGTTTTTATCTTAAACTGGTTGGGAGAGGTACAGTGTTGCTGTGCTGGTGAAAGAACACCTAAAGGTAAATTAAATAATGATTGCGAATCCACAAGAAGTTGACATAATAGCGCTAGAGATCTGCAATCAGGATGATAAACTTTCCTTAAAGAATTTGACAAACACTTGCTGATAGGACATGAAGTAAATGAAATGTATGTCAAGTTTTGTGAAATATATGATAAAAGCACAACAAAATTTGTACCAAAGGAGAGATGCAGAACTAGGAAAAGGGGTTTGTTCAACAGAAATTGCGAGAGGGCCTGAGACCCAAACACACACAAATGGAATCAATATATAGCAAGAGGCCAAACCCCCAAACATACAAGCGATGCAAAGATGCGAGAAACAGCAGCAGCAGGAAGGAGAGGGACTGAAGGACCATAAATAAAGTGTGAAAATAAACTCGAGTAAATTTTTTTAACTACTCTCGACAGTGAAGAAAAACAAATAATCAGACGATTTGTGTTAGAATCATTAATCTTACACTTTCGGTCATATTCAACAACACAAATACACACACACACATTCCTGTTGCTGTAGCAGGTGAAGAATTACACACACAGATCACAATAACGTGATGCATCAAATGAACAAATCCACAAGGGCCGTGACGAGGATTCGAACCTGCATCCGGGAGCATCCCAGACACTGCCTTAATCGACTGAGCTACAACAGGGTAAATGGGTTGAAACCGAAGTTCTACTGAACTTACTGGATCCCATAGCCTCTCCGAGGCACAAACCAAGCTTTTACACAACCCCCCCCCCCCCCCTGCACCCGAGCTATGTCAACAGGCCGTTCTCCCTCTTCGCCCTTACATCATCACACACAGATCACAATAACGTGATACATCAAATGAACGGAAGCATCCCAGACACTGCCTTAATCGACTGAGCTACGACAGGGTAAAAGGGTTGAAACCAAACTTCTACTGAACTTCCTGGATCCTTTTACCCTGTTGTAGCTCAGTTGATTTAGGCAGTGTCTGGGATGCTCCCGGACGCAGGTTCAAATCCTCATCACTGCCCTTGTGGATTTGTTCATTTGATGCATCACGTTATTGTGATCTGTGTGTGTGATGATGTAAGGGCGAAGAGGGAGAACGGCCTGTTGACATAGCTCGGGTGCAGGGGGAGGGTTGTGTACAAGCCTGGTTTGTGCCTCGGAGAGGCTATGGGATCCAGTAAGATCGTCCTTCCTTTCCTCCCTAGAATCTGGATGTAGCAGGTGCTCAATTGTCAAAAGTGAAAAAATTTGGTTTGTCTTCCGAATGCACCATATCGGTAATTTTTTTAATAATCTTTTAAAAATAGTAAATGCCACTATTTTTGCAAAATTATTACAAGATCTATTATTCTAATAAGGGTTTGATAAAATACAGTAGACTGCCTACTGGTTTTACCTGTAATAAGGTTTGATACAGATGATTATGGATATATTGAAATGCTCTTATTGGTAAGAAGCAATTTTTTAAAGAGTATTTTGTAATGAGCAGTTCTGAAAATCAGTTGATTACAGATAATTAAGGCAATGTCTGGGATGCTCCCGGACACAGGTTTGAATCCTCATCACGGCCCTTGTGGATTTGTTCATTTGATGCATCACGTTATTGTGATCTGTGTGTGTGATGATGTAAGGGCGAAGAGGGAGAACGGCCTGTTGACATAGCTCGGGTGCAGGGGGAGGGTTGTGTACAAGCCTGGTTTGTGCCTCGGAGAGGCTATGGGATCCAGTAAGATCGTCCTTCCTTTCCTCCCTAGAATCTGGATGTAGCAGGTGCTCAATTGTCAAAAGTGAAAAAATTTGGTTTGTCTTCCGAATGCACCATATCGGTAATTTTTTTAATAATCTTTTAAAAATAGTAAATGCCACTATTTTTGCAAAATTATTACAAGATCTATTATTCTAATAAGGGTTTGATAAAATACAGTAGACTGCCTACTGGTTTTACCTGTAATAAGGTTTGATACAGATGATTATGGATATATTGAAATGCTCTTATTGGTAAGAAGCAATTTTTTAAAGAGTATTTTGTAATGAGCAGTTCTGAAAATCAGTTGATTACAGATAATTAAGGCAATGTCTGGGATGCTCCCGGACACAGGTTTGAATCCTCATCACGGCCCTTGTGGATTTGTTCATTTGATGCATCACGTTATTGTGATCTGTGTGTGTGATGATGTAAGGGCGAAGAGGGAGAACGGCCTGTTGACATAGCTCGGGTGCAGGGGGAGGGTTGTGTACAAGCCTGGTTTGTGCCTCGGAGAGGCTATGGGATCCAGTAAGATCGTCCTTCCTTTCCTCCCTAGAATCTGGATGTAGCAGGTGCTCAATTGTCAAAAGTGAAAAAAATTTGGTTTGTCTTCCGAATGCACCATATCGGTAAATTTTTTAATAATCTTTTAAAAATAGTAAATGCCACTATTTTTGCTAAATTATTACAAGATCTATTATTCTAATAAGGGTTTGATAAAATACAGTATTTATGAGTAAGATGTAATTGTGTCTGACACTGATAAAATTATAAACCATTGTAAACAATTTGTTCACTTTCAAAACTTGGGTAATTACATATGACAGTGTCAGACCACTGAGGAAGAATTGAAACAGGAATTTCCTCAAGTACTTTCATATTTCAGTAATACATCTTCAGAAGAAATCATTCAAGATGTATTATTTAAATATGAAAGTACTTACGGAAATTCCTGTTCCAATTCTTCTTTCGCGGTCTGACGCTCACATTTTTCACCACATGTTAATTTCCGTGATTTACACACAAATTTATATATATACAAATACATATACACACATATATAATATATATATATATATATATATATATATATATATGCATATAAATAAAAAAAACAAGTAAATGTAAATAATTTTACCTTGCACCTAGATCCACCAAGCCTGTATGGCGCGCGTTTCAGTACTTCGGAAATCTAGAACTATCTAGAATCTCTAATCTGCAATGAAACAATACATATTATTGCACTTACCAAAACATGGATGAATGTAGAAAATACAGAACTATTAGCTGAATATCAAATAAATGGTTTTAATCTATTTCACACAGATAGATATATTAGACTGTGTATGTTAGGTAATACCTAACATACACGCCTCCACACACAATACATTTGAAATGTAGTCTCAAAAAGACTACATTTCAACAGCAAAGATTACTCCATAAAAAAAATAATTAAATTATTGACCAACATGAGAGAGGGTTAGCCAACATTCGCTAGGTTAGCCAGCAGTCTCCGTGGTGTAGTGGTAAGACACTCGCCTGGCGTTCCGCGAGCGCTATGTCATGGGTTCGTATCCTGGCCGGGGAGGATTTACTGGGCGCAATTCCTTAACTGTAGCCTCTGTTTAACGCAACAGTAAAATGTGTACTTGGATGAAAAAACGATTCTTCGCGGCAGGGGGTCGTATTCCAGGGACCATAGGATTAAGGACTTGCCCGAAACGCTACGTGTACTAGTGGCTGTACAAGAATGTAACAACTCTTGTATATATCTCAAAAAAAAAAAAAAAAAACATGAGAGGGTTGTGTTGATTGCCTGAAAATATTTAAATTATTTAATGTATTGAATGGCATTTTTCAAGTTACAACATTTTTTAAATTACTGAACTAGGTTCTAGGCTTTGCTAGGCTTAATTCAATTATTACAGATAAGCCTAACCTAGCCTAGAACCCAGTGGGTTTTCTTCCTATTGGGGAGTGTTGTACATGCCTCGCCTCCACATACACACTAGCACAGCCAGGCCTCGCCTCCACATACACACTAGCACAGCCAGGCCTCGCCTCCACATACACTAGCACAGCCAGGCCTCGCCTCCACATACACCAGCACTGCCAGGCCTCGCCTCCACATACACACTAGCACAGCCAGGCCTCGCCTCCACATACACTAGCACTGCCCGGCCTCGCCTCCACATACACCAGCACTGCCAGGCCTCGCCTCCACATACACACTAGCACAGCCAGGCCTCGCCTCCACATACACCAGCACTGCCAGGCCTCGCCTCCACATACACACTAGCACAGCCAGGCCTCGCCTCCACATACACCAGCACTGTCAGGCCTCGCCTCCATATACACCAGCACTGCCAGGCCTCGCCTCCACATACACCAGCACTGCCCGGCCTTGCCTCCACATACACCAGCACTGCCAGGCCTCGCCTCCACATACACACTAGCACAGCCAGGCCTCGCCTCCACATACACCAGCACTGCCAGGCCTCGCCTCCACATACACACTAGCACAGCCAGGCCTCGCCTCCACATACACCAGCATTGCCAGGCCTCGCCTTCATATACACCAGCACTGCCAGGCCTCGCCTCCACATACACACTAGCACAGCCAGGCCTCGCCTCCACATACACCAGCACTGCCAGGCCTTGCCTCCACATACACCAGCACTGCCCGGCCTCGCCTCCACATACACCAGCACTGCCAGGCCTCGCCTCCACATACACACTAGCACAGCCAGGCCTCGCCTCCACATACACCAGCACTGCCAGGCCTCGCCTCCACATACATACTAGCACAGCCAGGCCTCGCCTCCACATACACCAGCACTGCCAGGCCTCGCCTCCACATACACACTAGCACAGCCAGGCCTCGCCTCCACATACACCAGCACTGCCAGGCCTCGCCTCCACATACACCAGCACTGCCAGGCCTCGCCTCCACATACACCAGCACTGCCAGGCCTCGCCTCCACATACACCAGCACTGCCAGGCCTCGCCTCCACATACACCAGCACTGCCAGGCCTCGCCTCCACATACACCAGCACTGCCCGGCCTCGCCTCCACATACACCAGCACTGCCAGGCCTCGCCTCCACATACACCAGCACTGCCCGGCCTTGCCTCCACATACACCAGCACTGCCCGGCCTCGCCTCCACATACACACTAGCACAGCCAGGGCTCGCCTCCACATACACCTCCACCATTACATATAACAACCACCACCATATGAGAAATCTTTAAGGAATTCTGATAAAGAAAGAGATCTAGGGGTGGTTCTAAATAGAAAACTATCACCTGAGGACCACATAAAGAACATTGTGTGAGGAGCCGATGCCATGCATTCCAACTTCAGAATTGCTTTTAAATACATGGATGGCGAAATACTAAAGAAATTGTTCACCACTTTTGTTAGTCCAAAGCTAGAATATGCAGCAGTTGTGGGGTGCTCATATTGTGTGCCATCACATTTAAACCAACCAAGCCCACAAATACGTCAACATGGACCAGCATTACACCGTCTAACATACTCTGTCAGATGTAACAACTAAATTTGTGAATTCAAGACCTAATCTATTGTATAACACAGTGTTAGTACGAGAAAAACATTACTTACATTTGAAGCCATGTTTTAAAATGGCGGCGGACTTGTTGTACTGACGCTCCAAACTGTGTGTTCGTTTGTGTATGAGGAACGTGTGACAATTTACTACAACATTTATTTAATTATTCTTATTCTTTATTTTACTATTTTTAGGGTACATGAAATTTCAAACTTATTTGCACACAATAATATAATTGCATTGTCATAACCTTTATATATTACGGAAAATACGATGACATGAACAAAGTCAAAGTGAAGTTGAAGTCAAAGTCATTCGCCGAACGTATTAGTCATTTTTTTTCTCCCAAACGATAGGGGATAACAAATCCACAGAGAATATAAGTGTACAGTAAAGTCAATTTTATTCAGGAAAGTACATACATAGTTGATTTACAAACATAATGTTGGATTTATAGATATAGCTAGTGCATACAATACCTAAAGCCACTATAGTAGGCATAGCATTTCAGGCAACCGGGCAGTATATATGGACCCCTTACTCAAATCTCTGAATATGTTAGATATTAAGTCCCTGCACATACTCTCATGTGTATTTTATATATATAAAACGCTGCACTGTAATGTCAATCCTGACCTTAAAAGCTTCCTAGAAGGTTGTAACAGATCCCATGAGCACCACACCAGAAACAAATACCTATTTGATATTCCAAGAGTACGACTTAGTCAAACTAGAAATGCTTTACAAATCAAGGGACCTCGAATGTGGAATGACCTTCCCAATTATGTTAAAAACTGTACCTCTCCCAACCAGTTTAAGATAAATAAAGATAAATTTATAAGTTAAGAAAAATTCCACAAATCAACAACCCTGTTACTGACCCAGTATTTACCCAAGTCTTTCCAAAATCTAAACTTATCCAAATTATACCCATTGTTTCGTGTTCTATCTTGTGTTGACAATTTTAATACCCTATTAATATCCCCTTTGTTATATCCATTCAGGAAATTGTGGTTGATCTCGAACCCATTGAAAATGTGACGACTTATACTGAATTTTGGGCGTTACAGGGCAAAAACATAAGAACAAAGGTAACTGCAGAAGGCCTATTGGCCCATACTAGCCAGCTCCTATCTATAACAGATAACATAACAAACATAACAACAGTAAAAACATTTAGTGTGTGTTTGACGCTCACTGATATGTTCCAGCGTTGTTTTATATATGGTGCTATTCTATCTTACGCTTTGTTGCTCTTTTATACCTACGGACTCATAGAACATTCTATTGCGAAAACATTGGCACAAAAATGAATGACGTACATACAATAATAATGTCAGGACAGTGAAATAATTATAAACTTTCAAAGCACTGTATCGCCCATGTGTCGTCCTGTCACCAATACTGGGTAACAGTTCCGCCACTTCCCACACTCTTGCGGGTGGGCCGCGACCATTATTCTACGTTTATATTCATATCACCGTGTTGGGAATTTCATTGCGAGTACATTGATACCAAAATTAACGCTGTAGGACAAGTGTGGAAGTGATAACAATCCCAAGAGTAAAACATTTTGTTGCTCTTGGGCACTCACGGCGAGTCATCTTCGTAGGTATTTATTTGGTGCTGGTATCCATATAACTTTTTGTGACCGTTTTTACTGATGTTCTTCTAGAGAATGTTATTGCGAACACGTTGGTACCAAAATGAAATACATAGCTCGAGAACTAAGGTCAGGAGAGTAAAAAGAGTATACACATTTTTGTTTTGACGCTTAAGGTTATTGTGAGTACTCATCGCCTGCCTAGAAACTGGAATTCTGGTTGATCTCGAACCCATTGATAATGTGATGACTTATACTGAATTTTGTAACTATATCATCAAGATTGTAATCAGCTTAGCTAAATGTAGTGTGGGGTTCAGTCCCTAAGCCCATATATGTGCCTCTCTAACCATTTAGGTTACAGGGCAAAAACATAAAAACAAAGGTAACTGCAGAAGGCCTATTGGCCCATATCAGGCAGCTCCTATCTATAACAGATAAACACTAAGTACTACCTAATTAACTCAATGTAACCTACCTAACCACCAAAATGTCAATCCATATCTTTTATTTTAAACAATGCTGTTTTGTTGACCAAATTGTATTTTTACTCTTTTTCTGCCATGTTTCTCCCCCCCCTGTTTTTTCCCTTTTTTCTTATTTTTTCTCAACATAATTCATACTTTAATTATGTGGATCAGGACATCACCTGATCAAACACATCAAACATCGTTTGACCACCATCAAACACACACATTTCGTGTGTGTTTGACGCTCACTGATATGTACCAGCGTTGTTTTATATATGGTGCTATTCTATCTTACGCTTTGTTGCTCTTTTTTACCTACGGGCTCATAGAACATTCTATTGCGAAAACATTGGCACAAAAATGAATGACGTACATACAATAATAATGTCAGGACAGTGAAATAATTATAAACTTTCAAAGCACTGTATCGCCCATGTGTCGTCTTGTCACCAATACTGGGTAACAGTTCCGCCACTTCCCACACTCTTGCGGGTGGGCAGCGACCATTATTCTACGTTTATATTCATATCACCGTGTTGGGAATTTCATTGCGAGTCTATTGATACTAAAATTATCGCTGTAGGACAAGTGTGAAAGTGATAACAATCCCAAGAGTAAAAACATTTTGTTGCTCTTGGGCACTCACGGCGAGTCATCTACGTAGGTATTTATTTGGTGCTGGTATCCATATAACTTTTTGTGACCGTTTTTACTGATGTTCTTCTAGAGAATGTTATTGCGAACACGTTGGTACCAAAATGAAATACATAGCTCAAGAACTAAGGTCAGGAGTAAAAAGAGTATACACATTTTTGTTTTGACACTTAAGGTTATTGTGAGTACTCATCGCCTGCCTAGAAACTGGAATTCTGGTTGATCTCGAACCCATTGATAATGTGATTTAGTTTAGTCTGCCGTTTAAAGAAAAAAAGAGCATATCAATGTTATATCACAGAAAACGAATTTATCATAAACTCATGTATTTGTCTTACAGGCTATGGTGCCAATGTCAGAATTGTCAAAATGATGTATTTTGCATACATCAGATCTTTAGTGGATTATGCTGCACCTCTGCTTGTTTTGATGCCTGAAAGAAAGTTTGGAGGGCTTGAAAAATTGCAGAACGAAGCCTTGAGGATAATCCCTGGGTGCCCTCGTACCACAAAGATACTTAATATGAGAAAGGAACTTAATATTCTGAGCGTTTTTGATCGTGTTACTGAAATTAACTGTCAAATTGGTATAAAAATGCTTAGGCTAACTCATCCTAATCCTTGCACAAAAGCCCTCCAGAATTTCTTTATTGAAGATCAGCATTGTTCCAAATGGATAACAAAAACTGGAACTCAACTCAGAATATATGGGGTTCATGATTTGTACCAAGAGAAACAACAACGGCACTTTCCTGCACCGTAGGAGGTTACACCCTTTCCAGTTTTAATCCCTCCCTTTCCACCCAAGAAGCAAATTAGAGATCAGCCCAAGCTTCGTCTTGAGGCAAAGCTCAACGCCTTAAGCCATATTGATGCTCTGTCCACAGAGCATTCTCTCTCTCAAATTATATACACTGATGGTTCCCTACACCGCACCACGGGTGCAGCTGGAAGTGCAGTTGTCCTGACAATGGGCGATGGCCTATACTTTGAGTGGGGAGTCCATATAAACAACTGGGCCTCTACCCTTCAGGCTGAACTATTTGCCTTGATCCTTGCACTGAAATGTGCACAAGTCTCAAAACTTGATACATTAATTGTAAGTGACTCCTAATCATCCTTAAATGCTCTCAACTCTTTAAGACATAACTGTAACATGCTTGTGTCGGAAGCTAGACACAAATACAACAAAATTATTAAGGATGGTAACAGAGTCCATTTCATGTGGTCTCCATCTCATGTTGGGCTCCGAATGCATGATAGAGCTGATAAGTTAGCCAAAGAATCTGCCTTTAAAGGAGCCGTTGAGTGTAACCTTGGATTGTCAATGACCAATCTGAGAGCAGCAGTACACCGAGAACTTCAACAAGATCTTGTAGATCTGAGGCAAAGTGAAATTGACACCAGTAATTCCATCTATCATCATACTATCATGCAAGAGGAGCCACACATCTATGGATCATCCAATAAAATCAGCAGACTTCTAGATGTTACTACTGCTCGGCTTAGACTCGGTTACAAGTATCTCTGGGAATTCTCATTATCTGCTGATGTAGACCTGACCAAATGTAAACTGTGTCAACAAAATTATTCGCACACCCTCCGTCACTATGTGATGGAGTGCGAAAAGATACATGAATTTAGAGACAATTCTATAACCAATGTTCCAGCGATGTGTCAATATATCATTCAAAATGATCTGCTACCAGAAATTTTAGCCAAATATCCCCAGTTTGCTAACTGTAGATAACAACTAAGTGATTGTAACCTATCCACCGCTGCCCACTGGATGGGGGGCGGTGTGCAGGACAAACATATAAATTTTGATACTAGCTCTCCACATATGTCAGTTGCTTAATTTAGAACCTGTACTTGAGGTCGATCTCGAACCCATTGTTGATGTGATGACTTATATTGAATTTTGTAACTAGCTCATCAAGATTGTAACTTGCTTAGCTAAATGAATTGTGGGGTTCAGTCCCTGAGCCCATTATGTGCCTCTGTAACCCTTTCCACTACCGCCCACAAGATGGGTATGGGGTGCATAATAAATGAACTAAACTAACTAACTCATATTGAACTGTTCCATCTCATGTTGGAATAGTGCTCAACGAGGTGGCGGATGATTTGGCCAAACGTGCCACATCAAAACCACAAGTTGACATTGAATGTGAATTAACAATGAGACAAGTAAGATTTATACTAATACATTTATACTAACTCTGTTGAGCGTTGACCATTTATACATCAACTCTGTTGATGTGAGCACTTTAGTTTAGTCTGCCGTTTAAAGAAAAAAAGAGCATATCAATGGTATATCACAGAAAACGAATTTATCATAAACTCATGTATTTGTCTTATCATATTGAACTGCATTCATATTTTTAGTATATAACAATATGAATATACAAATTTCTGTAAATCCCCTACCATGTTGGAATCTGTGGAAATGAATGAGCAAATGTGCTGGCTGAAGGCGCTGAAGGAAACCACATTGGTTTCATTTTGGATACAAATGTCCATGGAGATTCAGAATGGAAACTAATTATATAGTTGAACCTGCAGAGAGGAGTTTAAGAATCTGTGTTGAGAGTGATGGACACAGCCTTCACAATTATACTTCAGAGAATGTAAACATCTAAGAGTCATTAGAAATATGTGTAGAATAATAAACCCTACATTGTTTGAGTTAGGAAAAACACCATTTGTCATATATAGATACTAGCTGTTCCTAAAGATTCACCCATTTTGCACCAACAAGATAACATATAAGATTTTAAGAGTTGACGAATGTTAATCTTCTTGTTTGATAAACTGTGAACTTGAGACATAGTTAATAAGAACATTCCAATATATAAGACAACAAAAAGTTTTCAGATTCTTTCACACCACTTTCCAGCAACTTTTATAATTTATATAAATTATTTTAGGGAATAATACATAAATTATATATTTAAACATGATATAGTGTTTAGTGGTATGCATAAGGAGTCAAATTGTGTTAAAAAGAGCGATTTTTAGAAAATTTGGAAAACTACTTTTTTCTGTTCATATTATAACTAAATGGATTTTAAAGGTTTCACTCAGCCAATATATATCATTCACAATTTATTAATGAATTTTACAAAAAAACACCATAAATTTTATATTTAAACATGTAAAAACTATTTGTTTTACATTTGAAACAAAATAGTTGTAGAAAAACAATTTAAAATAAAACCTTTGTGTTTGGATTTTTTGATTAAAAGTTTCTCAAAGGCTCTCCTGCACCATTCTCAATGCAAATCATTCCCACACCTATGGGAAGAGATAGGCGAACGTTGCCTAGATGATTTGTGTTTGCTGGGACAGCTCCAAGTCGGGCAGTGTCATGTGGTGTTGACGCAGCTTCTAGCAAAGTCGCAGCTTCTTGGTCGGCAATGGGGCAATCCCAGCTGGATTGCTTATGGGCTTCAGAAGGCGGTGGTTGGGGTGCTGGTCCTGCGAGAGAGACCCATTTGGTTGCGCAGTCTATAAAGCTGGGATCATATTCTCCTGCCTGTTGAACTAGGTGCTCAGGTAGGATTTCCTTCACCAAGTTGTCAGACCCCACTGAAGAGGACATTAACGCTGGTACAGCAATTTGTGTTGCTGTGCGCACGCCAAGGCCCCTGAGTCTGACAGGAAGGGAGGCCTGTTTCCACTATAAGTCGCTGAGGGGAAAGATTGAGGGCTTTTTCTAGTGTTGATTTCAGCAAGCTGTCGTACTCTTCTAATTTAATATTGTTGAAAGATGGCGAATATCTTAGAAAGTAGGTCAGCTTGGGGAGGGACAAGCATCTGGTGATGAGGTAAAGTGCATCATGAGCATCGATGTCCTCAATCCTCTCGTTCATCCTCTTCAGGTCAGTGATCTTCTTACCAAGGACCCCGTCGATGGCATTCCTTCCAAGAGGAGCACCTAGGAGTGCGCTGTCTTCAGGGTTGGTTGTATGAATGTCAGGCAAAACAACCTTTATTTGCTCTATTATGTCCTGGTTGGTGGAGGTTATTTCGCACTTGGAAGGGTTCAGGGTGAGGCCAAGGCTTTCTCCTTGCTCCTGAATTATTCTTATGTCGTCGAAGAGTGAGGCTAGGGAGCCGGCTAGAGTACCATCATCCAAAAACCAAATGTTGAGCTCACTGGACAGGTTATCGGTGACTTCCTTGATAACTAGACAGAACAGAAAAGGAGCAAGGGGGGGTCACCCTGTTGGACACCTTCTTGTGAATCAATTTCATGTTCCCCAAAAAGCAGAGTTACATTCTTGCTGTAGCATGAGTTTACAAACGGGTAGAGGGAAGGGAAAAGGCGATGAACTGCACTGAGTACTGCATCCCTTCTAACCAGATTGAAAGCATTTTTGAAGTCCAGCTTTATCAGGGCTTTTTCATTCGTAATGTTGGCAATGTAGGCTCTAGCTGCATGAGCCGCTGCCTCACACCCTTGGGGAATGCCAAACCCAAGCTGTTTTGGCTTCAGCATGTCGGCTGCTGCCTGACTAACTGCTCTAGCAGCAGCCTTAGCGACGAGACGCCGGAGTGAATTGCCCAGAGCTATCGGTCTGATTCCTCCATCTTTTTTCCTCAGGACACAGAGAGTAGCGCAAAAAAAGAGAGGCCGTATGGTCTCTGGTATGTTGCCAGCTAGACATGTGTTGGCGAATCTAGTTAGTTCCACCAGGAGGCCCTGTGCAATGTCTCCCAGTGCAGGGTTGAGCATTTGTTTGATGTGGTTGGGTCGTAGTCCTGTGAACCTACCTGCTGATCCTGGTGGGAATCTTGTTGAGATTATCTTGAGATGATTTCGGGCTTTTTAATGTCCCCGCGGTCCGGTCCTCGACCAGGCCTCCACCCCCAGGAAGCAGCCCGTGACAGCTGACTAACACACAGGTACCTATTTTACTGCTAGGTAACAGGGGCATAGGGTGAAAGAAACTCCGCCCATTGTATCTCGCCGGTGCCTGGGATCGAACCCAGGACCACAGGATCACAAGTCCAGTGTGCTGTCGGCTCGGCCGACCGGCGCCCCTTTATCCCGGAAGGATAAAGCTGCTTTATGCACCATGGATTCGAGCACACACAGGGGTTCTGCTCTGGTGACACCGAGTAGGGGAACACTGTCGTCACGAGGAGCTCTGGGTGGGTGTTTTTCCCTCAGGGCTTGTGCTGTATCTGCATCCCTGGTGGCAACTGTGTCTTCACTGGTGATGACTCTGATCGCCCCTATTGTGTTGCCTTCTATTTTCTTGCTGACTGTTGCTCTGATTTTGGATGCCTCGGTTCTGCTGTTGATACCTTTCCTGCCAGGGGTGTTTTTGGCATGGTTGGGGAGGGGTGCCTGGTTGTCCTCTCTAGGAAAGCTATTGTTAGCCATAATGACCGACGAAGCTAGTGATTTGTCTCTCCTTGCAGGGACAGCTAGGCATATGTTTCCAAACAGGAGAAGGTTGAGCCATGCTTGGATAGTTTCGGGGGAGTCATTGACCTTTTTCAAGAGGCTGGATAGTTTGGCTGCTGCCTGGGGCCGGGCAGCTTTGGGGATGTGCTGCAAGGTTCCAACCGATGTTGCTTTGATGGCTTTTAGTAGATTCTCAGTCGAAATGAAGCTGTTGGAGGTGTTTTCCCTGACTGCTGGAGTGGGGCCTCGATTGATACCCTCCTTGGGAGGGCGCCACATACCTGGACAATCGGTTCCGTTGTGAGCATGCTTGCACACATCTCTGTTAAGCTTGAGTCTCCACACTTTGTCGAACACTTGGCATGTGCCATACCTGTCGTCGATTGATGTCTCTTCTTTACTGAGAGAAACCTGGCTGTCAGTCGTGACCTGCGACATCGGCGGGTGCTGGGCGGGCGAGTGTGTATATATATATATATATATATATATATATATATATATATATATATATATATATATATATATATATATATATATATATATGCACAGACTACCCTATTCCAGTAGCTGAAGTTTATAACTTTTTAGACACTCAACCCACCAGGAGACTCGAACACTGGCCAACAAGGTGGCAGTTGCATGCTGTATCCACTACGCTATACTTCAAAGCCATAAGAGAGGTAGGAATTCTGGGGTATTTAACCAACCAGAAATTTCAATCCTCTCCCAGGCGATGAGATAGTGTGGGACCTCGGATGCTCTTTCATCGGTTCCTGTTATATGGGAAAACTCAGTGCCAAATGCTTAATGCACAGACTACCCTATTCCAGTAGCTGAAGTTTATAACTTTTTAGACACTCAACCCACCAGGAGACTCGAACACTGGCCAACAAGGTGGCAGTTGCATGCTGTATCCACTACGCTATACTTCAAAGCCATAAGAGACGTATAACAGGAACCGATGAAAGAGCATCCGAGGTCCCACACTATCTCATCGCCTGGGAGAGGATTGGAATTTCTGGTTGGTTAAATACCCCAGAATTCCTACCTCTCTTATGGCTTTGAAGTATAGCGTAGTGGATACAGCATGCAACTGCCACCTTGTTGGCCAGTGTTCGAGTCTCCTGGTGGGTTGTGTGTCTAAAAAGTTATAAACTTCAGCTACTGGAATAGGGTAGTCTGTGCATTAAGCATTTGGCACTGAGTTTTCCCATATAACAGGAACCGATGAAAGAGCATCCGAGGTCCCACACTATCTCATCGCCTGGGAGAGGATTGGAATTTCTGGTTGGTTAAATACCCCAGAATTCCTACCTCTCTTATGGCTTTGAAGTATAGCGTAGTGGATACAGCATGCAACTGCCACCTTGTTGGCCAGTGTTCGAGTCTCCTGGTGGGTTGAGTGTCTAAAAAGTTATAAACTTCAGCTACTGGAATAGGGTAGTCTGTGCATTAAGCATTTGGCACTGAGTTTTCCCATATAACAGGAACCGATGAAAGAGCATCCGAGGTCCCACACTATCTCATCGCCTGGGAGAGGATTGGAATTTCTGGTTGGTTAAATACCCCAGAATTCCTACCTCTCTTATGGATTTGAAGTATAGCGTAGTGGATACAGCATGCAACTGCCACCTTGTTGGCCAGTGTTCGAGTCTCCTGGTGGGTTGAGTGTCTAAAAAGTTATATATATATATATATATATATATATATATATATATATATATATATATATATATATA
Organism: Procambarus clarkii; assembly: GCF_040958095.1. Taxonomy (NCBI): domain Eukaryota; kingdom Metazoa; phylum Arthropoda; class Malacostraca; order Decapoda; family Cambaridae; genus Procambarus; species Procambarus clarkii. Next base: position 10,206,705 of record NC_091215.1, read on the forward strand.
TTGTGACAGGAAAGTGTAGGAGTGTAGATGTTCGGCAGTCCTCCAATGGCTGGTGTCAATGCCTAGTCACACTTACCAAAAAAAAAGATAAGACTGCTTGCCTGTTTATCTGTGGTAAAGTAAGGGAAGACACGCAAAACACATAGTATGAACAATGAAACTTTAATTAATGTGGAAAACAAATTATAAACAACGACACTCCCTTGGCTATGTACAGTGCAAACTAACAAGTCAAAAACTTATAACATAAATGAAGAACAGGGATGAAGTTACTCTACAATAATATAAATACACAGTGAAAAATAATCAGTTGCTGAGAATATGGCGCTAGCTGAGAAACATCCACCTGATACACAGCGTATATCAGTTCACTGCACAAGGATATTCTGACTTCAATGGCTGGTTCAAGCCCAGACATCGACTCAGGTAGAGGGCACTGAGGTGCAGAAGTGCAGGTGTGCAGTAGGCGAGTCACCAATCAGGAGCAGGCAGGCTGGGAAGGGTAGTTGGCTGGTTGATGACGAGCCGGCGTGGAGGGAGTGTGGTGTAGGAGGGGAGTCTTGGGTACGTTTGCCTACTGGTCAAAACGTTTTGTGCTACTGGTAGACATATCTTGAAGGTAACATCTTATTGTTGTATAATATACGTAACTTGATGTAGAGAAGAGCAGGCTCAATCTCTCTTGAAAGAGATTATCGTCACAACTCTCCCCCGAAGCCTGCGCTTACGGGTGAAGTTACGTCTTCAGGTGGTAGAGTGGTAGGTGGAGCTGTCTCTACCTCATAGACACTGGAGAGGGCGTCTGCTATGATGTTGTCAGAACCTTTGATGTAGAAGATCTCCAGGTTGAAATTCTGCAGATATGAAGCCCATCGTAGAAGTCGTTGATTGGTGAATTGGGTTTGCTGCAAGAAGCGTAGGGGATTGTGGTCTGAGTAGATGGTGGTAGACCGAGCACCTTACAGGTATGATTCAGAGTGCTGCAAGTTCAGGACGATGGAGAGTAGCTCCTTTTCGAGAGTGCTGTAATTCTTCTGATGTGGTTTTAACTTGTAGCTGTAGTAGCTAACAGGCAGAACATCCTCGCCTCGTTGTTGCATCAGGACACCTCCGATGCCGGTACCACTGGCGTCGACATGGAGGATGAAAGGCTTCGTGATATCTGACGAGGCGGGAATAGGATTAGAACAGAGCATGAATTTAAGTTGTTCAAAAGCAATGGTTTGCTGAATGGTCCAATGATACCGTTGCTTGGGGCTGGTTAAAGTGATCAATGGTGTCGCCACCGTAATAAAATTCTTCACAAACCTACGGTAGTAGGAGGCAAGACCAAGGAAGCGCAGGAGTTGCTTCCTGGTGGTAGGCTGTGGGTAATGCTGGATGGTTTGGGTATGAATGTTTAACATAGCTATGCTGCCACTCGCTATCTCATGACCAAGATAACGCACTTTACCTTTAGCAAAGGTGGACTTGACCAAGTTGATGGAGAGGCTGGCTGTCAGGAGCTTGGCAAACAATCGTTGCAGCTGGAGCAGATGTTCGCTCCAGGTGTTGGTTACCACAACGATGTCATCCAAGTAGGCGTAGGTGTTATCTAAGCCCTGGATGACGCGGTTGACAGCTCGCTGGAAGGTGGCCGGGGCATTACATAGTCCAAATGGAAGGCGTTCGTATCTGTAAAGGCCAAAAGGAGTGGTGAAGGCAAACATACTTGGTAGTATCCCTTGAGTAAGCTTTGATAGATACCGAGCATTACCAATGGCGTCAAGGATGTCATCTATTCTAGGTAATGGATAAGCATCCTTGATAGTCACAAGATTCAATTTCCAGTAGTCGGTACACAACCTCACTTAACCGTGCGGTTTCGGCACCAAGATGCAGGGTGAGGCCCAAGGGGACTCACAAGGGGTGGCCAGCCCATGATCCAGGAGGTACTGTACTTCAGCACGCATAACTTCCTTTTTGCTAGGGCTGATTCGGTAGAAAGGTTGACGCATCGGCCAGGTGTCAGGGAGTAGCTGGATGTCGTGCTGAACCACATTACACTCCTGTGGATCATCGCTGAACAACTTCTGATGTTCCTTGAAGATTCTGATAAGAGGAGCACTATTACTGTCCTGCAAATAGGTATGAAGATCATTAAGGATTTCCGAGTTGGAAGGCACTGACTCAGTGTTAGTGCTTTCGGGAGGAGAAGCAGGGAAGGTCTCACTGTGGAGGTATGGACCTTTAAAGGTGGATAATGATACCAACACAGTGGGGGGGAGTACCTTGATACTGCTTCAGGAGGTTGACGTGGCACAACTGGGTTTTCCGCCGCCTATCTGGAGTCTCAAGAACGTAGTTGTGGTTGTTTCTGCACTCCTTGATACGGTAGGGTCCTGAAAACTTGTTTTGCAATTGAGAACCTGGGATAGGAAAATATGCCAACACGAAGTCTCCTGGTTTAAATTTCCTTAGTTTGCTGCGTTGGTCAAAATGAGTCTTCATCCTCTCCTGAGCTTTCAGTAGATTGTCATTAGCAAATTTACGTACTCTCTCTAGAATGTGTTTTAAGTTTTGAAAAAACTGGGGTACATTCTGAGGGTCACTGAAGGTGGCATAACGTAGAGAGTCTTTGAAAGCTTTGAGAGGAGTACGGCACTTAGTACGTATCTCCGTAGTACGTATCTCATAAGGAGATACTCCTAGAGACTCATTGGGGAGACTTCTGAAAATGCACATAATGAGGTCAAGTTGTTTATCCCAGTCCTTCAAGGTTTCATTGCAAAATTTCTTTAGCAGTGCTTTAATAGTCTGATGACTACGTTCAAGAGAACCCTGTGAAGCAGGATGATAGGGGCTGGACAGTACCTGTGTGAAGTTGAACTCTTCCAGTGTCTTCTTGAAGAGATCACTGGTGAAGTTGGTGCCACAGTCACTTTGAACCTCTCTTGGAAATCCATACTGGGTGAAGATCTTCATTAGTTGTTTCACCACAGTAGCAGCCGTAATGTTCTTTACTGGAACTGCTATGGGGAATCTGGTGGTAGGACACAGGATAGTTAGTATATAGGCGTTGCCAGAATTGGTCCGGGGTAAAGGACCAAAACAGTCTATGATGAGTCTGTGGAAAGGTTCTGCAGGCACAAAGGTTCCATTTGTCAACCACTCTGACACTAAAAAAGTTCTTTCTAATATCTCTGTGGCTCATTTGGGCACTCAGTTTCCACCTGTGTCCCCTAGTGCGTGTGCCACTTGTGTTAAATAGCCTGTCTTTATCAACCCTGTCGATTCCCTTGAGAATCTTGAATGTGGTAATCATGTCCCCCCTAACTCTCCTGTCTTCCAACGAAGTGAGGTTTAATTCCCGTAGTCTCTCCTCGTAGCTCATACCTCTCAGCTCAGGTACTAGTCTGGTGGCAAACCTTTGAACCTTTTCCAGTTTAGTCTTATGCTTGACTAGATATGCACTCCATGCTGGAGCCGCATACTCCAGGATTGGTCTGACATATGTGGTGTATAATATTCTGAAAGATTCCTTACACAAGTTTCTAAAGGCCGTTCTTATGTTAGCCAACCTGGCATATGCTGTTGATGTTATCCTCTTGATATAAGCTTCAGGGAACAGGTCTGGCGTGATATCAACCCCCAGGTCTTTCTCTCTCTCTGACTCTTGAAGTATTTCATCTCCCAAATGATACCTTGTATCTGGTCTCCTGCTTCCTACCCCTATTTTCATTACATTACATTTTCTTGGGCTTAACTCTAAAAGCCATTTGTTCGACCATTCCTGCAGCTTGTCCAGGTCTTCTTGAAGCCTCAAGCTGTCCTCCTCTGTCTTAATCCTTCTCATAATTTTTTCGTCGTCAGCAAACATTGAGAGGAATGAGTCTACACCCTCTGGGAGATCATTTACGTATATCAGAAACAGGATAGGTCCAAGCACAGAGCCCTGTGGGACTCCACTGGTGACTTCACGCCATTCTGAGGTCTCACTCCTCACTGTAACTCTCTGCTTCCTATTGCTTAGGTACTCCCTTATCCACTGGAGCACCCTGCCAGTTACTCCAGCTTATGCATCAACCTTTTATGGGAGACTGTGTCGAAGGCTTTCCGACAGTCCAAAAAAATGCAGTCCGCCCATTCTTCTCTTTCTTGCTTAATCTTTGTCACCTGATTGTGGAATTCTATCAAGCCTGTAAGGCAAGATTTACCCTCCCTGAAACCATGTTGATGGGTTGTCACGAAGTCTCTTCTCTCCAGATGTGTTACTAGTTTTTTCTCACAATCTTCTCCATCACCTTGCATGGTATACAAGTTAAGGACACTGGCCTGTTGTTCATTGCCTCTTGTCTGTCACCTTTATTGTATATTGGTACTATATTAGCAGTCTTCCATATTTCTGGTAGGTCTCCCGTTTCCAGTGACCTTCTATACCCTATGGAGAGTGGCAAGCAAAGTGCTCCTGCACACTCTTTCAATACCCATTGTGAGATTCCGTCCGGCCCAACAGCTTTTCTCACATCCAGGTCCAATAGGTGCTTCTTGACCTCATATCTTGTAATTTCGAACCTTTCCATGGTCACCTGGTTTGCTGCCACCTCTCCTAGCGCCGTGACTTCTCCCTGTTCTATTGTAAAGACCTCCTGGAACCTTTTGTTGAGTTCTTCACACACCTCTTTGTCATTCTCTGTGTACCTGTCCTTGCCCACCCTAAGTTTCATCACCTGTTCCTTCACTGTTGTCTTCCTCCTGATGTGACTGTGTAGTAGCTTTGGTTCGGTCTTGGCTTTATTAGCTATATCATTTTCATACCTTTTCTCATCTGCTCGTCTCACACTACACACATCTGTGTGTGTGTGTGTGTGTGTGTGTGTGTGTGTGTGTGTGTGTGTGTGTGTGTGTGTGTGTGTGTGTGTGTGTGTGTGTGTGTGGACTGGACACACGGAGTGGACTGTGTTGCCATTAAGTAGGTGTTGTGTGTCACCTTCCCCGTCCCCCTCACTCCCCTCCCATGCAGGTGAAAGTTATCAATAAGTCGAAAATTCCCCACTTCACATTTACCCAGTCCTTCATAAATGAGGCCAAAAAATAGTAAACACTTTGTATATATATTTATATGTCACTGTATTCGTATCAAATAAATGACTATAGCCAGAGGTAGAGTTATTTTAATTTTGCTAAACACCCTACATATATCTATGTATTCAGAATAATATTAGTAGTAGTAAAAGGGTGTAAACAAATTTTTATATAAATTTTATTCATTTATTATACACTAAGACATTTACAACTATAATAATAATAATAATAATAATAATAATATGTGGTTGATATCACACGGAACCTATCCCCAGAGGTCCACATCAAAAGGATATCATCAACAGGAGATGCCAGGTTTGAGCGAACATAAGAACTGCCTTTAGAAACATGAGTAAGGAATCGTTCTGGATTCCACTTATATCAGACCACCAACTAAATTCTCAAGGAATATGACAGGTTGGACAGAGACAAAATTAAAATAAAGCAGAGTTTTGGGTCAGTCCATCTACATTTTTATCACGAATCCAATAATATTATTAAGTTTACACTTTCAAGCTATCTAGGTAGTCTACTTTTATGGTCCTACATACATACATTCCAACCCAGCATAAAACAGCATGTCTTATCAAATCGCTGACATGAGCACATGGGACATGGCGGACTTCCTCTTTGAAAGTCGAGGTGCAACTGCGGTGAATGACAACATAAGGTGGTACCATTCCCAGTCCTGCCCCCCCCCCTCTTTCCCAACTCTTGACGCCCCTCAGAGGTGTATAGGTAGCGTTTGGGCAGGCTGACCGTTTGATCGGTCTTGTGTTTTGAAAGGATAGTCTGTCCTATCTCACAACAGGTAGAACTTAAACATTATGTCGTGGGTGAATATTTACTGTTGTGTTTTAATGCAATATGTATGTGGGTAAGTAGGAGAGGGGCACATGTCAGCCTGTGGTCTTGTATGTTTTTCATCGGTCAATAAGTAGTTAAAGGCATAAACCCTTTATATATAATTTGAGCGGGGAGCGAGCCTTCGGGGGACGGCTCGTCTCTAAGGAGTTTGACACATAACTGGGCTAAATGAGGCAATACCGCACACCATACCCACGCTCCAGTAGGCCCCCCATCCCCTAACCCCTACACCTAGCACTCAAGTCTGTTTATTTTCCCGCTCCGAGGATATGTGGGGGGGGGGGGGGCTTACATGTGTGCCTCTATATTCATAACAAATAATGACAATAGCCTAAGATATAGATCTTTAAATTTTGTTTGGACTCAAGACGTTTGGGTCGCATTGTGACCACACTGCGCCCTGTGATGTGTTGGTGTCTATATATTTAACCTAACATCTTGCTTTTATATTCGTGTTGGGTGTGGTGACACAAAAGTTTTTGGTGAGGTGGGTATTGGGTGAGGTGGGTACATAAGAATGAAAGAGTAAGAGTACATAAGAGTAACAAGCCTCATCGTATACCAGTCTTCAATTTTCTCCTATCAAATGAAACCATTGCCCGCATTTCAATAGCATTTAGCATCAGTCAGTAAAGCAGTAAAGCAGGTAAAGCCAGTAGGCATTTTTACTGAAGGTGGGAAACACAACTTCTGGAGTCAGCAGCACTGGGAGACTTGCGGGTAAGTGTTTCCACTACTGAATGAATATATATGTAATTTTAGATCTAACCCTGGGTGGTTCGCCATTACACACATCTGGGGTGGAGGTTTGAGGTTTGAGGTGTACTGAGATGGGGAAGGTATTGGAGGTGATCATACCCTCACCCCCCATCCACCCCACCCCAACTTCCCTCCCACCCCTCCACAGCCCTTACCATCAACCATCGCTCCACCCTTCCCAGACCCGTTGTTCTGTGCAAAAAGCCTTTAGTATTATTTCTGATCTTATGTTGAGTACTGAACCAGTTCACAAACTGGTTCTAGGGTTGGAGACTTAAAACGTTATATTAACCTTCTTCTAACCAGTCTTCTTTCGGTTAATATAACGGATTGATGTCCATAGGGAATGGAAAGGATGGGGGAGGTAGAGGGATGGGGAGATAAAATTCAGGAAGAGGATGCGGGTGTAGAGAGAGACCTCCTCTCTCTCTACACCCGCATCCTCTTCCTGAATTTCATCTCCCCATCCCTCTACCTCCCCCATCCTTTCCATTCCCTATGGACATCAATCCGTTATATTAACCGAAAGAAGACTGTCAGGACTCCAGTGGAACAAGCACAGATGCCAGTGTATTCCACCCGCGACTAGGTTTACAGGTCCCCGTTCGCTCTTCCCATAGGTGAGCCATGTTCCCCACATACAAATTCCAAGCAGCGCGCTGTTAGCAAAGTAAATACTTCACAGGCATTTAAACTATTACAAGTTTTTCCTAGCAAATAAGCTTCCTTTAAGCAGTTCAACATATCTATCATAATGAGTGCAGATATAGTTTTTCACATTTCTTATCGAGCGTGTAGATTTAGTTTAAACAAAGGTGTGCCACTAGTCCATGAACTAAGAAGGGTGAGTTAGGAAGAAAGACTTTGTGAAATATGCACCACACCACGATGGAAAACAAAAGAGTTTGGGGAGATGTTATCACTACCTACAAATTCTAATATTTTTTTTAACTTTGTGATCAATGCACATAACTCATAGTCTCTTTTTCTGCCTCTCACTAGTCAATAAACACAATTTTGGTATCATTTCTTGACTAAAACAGCACTCCGATACATGTTTGCTCGTCTTAATTTTCATTGACACGTGAACAAACCATCAATTACGTTTCATGCCATCAAAGTTAATCCCACTATTGCATGGATGTCTTGTGTCAAATAACCCGTCCTTACCTAGCTTATCATTTCATTGAGAAACTTATATGTGGTGATCATATCTCCGAGTCCACACAAAACTCTCACAACATGCAACTTCTATTTTCATATCTCATCCAGTTATTTTACTTATATAAAAGAGAGAAATGTAGTGAGGTAAAACATTGCTGATGTTTTTTTATTCAATGCAAACTTAATGCAGTGGCTTTTCACTTTATGTAAGTTATATTCATTAATGAGGGAGTTGTGTGCTTCTTTATTCAATGTAAAACATACCATAGTTGGGAAAAGTATTTCTTCCAAGTTGCCTTAGTTTTAAAGGTTCTACACATCTCAATTCGACTTATTCAGAGGAACAACCTAACGATGAATGACATATCTGTCTTATCTCTCCTTATCGCTGAGTTGTCACACCTTCCCCACTCTTTCATCCCTGCATTAGTGCCCGATCCAGCAGGTGACTAATCTTTATCTTACTAATTCTCAATGGAATAGTCGGTGTGTGTTGTTAACAGAAGAACTTAATTTTTAGTTTAAAATACTTTCAGTTGAAAGCCATTACCTACGGAGGATTGGATAGACTGGCTGTTCTATGCAAAAGCCTTTACATAGGATCAGAAATAATAATAATAATACTAGAGTAGGGACTCAGTTCACAAACGCACCATTAGGTTTGGGGACTTAAAATGTTACATTAACTGAAGGAAGACTGACATGTCTCCATCGGAATAAGCACAGAGCTCAACCCATTCCATACGTCCTCAGCAGAAGATGGAAGACTAACGACAATTTTCAATCCCCCACACTCTTACCCTTGTATCCTTGAAGCATAACGTGAAAACTCACACCCCAGAAGTGACTCGAACCCATACTCCCAGGAGCAACGCAACTGGTATGTACAAGACGCCTTAATCCACTTGACCAACACGACCGGACATAATGAGGTGATAGCCGAGGCTATTTGAACCACCCCACCGCCGGCACTCGGATAGTAATCTTGGGCATTATGTCCGGTCGTGATGGTCAAGTGGATTAAGGCGTCTTGTACATACCAGTTGCGTTGCTTCTGGGAGTATGGGTTCGAGTCACTTCTGGGGTGTGAGTTTTCAGTTGCATATTGTCCTGGGGACCATTCAGGCTTGTTCGCATTTGTGTTCCTCACGTGTGCCCCAAAGAATGAGGTGATTTGGTAAAATGCTATGCCCAAGATTACTATCCGAGTGCCGGCGGTGGGGTGGTTCAAATAGCCTCGGCTATCACCTCATTTTGTCCGGTCCTGATGGTCAAGTGGATTAAGGCGTCTTGTACATACCAGTTGCGTTGCTCCTGGGAGTATGGGTTCGAGTCACTTCTGGGGTGTGAGTTTTCAGTTGCATATTGTCCTGGGGACCATTCAGGCTTGTTCGCATTTGTGTTCCTCACGTGTGCCCCAAAGAATGAGGTGATTTGGTAAAATGCTATGCCCAAGATTACTATCCGAGTGCCGGCGGTGGGGTGGTTCAAATAGCCTCGGCTATCACCTCATTTTGTCCGGTCGTGATGGTCAAGTGGATTAAGGCGTCTTGTACATACCAGTTGCGTTGCTTCTGGGAGTATGGGTTCGAGTCACTTCTGGGGTGTGAGTTTTCAGTTGCATATTGTCCTGGGGACCATTCAGGCTTGTTCGCATTTGTGTTCCTCACGTGTGCCCCAAAGAATGAGGTGATTTGGTAAAATGCTATGCCCAAGATTACTATCCGAGTGCCGGCGGTGGGGTGGTTCAAATAGCCTCGGCTATCACCTCATTTTGTCCGGTCGTGATGGTCAAGTGGATTAAGGCGTCTTGTACATACCAGTTGCGTTGCTTCTGGGAGTATGGGTTCGAGTCACTTCTGGGGTGTGAGTTTTCAGTTGCATATTGTCCTGGGGACCATTCAGGCTTGTTCGCATTTGTGTTCCTCACGTGTGCCCCAAAGAATGAGGTGATTTGGTAAAATGCTATGCCCAAGATTACTATCCGAGTGCCGGCGGTGGGGTGGTTCAAATAGCCTCGGCTATCACCTCATTTTGTCCGGTCGTGATGGTCAAGTGGATTAAGGCGTCTTGTACATACCAGTTGCGTTGCTTCTGGGAGTATGGGTTCGAGTCACTTCTGGGGTGTGAGTTTTCAGTTGCATATTGTCCTGGGGACCATTCAGGCTTGTTCGCATTTGTGTTCCTCACGTGTGCCCCAAAGAATGAGGTGATTTGGTAAAATGCTATGCCCAAGATTACTATCCGAGTGCCGGCGGTGGGGTGGTTCAAATAGCCTCGGCTATCACCTCATTTTGTCCGGTCGTGATGGTCAAGTGGATTAAGGCGTCTTGTACATACCAGTTGTGTTGCTTCTGGGAGTATGGGTTCGAGTCACTTCTGGGGTGTGAGTTTTCAGTTGCATATTGTCCTGGGGACCATTCAGGCTTGTTCGCATTTGTGTTCCTCACGTGTGCCCCAAAGAATGAGGTGATTTGGTAAAATGCTATGCCCAAGATTACTATCCGAGTGCCGGCGGTGGGGTGGTTCAAATAGCCTCGGCTATCACCTCATTTTGTCCGGTCGTGATGGTCAAGTGGATTAAGGCGTCTTGTACATACCAGTTGCGTTGCTTCTGGGAGTATGGGTTCGAGTCACTTCTGGGGTGTGAGTTTTCAGTTATATATATATATATATATATATATATATATATATATATATATATATATATATATATATATATATATATATATATATATATATATATGTCGTACCTAGTAGCCAGAACGCAATTCTCAGCCTACTATGCAAGGCCCGATTTGCCTAATAAGCCAAGTTTTCCTGAATTAATATATTTTCTCTATTTTGTTTCTTATGAAATGATAAAGCTACCCATTTCATTATGTATGAGGTCATTTTTTTTTATTGGAGTTAAAATTAACATAGACATATGACCGAACCTAACCAACCCTACCTAACCTAACCTAACCTATCTTTATAGGTTAGGTTAGGTTAGCTGGCAGAAAAAGTTAGGTTAGGTTAGGTTAGGTAGGTTAGGTAGTCGAAAAACAATTAATTCATGAAAACTTGGCTTATTAGGCAAATCGGGCCTTGCATAGTAGGCTGAGAAGTGCGTTCTGGCTACTAGGTACGACATTATATATATATATATATATATATATATATATATATATATATATATATATATATATATATATGTCGTACCTAGTAGCCAGAACGCAATTCTCAGCCTACTATGCATGGCCCGATTTGCCTAATAAGCGAAGTTTTCCTGAATTAATATATTTTCTCTATTTTTTTTCTTATGAAATGATAAAGCTACCCATTTCATTATGTATGAGGTCAATTTTTTTTCATTAGAGATAAATTAACGTAGATATATGACCGAACCTAACCAACCCTACCTAACCTAACCTAACCTATCTTTATAGGTTAGGTTGAGTTAGGTAGTGGAAAAAGTTAGGTTAGGTTAGGTTAGGTAGGTTAGGTAGTCAAAAAAACATTAATTCATGAAAACTTGGCTTATTAGCCAAATCGGGCCTTGCATAGTAGGCCAAGAAGTGAGTTCTGGCTATTAGGTACGACATATATATATATATATATATATATATATATATATATATATATATATATATATATATATATATATATATATATAACTGAAAACTCACACCCCAGAAGTGACTCGAACCCATACTCCCACAACTGGTATGTACAGGGACGCCTTAATCCGCTTGACCATCACGACCGGACATAAGGAAGTGATAGCCGAGGCTATTTGAACCACTTCCCCGCCGGCACTCGGATGGTAATCTTGGGGATAGCATTTTATCAAATCACCTCATTCTTTGGGGCACACGTGAGGAACACAAATGCAAACAAGCCTGAATGGTCCCCAGGACTATATACAACTGAAAACTCACACCCCAGAAGTGACTCGAACCCATACTCCCACAACTGGTATGTACAGGGACGCCTTAATCCGCTTGACCATCACGACCGGACATAAGGAAGTGATAGCCGAGGCTATTTGAACCACTTCCCCGCCGGCACTCGGATGGTAATCTTGGGCATAGCATTTTATCAAATCACCTCATTCTTTGGGGCACACGTGAGGAACACAAATGCAAACAAGCCTGAATGGTCCCCAGGACTATATACAAGTGAAAACTCACACCCCAGAAGTGACTCGAACCCATACTCCCACAACTGTATGAGTTTTCAGTTGTATATAGTCCTGGGGACCATTCAGGCTTGTTTGCATTTGTGTTCCTCACGTGTGCCCCAAAGAATGAGGTGATTTGATAAAATGCTATGCCCAAGATTACCATCCGAGTGCCGGCGGGGAAGTGGTTCAAATAGCCTCGGCTATCACTTCCTTATGTCCGGTCGTGATGGTCAAGCGGATTAAGGCGTCCCTGTACATACCAGTTGTGGGAGTATGGGTTCGAGTCACTTCTGGGGTGTGAGTTTTCAGTTGTATATAGTCCTGGGGACCATTCAGGCTTGTTTGCATTTGTGTTCCTCACGTGTGCCCCAAAGAATGAGGTGATTTGATAAAATGCTATGCCCAAGATTACCATCCGAGTGCCGGCGGGGAAGTGGTTCAAATAGCCTCGGCTATCACTTCCTTATGTCCGGTCGTGATGGTCAAGCGGATTAAGGCGTCCCTGTACATATCAGTTGTGGGAGTATGGGTTCGAGTCACTTCTGGGGTGTGAGTTTTCAGTTGTATATAGTCCTGGGGACCATTCAGGCTTGTTTGCATTTGTGTTCCTCACGTGTGCCCCAAAGAATGAGGTGATTTGATAAAATGCTATGCCCAAGATTACCATCCGAGTGCCGGCGGTGAAGTGGTTCAAATAGCCTCGGCTATCACTTCCTTATGTCCGGTCGTGATGGTCAAGCGGATTAAGGCGTCCCTGTACATACCAGTTGTGGGAGTATGGGTTCGAGTCACTTCTGGGGTGTGAGTTTTCAGTTGTATATAGTCCTGGGGACCATTCAGGCTTGTTTGCATTTGTGTTCCTCACGTGTGCCCCAAAGAATGAGGTGATTTGATAAAATGCTATGCCCAAGATTACCATCCGAGTGCCAGCGGGGAAGTGGTTCAAATAGCCTCGGCTATCACTTCCTTATGTCCGGTCGTGATGGTCAAGCGGATTAAGGCGTCCCTGTACATACCAGTTGTGGGAGTATGGGTTCGAGTCACTTCTGGGGTGTGAGTTTTCAGTTGTATATAGTCCTGGGGACCATTCAGGCTTGTTTGCATATATATATATATATATATATATATATATATATATAAATATAAGTTAAAATTAACGTACATATATGACCGAACCTAACTAACCCTACCTAACCTAACCTAACCTATCTTTATAGGTTAGGTTAGGTTAGGTAGCCGAAAAATTTAGGTTAGGTTAGGTTAGGTAGGTTAGGTAGTCGAAAAACAATTAATTCATGAAAACTTGGCTAATTAGGCAAATCGGCCCTTGCATAATAGGCTGAGAAGTGCGTTCTGGCTACTAGGTACGACATATATATATATATATATATATATATATATATATATATATATATATATATATATATATATATATATATATATATATATATATATATATATATATATATATATGTCGTACCTAGTAGCCAGAACGCACTTCTCAGCCTATTATGCAAGGGCCGATTTGCCTAATTAGCCAAGTTTTCATGAATTAATTGTTTTTCGACTACCTAACCTACCTAACCTAACCTAACCTAAATTTTTCGGCTACCTAACCTAACCTAACCTATAAAGATAGGTTAGGTTAGGTTAGGTAGGGTTAGTTAGGTTCGGTCATATATGTACGTTAATTTTAACTTATATTTATATATATATATATATATATATATATATATATATATATATATATATATATATATATATATATATATTATTTTCTGGTTTAGGGCTTCTATCCCTCTAACTATTTTCTTAGCATCAGGGCTTAATTGAAATAGGAGTTCTCCAAAACTCATTTTCGTACTTTTAAGGTGAAGAAAAGAAGTGATTTACTATAGAGTGTATTACACTTATTTGTATAATTTGCACGACGTTTCGAACCTCCATGGTTCATTCTCAAGTGAACAGATCTTACAATACTAGTTGATTTTATACCCGCATTAGGTCAGGTGATAATACAATGAAGATGAAAACATGGGGGGATACATAAGGGATAAACATAGGGGCTGCAGAAGGCTTATTGGCCCATACGAGGCATCTCCTATCTAAACACAAAGATTAATCCAGTGTAATTGGCCTGTTATGTTGGACATTGTCTTCTGTGTTGGCATCGATATGTTCTTGTCTTGTCCTTACTCTCATGGTGGGTAGAGTAAATAGTTCCGTGATTTGGGTGTTCATGGTAGGTCGCTCTATTCTTATGTGAATTGCCTCAAGAATTTGTAATCTTCTTGAATCTTGGGTTTTGTCTATTATGCAAGTATTCTTGTTCAACATTTCTCTTGTTAGAGTAATGTCATGGGCTTGTCTCAAGTGATTCCTAGGGGCACCAGTTTGAAGATGGCATGTCAAACGCCTCGTCAGCTTGGTCGACGTCATACCTATGTACTTACATTGAAGGTTACATCCTTCGTGGGGGCAAGTGTACATGTATACAACGCTTGACTGCTGTAGAGGGTTCTCTGTCGGCTTCGGGCTGTTTTTGATAAGGAGTTCGGAAGTCTTCTTGGTTTTGTAGAATATTATCAGGTTTATGTTTTGGTTAGGAGTAGTGCTTTTTACTCCTTTACGGATTATTTCTTTCATTATTCTTTCCTCTTTTATATGTTCACTGTGCATGGTTGATTTGTAATATAATTTTATTGGGGGTGTTGTGGTTTCTGTTCTAGGTTCTGAATTATACCAACGGTCCAAGTGTCTTCTTATAGCAGCGTTTATTTCCGCGTTGCTATATCCGTTGTTCACCAATACCTGAGTTATTCTTTCAAACTCTCTACTCACGTTGCTCCATTCAGAGCAGTGGGTAAGCGCTCGACGAATATAAGCATTGAGAACACTGGCTTTGTATCTTTGGGGGCACTCACTTCTACCGTTCAGGCATAATCCTATGTTGGTGGGCTTGGTATATACGTTGGTGCTTAAAGAGGTTCCTGTTTTTGTTATTAGTACATCCAAGAATGGCAGACTGTTATTTTCACTATTTTCATGTGTAAATCGGAGTACTGACTCTCTCTCTAGGTGTCTTTTTAGGTCAATTAGTTCATCTGAGTCTTTTACTATTACGAATATGTCATCTACATAACGGCAGTATACAGTTGGTTTTTGTCTGCTACTGAAGACCCTATCTTCGATGGTTCCCATATAAAAATTAGCAAATAAAACTCCTAAGGGGGAGCCCATTGCTACTCCGTCTATTTGTAAATACATGTCTCCTTGTGGACTGATGAAAGGGGCTTCCTTTGTACATGCTTCGAGAAGACTTTTCAAGTGTGGCTCAGGTATGTCTAATTTGGGGGTGCTCTCGTCTCTGTATACTCTGTCCAGTATCATTCCTATGGTTGTGTCGACTGGGACGTTGGTAAAAAGGGATTCAACGTCCAGGGAAGCGATGATTCCATCGGGCTGGGTAGATTTGATCAATTCTAGGAAATCTGCTGATGATTGTAGACTAAACTTACTTGGAGTGTATGGAGTTAGGAGTTCATTGAGTTTCTTTGCCATATATAATATATATATTATAATATATAATATATATATTATATATATATATATATATATATATATCCATACGCATATCCAGGTTTATATTCCCCAATGATCTTTGGCAGGTGGAGTCCGGATTTCTTGGCGTTCACAGTTTCGATCAGTTTGTTGACCTTTGCTTTTAATTCGGCTGTAGTGTCCTTCGTTACCCTTTGGAACTTAGTTTGGTCAGAGAGTATGATGTTCATTTTCGCCAGATATTCGTCTTTTTTAAGAATGACATATATTGGCGACTTGTCACCTCTCCTGACAACTATCTCCTTGTTCTCACGAAGGCTTTTAGCTGCCGCTTTAAGCTCGGGGGACAGTATGGTGCTTCTGTAGTTGCCTCGATTCTTTCCTCCTTCTGCAATAAGTTCTGCTTGTAAGGTATCTTTGGTAGTGACCTTCTTTTGTGTCTCGAGGTCGAATATGTCGTCCAACAGAATTTCCAACTCTACTTTCCGGGCCATTTCACTCGGTCTGGACATAACATGACAGTTTATGCCCAGATTTAGGAGAGTGACTTGGTCCTCAGTGAGGTTAATTCCTGCAAGGTTCAGGAAGCCATCTCTTGGTCGTGGAATTGCCATAGGTCCTCCATATAATGTTGTTAGTTTCTTGATAATCCTTGTTTCAGTGCTGAGGTGATGTTGGCCTGTGAGGATGTCGAGGTGTTGTTCAATGCGGGTACGGATACTATGGTCGATGTTGCTATTTCTCCACTCGTTTGTAGCATGAAGTAGTTGCGTTTTGTTGTCTTTGATTTCATTCTCTGCCTTGTATATCTGATCACGAATCAGATCCTGGCGATATTTTATCGTGAAGGCTTGATTCCTTGCTGCTGGGTCGTGCACTTTAACATTAGTATATTTTGGTAGCAGTCTTTCCTGTAGACATATATTATTAAATATGACCGAAAAAGTAAGATTAATAATTCTAACACGAATTTTCTCAATCTTTCGTACATTACGCTTCACTGTTGGAGGTAAATCAAAAATCACTTCTCCAAAATTCATTTTTATTTCTAGTCTGACGCGACACGGGCGCGTTTCGTAAAACTTATTACATTTTCAAAGACTTCACAAATACACAACTGATTAGAACTTGCGTTTCCCTGATTTTATATCTACATCACCCTTCCCACCTCACTCAAATGTAGATATAAAATCAGGGAAACGCAAGTTCTAATCAGTTGTGTATTTGTGAAGTCTTTGAAAATGTAATAAGTTTTACGAAACGCGCCCGTGTAGCGTCAGACTAGAAATAAAAATGAATTTTGGAGAAGTGATTTTATATTTACCTCCAACAGTGAAGCGTAATGTACGAAAGATTGAGAAAATTCGTGTTAGAATTATTAATCTTACTTTTTCGGTCATATTTAATAATATATGTCTACAGGAAAGACTGCTACCAAAATATACTAATGTTAAAGTGCACGACCCAGCAGCAAGGAATCAAGCCTTCACGATAAAATATCGCCAGGATCTGATTCGTGATCAGATATACAAGGCAGAGAATGAAATCAAAGACAACAAAACGCAACTACTTCATGCTACAAACGAGTGGAGAAATAGCAACATCGACCATAGTATCCGTACCCGCATTGAACAACACCTCGACATCCTCACAGACCAACATCACCTCAGCACTGAAACAAGGATTATCAAGAAACTAACAACATTATATGGAGGACCTATGGCAATTCCACGACCAAGAGATGGCTTCCTGAACCTTGCAGGAATTAACCTCACTGAGGACCAAGTCACTCTCCTAAATCTGGGCATAAACTGTCATGTTATGTCCAGACCGAGTGAAATGGCCCGGAAAGTAGAGTTGGAAATTCTGTTGGACGACATATTCGACCTCGAGACACAAAAGAAGGTCACTACCAAAGATACCTTACAAGCAGAACTTATTGCAGAAGGAGGAAAGAATCGAGGCAACTACAGAAGCACCATACTGTCCCCCGAGCTTAAAGCGGCAGCTAAAAGCCTTCGTGAGAACAAGGAGATAGTTGTCAGGAGAGGTGACAAGTCGCCAATATATGTCATTCTTAAAAAAGACGAATATCTGGCGAAAATGAACATCATACTCTCTGACCAAACTAAGTTCCAAAGGGTAACGAAGGACACTACAGCCGAATTAAAAGCAAAGCTCAACAAACTGATCGAAACTGTGAACGCCAAGAAATCCGGACTCCACCTGCCAAAGATCATAAACCTGGATATGCGTATGGAAATGTCAAGACGCACAAGCCTGGAAACCCACTTCGGCCAATCATTAGCCAGATACCCACACCCACGTACAGACTGGCGAAGCGACTCAACGGCCTGCTGACTCCTTATGTTCCTTGCGCCTTCAGCCTGAAGTCTTCAAAGGAATTTGTGGACTTACTGCGGGGCGCACGGGCCACAGGGATAAGAGCCTCGTTGGACGTAGAATCGCTGTTTACCAACGTACCTGTGGACGAGACAATCGGAATGATAGCCGACAGAGTGTATCGTGATCCAGCCTGTACTCCTCTTGACATGCCAGAAAGTATTCTGAGGAAACTACTCCAAGCTTGTACTAAAGAGGCACCCTTCTTGAGCCCGGATGGGCACATGTATAAGCAAGTAGATGGGGTCGCCATGGGTTCTCCCCTAGGTGTCCTGTTTGCAAACTTCTACATGGGTACCATCGAGCAAAAAGTCTTAGTCGACATGAACTTGAAACCGGCCATATACTGCAGGTATGTTGACGACATTTTTACACAGGTACCTGATGTCAGACATCTGCAGGAGCTGAAGGAGGCATTTGAGCAGAGTTCCGTGCTGCGTTTCACTTACGAGAGGGAAAAGGATGGGAAGCTGCCTTTTCTAGATGTAACAGTCATGGAAAAGGGCGGAGGTTTCCACACTGCAGTCTACACAAAGGAAACAAACATAGGAATGTGCCTAAATGCCAACAGCGATTGCCCTGACAGGTACAAGAGGAGTGTTGTTAACGCATACGTCGACCGTGCTCTCAGCCACAGCTCAGAATGGAAGCAAGTCGACGAAGAACTCTGTAGGGTAAGGCAGGTCCTAGTCAATAACGGCTTCTCCAATGGTTTCATCGAAGACATCATAAGAAGGAAAGTGAAAAGCCATGCAACCTCCGAAGAGACAACTAACACAACACCTATACCCCCTATTAGACTATTTTACAGGAACTTCTTTTCCACAGCTCATAAAACAGAGGAAAGGGTCCTGAAAGATATTGTTAATAGAAACATTATCCCTACAGACAAAAATCAGAGGATACAACTGACGATTTACTATAAAACCAGAAAAACGGCCAGCCTACTCATGAGAAACTCTCCAGACACAAAACATAACGCTTTAAAAGAGACTAACGTCGTCTATGCCTTCAAATGCCCACTTGGGGACTGTAAGCTCCAAAAAACCCAGTATATAGGCAAGACAACAACATCTCTTTCTAGGCGTTTAACGATGCATAAACAACAGGGCTCCATTAAGGAACATATAATCTCTTCCCATAACCAAACCATCGCCAGAGAAATCCTAGTAAACAACACAGAAATCGTCGATAGATACAGCGATAGCAGGCGGCTTGACGTTTGCGAGGCACTACACATCAAGAAGTCAACACCAGCAATCAACAGCCAATTATTGCACAACTATATTCTACCCACCTCAAGACTCCGCTCCAATATAGAAGCATCAAGAAATATGGACCAATAGGCTTTCTACAAACACTTCTATTCAATACCCATTGTTTCTGTTCTGTCTTGTGTTGATACTTTTAATACCCTATTAATATCCCCTAGTGTTCTGTCTTGTGTTAATGCCACATCACCCTTCCCACCTCACTCAAATGTAATGCCACATCACCCTTCCCACCTCACTCAAATGTAGATATAAAATCAGGGAAACGCAAGTTCTAGTCAGTTGTGTATTTGTGAAGTCTTTGAAAATGTAATAAGTTTTACGAAACGCGCCCGTGTCGCGTCAGACTAGAAATAAAAATGAATTTTGGAGAAGTGATTTTTGATTTACCTCCAACAGTGAAGCGTAATGTACGAAAGATTGAGAAAATTCGTGTTAGAATTATTAATCTTACTTTTTCGGTCATATTTAATAATATATGTCTACAGGAAAGACTGCTACCAAAATATACTAATGTTAAAGTGCACGACCCAGCAGCAAGGAATCAAGCCTTCACGATAAAATATCGCCAGGATCTGATTCGTGATCAGATATACAAGGCAGAGAATGAAATCAAAGACAACAAAACGCAACTACTTCATGCTACAAACGAGTGGAGAAATAGCAACATCGACCATAGTATCCGTACCCGCATTGAACAACACCTCGACATCCTCACAGACCAACATCACCTCAGCACTGAAACAAGGATTATCAAGAAACTAACAACATTATATGGAGGACCTATGGCAATTCCACGACCAAGAGATGGCTTCCTGAACCTTGCAGGAATTAACCTCACTGAGGACCAAGTCACTCTCCTAAATCTGGGCATAAACTGTCATGTTATGTCCAGACCGAGTGAAATGGCCCGGAAAGTAGAGTTGGAAATTCTGTTGGACGACATATTCGACCTCGAGACACAAAAGAAGGTCACTACCAAAGATACCTTACAAGCAGAACTTATTGCAGAAGGAGGAAAGAATCGAGGCAACTACAGAAGCACCATACTGTCCCCCGAGCTTAAAGCGGCAGCTAAAAGCCTTCGTGAGAACAAGGAGATAGTTGTCAGGAGAGGTGACAAGTCGCCAATATATGTCATTCTTAAAAAAGACGAATATCTGGCGAAAATGAACATCATACTCTCTGACCAAACTAAGTTCCAAAGGGTAACGAAGGACACTACAGCCGAATTAAAAGCAAAGGTCAACAAACTGATCGAAACTGTGAACGCCAAGAAATCCGGACTCCACCTGCCAAAGATCATTGGGGAATATAAACCTGGATATGCGTATGGAAATGTCAAGACGCACAAGCCTGGAAACCCACTTCGGCCAATCATTAGCCAGATATATATATATATATATATATATATATATATATATATATATATATATATATATATATATATATTATATATATATATATATATATATACATATTATATATATATATATATATATATATATATTTTATATATATATATATATATATATATATATATATATATATATATATATATATATATATATATATGTCGTACCTAATAGCCAGAACTCACTTCACAGCCTACTATTCAAGGCCCGATTTGCCTAATAAGCCAAGTTTTCCTGAATTAATATATTTACTATAATTTTTTTCTTATGAAATGATAAAGCAACCTTTTTCTCTATGTATGAGGTCAATTTTTTTTTATTGGAGTTAAAATTAGCGTAGATATATGACCGAACCTAACCAACCCTACCTAACCTAACCTAACCTATATTTATAGGTAAGGTTAGGCTAGGTAGCCAAAAAAAGCTAGGTTAGGTTAGGTTAGGTAGGTTAGGTAGACGAAAAAACATTAATTCATGAAAACTTGGCTTATTAGGCAAATCGGGCCTTGAATAGTAGGCTGAGAAGTGCGTTCTGGCTATTAGGTACGACATATATATATATATATATATATATAAATATATATATATATATGTCGTACCAAGTAACCAGAACTCACTTTTTGGCCTACTATTCAAGGCCCGATTTGCCTAATAAGCCAAGTTTTCCTGAATTAATATATTTTTTCTAATTTTTTTCTTATGAAATGATAAAGCTACCCATTTCATTATGTATGAGGTCATTTTTTTTTATTGGAGTTAAAATTAACGTAGATATATGACCGAACCTAACCAACCCTACCTAACCTAACCTAACCTATCTTTATAGGTTAGGTTTGGTTAGGTAGCCGAAAAAGTTATGTTAGGTTAGGTTAGGTAGGTTAGGTAGTCGAAAAACAATTCATGAAAACTTGGCTTATTAGGCAAATCGGGCCTTGCATAGTAGGCTGAGAAGTGCGTTCTGGCTATTAGGTACGACATATATATATATATATATATATATATATATATATATATATATATATATATATATATATATAAATATATATATATATATATATATATATATATATATATATATATATATATATATATATATATATATATATAATATATATATATATACAACTTTAGAACACTTTCCCACCAGGAGACTCGAACCCTAGCCAGCACAGAAGCCTTCCAGCAACTGGCATAACAGGTACGCCTTAACCCTCTCCACCACCTGCTCAGACCCTTAAAAGAGATGGTAATTTCGGAGTATTTAAATACCCCAAAGATTAACACCTCCCAAGAGCACCAGAGCAAGTGAGGGGTCATTTAGACGTTAATTTCATCAAGTCCCTGTTAATATGGGAAGACACAGTGTCTCTGCTTAAGGCACATCTCTCCTAAACACGAGAGTTAAGTATACAACTTTAGAACACTTTCCCACCAGGAGACTCGAACCCTAGCCAGCACAGAAGCCTTCCAGCAACTGGCATAACAGGTACGCCTTAACCCTCTCCACCACCTGCTCAGACCCTTAAAAGAGATGGTAATTTCGGAGTATTTAAATACCCCAAAGATCAACACCTCCCAAGAGCACCAGAGCAAGAGAGGGGTCATTTAGACGTTAATTTCATCAAGTCCCTGTTAATATGGGAAGACACAGTGTCTCTGCTTAAGGCACAACTCTCCTAAACACGAGAGTTAAGTATACAACTTTAGAACACTTTCCCACCAGGAGACTCGAACTCGATGAAATTAACGTCTAAATGACCCCTCACTTGCTCTGGTGCTCTTGGGAGGTGTTGATCTTTGGGGTATTTAAATACTCCGAAATTACCATCTCTTTTAAGGGTCTGAGCAGGTGGTGGAGAGGGTTAAGGCGAACCTGTTATGCCAGTTGCTGGAAGGCTTCTGTGCTGGCTAGGGTTCGAGTCTCCTGGTGGGAAAGTGTTCTAAAGTTGTATACTTAACTCTCGTGTTTAGGAGAGTTGTGCCATATATATATATATATATATATATATATATATATATATATATATATATATATATATATATATTATATTCAAAAATCAATTCTCCAAAATTCCTTTTTTATTTCTAGTCTGACGCGACACTTGAGCGCGTTTCGTCAAACTTATTACATTTCCAAAGACTTTAGCTTACACATACACAACTGAATAGAACTTACACATCTTCGATTTGTTTATATCTACATTTGAGTGAGGTGGATGGGGTGAGGTGGTATTAATAGGGTATTAAATTCCTAAACACAAGACAGAACACGAAACAATGGGTATTGAATGGAAGTGATTTGTAGAAAGCCTATTGGTCCATATTTCTTGATGCTTCTATATTGGAGCGGAGTCTTGACGGAGTCTTGACCTGTGGACGAGACAATCGGGATGATAGCCGACAGAGTGTATCGTGATCCGGCCTGCACTCCTCTTGACATACCAGAAAACATTCTGAGGAAACTACTCCAAGCTTGTACTAAAGAGGCACCCTTCTTGAGCCCGGATGGGCACATGTATAAGCAAGTAGATGGGGTCGCCATGGGTTCTCCCCTAGGTGTCCTGTTTGCAAACTTCTACATGGGTACCATCGAGCAAAAAGTCTTAGTCGAAATGAACTTGAAACCGGCCATATACTGCAGGTATGTTGACGACATTTTTACACAGGTACCTGATGTCAGACATCTGCAGGAGCTGAAGGTGGCATTTGAGCAGAGTTCCGTGCTGCGTTTCACTTACGAGATGGAAAAGGATGGGAAGCTGCCCTTTCTAGATGTAACAGTCATGGAAAAGAGCGGAGGTTTCCACACTGCAGTCTACACTAAGGAAACGAACATAGGAATGTGCCTAAATGCCAACAGCGACTGCCGAGACAGATACAAGAGGAGTGTTGTTAACGCATATGTCGACCGTGCTCTCAGCCACAGCTCAGAATGGAAGCAAGTCGACGAAGAACTCTGTAGGGTAAGGCAGGTCCTAGTCAACAACGGCTTCTCCAATGGTTTCGTCGAAGACATCATAAGAAGGAAAGTGAAACGCCATGCAACCTCTGAAGAGACAACTAACACAACACCTATACCCCCTATTAGACCATTTTACAGGAACTTCTTTTCCACAGCTCATAAAACGGAGGAAAGGGTCCTGAAAGATATTGTTAATAGAAACGTTATCCCTACAGACAAAAATCAGAGGATACAACTGACGATTTACAATAAAACCAGAAAAACGGCCAGCCTATTCATGAGAAACTCTCCAGACACAAAGCAGAACGCTTTAAAAGAGACCAACGTCGTCTATGCCTTCAAATGCCCACTTGGGGATTGACCCAGTATATAGGCAAGACAACAACATCTCTTTCTAGGCGTTTAACAATGCATAAGCAACAGGGCTCCATTACGGAACATATAATCTCTTCCCACAAACAACCATCGCCAGAGAAATCCTAGTAAACAACACAGAAATCATCGATAGATACAGCGATAGCAGACGGCTTGACGTTTGCGAGGCACTACACATTAAAAAGTCAACACCAGCAATCAACAGCCAATTAATGCACAACTATATTCTACCCACCTCAAGACTCCGCTCCAATATAGAAGCATCAAGAAATATGGACCAATAGGCTTTCTACAATCACTTCTATTCAATACCCATTGTTTCGTGTTCTGTGTTGTGTTGATAAAATTAATACCCTATTAAATACCACCTCACCCCATCCACCTCACTCAAATGTAGATATAAACATATCGGAGATGTGTAAGTTCTATTCAGTTGTGTATGTGTAACTAAAGTCTTTGAAAATGTAATAAGTTTTACGAAACGCGCTCAAGTGTCGCGTCAGACTAGAAATAAAAATGAATTGTGGAGAATTGATTTTTGAATTACCACCAACAGTGAAAAGAAATGTACGAATGATTGAGAAAATTCGTGTTAGAATTATTAATCTTACTTTTTCGGTCATATTTAATATATATATATATATATATATATATATATATATATATATATATATATATATATATATATATATATATATATATTTATGATCGATGTTCCCTTCGGGAATCTTAGTTTTAAGATGAATAGGAAAACCAGGGATATACTGAACATCTTGTATCAGAATCTTTTCTTTAAAAAACATAACGTTTCGAATACTTCTCGTATTCATCATCAGATCTAAAAGAAAAAACAGAAATCACAATCAAATAGCTGGTAAACAAAGAACTCATACTGAATATAATTGCCTATCAAAGAATGGAAAATGCTTAAAAAACAAAACACTTAAGCGCAATTAAAGTGATCAATACAAATAAAACTTATTAACTGTCACATATATTAAAACTAATTAAAAATCCATTAAACTACAAGATGAAATTTATATCTACTAAAACAAACCATTGCATTAAACTTACGTGAAGTGATCAGAAGTGAAACTTGATACCTAACACGTAGATACTAAACACTATAAGAAATATTTATATAATGACTACAATTCTACAAAAAATGTATGTAAACTACAAACAGAATAAACGACAATTATATAGTACTAACCAAAATCTTATAAAAAATCAAATATTAAATAAAATTAATTACCAAAAAATATATTATATATCCTAAATAAAAGATTATATTAATGTACAATGTTAAGACTTGAAATAAGTAAGAAAGGGCAAAGACATGGTAAACTAAACAAAATTAAACTACCAAAATAAACTAAAAATCAAATTACAGGGCTTACTGTGCACTATACAGTGTACAATTGAACAGCTGAAAGGTTGCTATTTAACAGAGGCCGCAGCTCCTTTATATATAAGGATTCCATTACTCTCAAATCTGACTGGCCATTCATACAAGTGTCCAGAATTTTAAAATCAGATTCCAGCAGAGAATGATCAAACTCATAACAATGGTTTCTAATCTCCGAAAATGCTGGTTTAGACAATGGTAATCCAGTCCTAAAAGATAATCCCCGGTGCTCAAGTATCCTAATCTTAAAGTTCCGAATGGAACTCTCGACATATCCAGCATTACAGCTGGAACCATTATACATATATACGACATTTGAGCACAAGGGGGTAGGTTTCACTTCTGATCACTTCACGTAAGTTTAATGGAATGGTTTATTTTAGTAGTTATAAATTTCATCTTGTAGTTTAATGGATTTTAAATTAGTTTTAATATATGTGACAGTTAATAAGTTTTATTTGTATTGATCACTTTAATTGCGCTTAAGTGTTTTGTTTTTTAAGCATTTTCCTTTCTTTGATAAACAATTATATTCAGTATGAGTTCTTTGTTTACCAGCTATTTGATTGTGATTTCTGTTTTTTCTTTTAGATCTGATGATGAATACGAGAAGTATTCGAAACGTTATGTTTTTTAAAGTAAAGATTCTGATACAAGATGTTTAGTATATCCCTGGTTTTCCTATTGATCTTAAAACTAAGATTCCCGAAAGGAACATCGATCATAAATATTTTATTAAAACGATATGGAAGACCTACAGTTACGTTATACAGAAGAATAGAGAAAGTGGATTTTGCAGTTAAGAAGGCTCACTTGGATTTGGAATTTCTACAAACCTGTAAGGCGTATCGTTTGGTCCCAAGATTCCTCAGGTTTAAAGTGTATTCCGACAAATTTGCGTTGACAAGTGAATATATTTCTTGGTTATTAAGATTGTTGGACTTTGAAATATCTGAAAAGCAGAAGTGGGTAAATAAGCTGAAAAGTGAATTGCACGTGTACTTGGAGAAATTCAAGATCTTGGTTTCCTGGGTTGATTTTGCATCTTTAAAATGTAAATATGAAAATTATAATGAAAAAAGGGTTGAAAAATGTAGACTTATTCACGAGAAGAAATTGCGTAACTTGGTTATACCTTCATTTAATTCGGTGGACCCTGATAAGGTGGTTTTCAATTTTTCAAAGAGAGTTCTGTCTCCCATTGAGAAAGAACTTCTCTCTCTAGGGTTAGACTTCAGGTTGACGTGTAAAAAACCTAAATTTGTTAATCATTTTTTAGGTTTTGAGCGGTTATGCAACACATTGAAAACTTGTACCCTAAGGACTGGTACAAATTATAGTTGGACCAATATCATCAGTACTGTTTCCTCCTTAGCACATGAAGTCTTTAACGACTTTGGTAAATATAGATCTACATTCCCTCCTTTTGACAAAAGGAAATTGGAGTGTATTAATGGTTTAAAGAACGATAGGAGTATTTGCATTACCAGGCCAGATAAAAATAGGGGTATAGTGGTTTTGGACAAGTTAGAGTATGTTAATAAGGTGGAAAGGTTGTTAGAAGACCCTTCTAAATTTACGTTGGTTGATATAGACCCATTCTCGTATATTTTGAAATGTGAGGATAAACTGAATAGTGTTTTAAGAAGTTTGAAAGACTCTCTTTTCGATTATACTAAATTACTTGCAACTGGCTCTAAGCCTGGCATCTTATATGGGTTACCTAAAGATCATAAAACAGTTATACCGATTCGTCCTATTTTATCAGCGATTGACACTTTTAATTATAAACTGGCTAAGTTTCTGGTTCCATTATTAGAACCATTAACGCATAATGAATTTACTGTGAGAAATTCTCAGGATTTTGTAGAAGAACTTTCCTCATTAAATTTTGAGTTCCCAGCTATAATGGCCAGTTTCGATGTTGAATCACTTTTTACTAATATTCCTCTGTTGGAAACCATTGATATCTATGTAAGTCAATTATTTGCGGACACTAACTTAGTGTCTGGATTTTGTAGTAAAATATTCAGACGGCTGTTAGAAATAGCAGTTAAAGACTCCATCTTCATGTTTAATAATATTTATTATAAACAAATTGATGGAGTAGCAAAGGGGTCTCCTTTAGGTCCCGCACTGGCTAATGCTTTTTTGAGTTTTCACGAAATAAATTGGCTTGATAATTGTCCTTCGGCCTTTATACCAGTCTTGTACAGGAGATATGTAGATGACACTTTTTTGTTGTTTAGGGACCAGTGTCATATTGAGAAATTTAGAGAGTATCTTAATGCACAACATAGGAATATACGGTTTACTGCAGAGTGTGAAGTTGATAATTCATTGTCGTTTCTTGATGTAAAAGTGAATAACCTCAATGGGTTCAACACTAATGTTTTTAGGAAACCAACCTTTACTGGTTTAGGTTTAAATTTTAATTCCTTTGTTCCTGATAATTTTAAGAAAAATGCTATTAACACTCTACTGAATAGGGCCTTTGTTTTATGTTCTAATTGGAATAACTTTGATCAGGAAATTAATTTTCTTGTGAAATTTTTTTCAAATAATGGTTATCCTGTGCATATGGTTTATACTTTTATAAGGAATTTCTTAAATAAGAAGTTTCACCCATCGTGTAGGATTACTACAGTGGAAAGGGATCTTAAATATATTAAATTACCATTTTATGGCATTATTAGCTTTTCTGTAAGGAGTCGTTTGAGGAGACTGTTGCAGCAGTGTTATCCTCAAGTAGACTTTAGATTTATTTTTGTCAACACAAATACCATAGGATCTTATTTTAAATTTAAAGATAAAGTGCCTACCCCCTTGTGCTCAAATGTCGTATATATGTATAATTGTTCCAGCTGTAATGCTGGATATGTCGGGAGTTCCATTCGGAACTTTAAGATTAGGATACTTGAGCACCTGGGATTATCTTTTAGGACTGGATTACCATTGTCTAAACCAGCATTTTCAAAGATTAGAAACCATTGTTATGAGTTTGATCATTCTCTGCTGGAATCTGATTTTAAAATTCTGGACACTTGTATGAATGGCCAGTCAGATTTGAGAGTAATGGAATCCTTATATATAAAGGAGCTGCGGCCTCTGTTAAATAGCAACCTTTCAGCTGTTCAATTGTACACTGTATAGTGCACAGTAGGCCCTGTAATTTGATTTTTAGTTTATTTTGGTAGTTTAATTTTGTTTAGTTTACCATGTCTTTGCCCTTTCTTACTTATTTCAAGTCTTAACATTGTACATTAATATAATCTTTTATTTAGGATATATAATACATTTTTTGGTATTTAATTTTATTTAATATTTGAGTTTTTTATAAGATTTTGGTTAGTACTTTATAATTGTCGTTTATTCTGTTTGTATTTTACATACATTTTTTGTAGATTTGTAGTCATTATATAAATATTTCTTATAGTGTTTAGTATCTATGCGTTAGGTATCAAGTTTCACTTCTGATCACTTCGCATAAGTTTAATGCAATGGTTTGTTTTAGTAGTTATAAATTTCATCTTGTAGTTTAATGGATGTTAAATTAGTTTTAATACATGTGACAGTCAATAAGTTTTATTTGTATTGATCACTTTAAGTGCGCTTAAGTGTTTTGTTTTTTAAGCATTTTCCTTTCTTTGATAGGCAATTATATTCAGTATGAGTTCTTTGTTTACCAGCTATTTGATTGTGATTTCTGTTTTTTCTTTTAGATCTGATGATGAATAGGAGAAGTATTCGAAACGTTATGTTTCTTAAAGTAAAGATTCTGATTCAAGATGTTCAGTATATCCCTGGTTTTCCTATTCATCTTAAAAATATATATATATATATATATATATATATATATATATATATATATATATATATATATATATATATATATATATATATATATATATATATATATATATATATATATATATATATATGTCGTACCTAGTAGCCAGAATGCACTTCTCAGCCTACTATGCAAGGCCCGATTTGCCTAATATGCCAAGTTTTCCTGAATTAATATATTTTCTCTAATTTTATTCTTGTGAAATGATAAAGCTACCTATTTCATTATGTATGAGGTCAATTAGTTTTTGAGTTAAAATTAACATAGATATATGACCGAACCTAACCAACCCTACCTAACCTAACCTAACCTATCTCTATAGGTTAGGTTAGGTTAGGTGGCTGAAAAAGTTAGGTTAGGTTAGGTTAGGTAGGTTAGGTAGTCGAAAAACAATTAATTCATGAAAACTTGGCTTATTAGGCAAATCGGGCCTTGCATAGTAGGCCGATAAGTGTTGTCTGGCTACTAGGTACGACATATATATATATATATATATATATATATATTGATATATATATTGATATATATATATATATATATATATATATATATATATATATATATATATATATATATATATGCGAACAAGCCTGAATGGTCCCCAGGACTATATGCAACTGAAAACTCCCTCCCCAGAAGTGACACGAACCCATACTGCCAGGAACACTCTTCAATCTGGCATACAGGACAACTTAACCAGTCGACCAACACGACCGGACAAAAGAGGATGGTAGCCGAGGCTATTTCCATCTCCCCGCCGGCACTCGGTTGGTAATCTTGGGCATGGTATTTTATCAAATCACCTCATTCTTTGGGCTACACGTGAGGAACACAAATGCGAACAAGCCTGAATGGTCTCCAGGCATATACGCCACTGAAAACTCACACCCCAGAAGTGACTCGAACCCATACTGCCAGGAGCTCTCTGCAATCTGGCGTATAATCTGCCGTACAATCTGGCCAGATTGCAGAGTGTTCCTGGCAGTAAGGTTTCGAGTCACTTCTGGGGTGTGAGTTTTCAGTGACATATATGCCTGGAGACCGTTCAGGCTTGAACGCATTTGTGGTCCTCATGTGTGCCCCAAAGAATGAGGTGATTTGATAAAATACCATGCCCAAGATTACCAACCGAGTGCCGGCGGGGGGATGGAAATAGCCTCGGCTACCATCCCCTTTTGTCCGGTCGTGTTGGTGGAGTGGTTAAAGTTTCCTGTACGACAGATTGCAGAGTGCTCCTGGCAGTATGAGTTCGAGTTTCTTCTGGGGTGTGAGTTTTCAGTGATATATATATATATAACTGAAAACTCACACCCCAGAAGTGACTCGAACCCATACTCCCAGAAGCAACGCAACTGGTATGTACAAGACGCCTTAATCCACTTGACCATCACGACCGGACATAATGAGGTGATAGCCGAGGCTATTTGAACCACCCCACCGCCGGCACTCGGATAGTAATCTTGGGCATAGCATTTTACCAAATCGCCTCATTCTTTGGGGCACACGTGAGGAACACAAATGCGATCAAGCCTGAATGGTCCCCAGGACAATATGCAACAGAAAACTCACACCCCAGAAGTGACTCGAACCCATACTCCCAGAAGCAACGCAACTGGTATGTACAAGACGCCTTAATCCACTTGACCATCACGACCGGACATAATGAGGTGATAGCCGAGGCTATTTGAACCACCCCACCGCCGGCACTTGGATAGTAATCTTGGGCATAGCATTTTACCAAATCACCTCATTCTTTGGGGCACACGTGAGGAACACAAATGCGATCAAGCCTGAATGGTCCCCAGGACAATATGCAACTGAAAACTCGGTGGTGGGGTGGTTCAAATAGCCTCGGCTATCACCTCATTATGTCCGGTCGTGATGGTCAAGTGGATTAAGGCGTCTTGTACATACCAGTTGCGTTGCTTCTGGGAGTATGGGTTCGAGTCACTTCTGGGGTGTGAGTTTTCAGTTGCATATTGTCCTGGGGACCATTCAGGCTTGATCGCATTTGTGTTCCTTGGCTTATTAGGCAAATCGGGCCTTGCATAGTTGGCTGAAAAGTGCGTTCTGGCTACTATGTACGACATTATATATATATACATTATATATATATATATATATATATATATATATATATTATATATATATATATATATATATATATATATATATATATATATATATATAATGTCGTACATATACGTACAAAATATATATATATATTATATATATA
>NC_091215.1:10243207-10318207 GCF_040958095.1 Procambarus clarkii
ACGAGGATTGTAGGATCCTCCAAGAGGACTTAAACAGGCTGCAGAGATGGTCAGGGAAATGGCTACTGGAGTTTAACACCAGTAAATGTAAAGTTATGGAAATGGGATCAGGTGACAGGAGACCAAAGGGACAGTACACAATTAAGGGGAACAGCCTACCTGTAACGATTCGAGAAAGAGACCTGGGAGTGGATGTGACACCTAATCTAACTCCTGAGGCACATATAAATAGGATAACGACAGCAGCGTACTCTACACTGGCGAAAATTAGAACTTCATTCAGAAACCTAAATGAGGAAGCTTTTAGGGCACTTTACACTGCCTACGTGAGACCCGTCTTAGAGTATGCCGCGCCATCATGGAGCCCCCACCTGAAGAAACACATAAAGAAACTGGAGAAGGTTCAGAGGTTTGCGACGAGGCTTGTCCCAGGGTTACGAGGGATGGGATATGAAGAGCGGCTGAAGGAACTGAACCTAACGACACTAGAGAAAAGAAGGGAGAGAGGAGATATGATAGGGACATATAAAATACTCAGGGGAATTGATAAAGTGGAAATAGATGAAATGTTCACACGTAATAATAACAGAACGAGGGGACATGGGTGGAAACTGGAAACTCAGATGAGTCACAGAGATGTTAGGAAGTTTTCTTTTAGCGTGAGAGTAGTAGAAAAATGGAATGCACTTGGGGAACAGGTTGTGGAAGCAAATACTATTCATACTTTTAAAACTAGGTATGATAGGGAAATGGGACAGGAGTCATTGCTGTAAACAACCGATAGCTAGAAAGGCGGGATCCAAGAGTCAATGCTCGATCCTGCAAGCACATATAGGTGAGTACATATAGGTGAGTACACACACACACACACACACACACACACACACACACACAGCCTAAATTGTTGCATAACCACATCAGGAGAAAAACAACAGTAAAGGAACAGGTTATGAAATTAAAGATAGGGGTGGAAGGATTCACTATAAATGACAAGGAAGTGTGTGAGGAACTGAATAAGAAATTCCAGGAGGTCTTCACCTTAGAGCAAGAAGAAATTCCAGAGATAAGTGAGGGGATAACTAACCAGGAACCACTGGAAGAGTTTGAGATTACCAGCGGGGAAGTAAGGAAGTGTTTACTAGAGTTGGATGTGACAAAGGCTATAGGCCCAGATGGAATCTCCCCTTGGATACTAAAGGAAGGAGCAAAAGAACTATGCCTACCACTCTTTATAGTTTATAACAAATCACTGGCAACAGGGGAACTGCCAGATATTTGGAAAGCAGCTAACGTAGTCCCGATATACAAGCAAGGGGATAGACAGGAGGCACTGAACTACAGGCCAGTGTCCCTAACCTGCATACCATGCAAGCTGATGGAGAAGATTGTGCGAAAAAAACTAGTGGAACATCTGGAGCGAAGGAACTTTGTAACACAGCATCAACATGGGTTCAGTGATGGCAGGTCCTGCCTCACAGGGTTACTTGAATTCTACGACCAGGCAACAGAAATAAGGCAAGAAAGAGAAGGGTGTTCAGACTGCATATTTTTGGATTGTCAGAAAGCCTTTGATACAGTGCCACACAAGAGGCTAGTGAGAAAGTTGGAGATGCAGGCTAGAGTGAAAGGGAAGGTACTCCGGTGGATAGAGGAATACCTAAACAACAGGAGACAACGAGTCTGTGTGAGGGGTGAGATCTCAGATTGGCGAGACGTTACAAGTGGAGTCCCGCAGGGGTCAGTCCTTGGACCTATACTGTTTCTGGTATATGTAAATGATCTCCCAGAGGGTATAGATTCGTTCCTCTCAATGTTTGCCGACGATGCAAATATTATGAGGAGGATTGAAACAGAGGATGATAGTAGGAGGCTACAAGATGACCTAGATAGACTGAATGAATGGTCCAACAAATGGTTGTTGAGGTTCAACCCGAGTAAATGCAAAATAATGAAACTAGGCAGTGGAAACAGGAGGCCAGACACAGGATACAGAATAGGAGATGAAGTACTTAATGAAACAGACAGAGAGAAAGATCTAGGAGTTGATATCACACCAAACCTGTCTCCTGAAGCCTACATACAGAGAATAACGTCAGCGGCATATGCGAGGCTGGCTAACATCAGAACGGCGTTCAGGAACCTGTGTAAGGAATCATTCAGAATCTTGTACACCACATATGTAAGACCAATCCTGGAGTATGCAGCCCCAGCATGGAGCCCGTACCTTGTCAAGCGCAAGACGAAGCTGGAAAAAATCCAAAGGTATGCCACTAGACTAGTCCCAGAACTAAGAGGCATGAGTTATGAGGAAAGGCTGCGGGAAATGCACCTTACGACACTGGAAGACTAACGAGTAAGGGGGGACATGATCACAACCTACAAAATCCTCAGGGGAATCGACCGGGTTAACAAGGATGAACTATTCAACACTGGAGGGAAGCGAACAAGGGGACACAGGTGGAAGCTGAGTACCCAAATGAGCCACAGAGACATTAGAAAGAACTTTTTCAGTGTCAGAGTAGTTAGTAAATGGAATGCACTAGGTAGTGATGTGGTGGAGGCTGACTCCATACACAGTTTCAAATGTAGATATGACAGAGCCCAGTAGGCTCAGGAATCTGTACATCAGTTGATTGACGGTTGAGAGGTGGGACCAAAGAGCCAGAGCTCAACCCCCCACAAACACAACTAGGTGAGTACAACTAGGTGAGTACACACACACACACACACACACACACACACACACACACACACACACACACACACACACACACACACACACACACTTGTCTTGTGACCATCGTGTTGGGTGGACGTGGGTTGGGAGCTCCTGGATCACTAGTGGAGTGGGAGGGGTAATCAGGCAACTTCGAAGTGAAAAAGACTATAAGTGAATGTACAAGTGAATGAAAAACCTTGGGTTTTGACCAGAGCCATAAGGTAGTGAAGAAAAACAGTTTAATTAGCGTAATTCAAAATAGTTGAGGAAATACTGTGCAGTGTGAAACCAGACCTCACCGACCTCTGACCGCGTGACCTCACCTCGGCAGCAACCCTTATACCACCACGTGGGACGACGATTGGAGATTCACTCACCTATTGTGTTAGCAGATTGTGCAAGGTATTGAGGAGCGCCTTTTTGGCTAGATTGTTACTGCAATGACTAGAAGGGGTTCAAGGTCAATCACCAGCAGGGATGAGGAGGAGGACAGATTTATAGACAAATTAATAGGGAAATTTGTAGAGAGAAGGAGTGATTGGTTGGAGGATCTAATCCAGGGGATTAAAAGTGAGGTATTTCAGCAAATACAGGATGCGGTAGAGAGGCAGAAACAAGAACTTATGCTATATGTTCAGGAAGAGATTAGGAAGGGAAGAGAGGACTGGGAGAGGGAATGTGCTCGTATCACAAACGAATTAGGAAGGTTTAGCAGCATGGCTAAGGATAGAGGATTAGTGGGAGATGGGTTAGTGACTGCGGTTGGGATGGGGAATCCCCAGGGGACAGGCTACCAGCATGACAATGAATTACTGAGGAGACGGTCTATTATAATGCATGGATTATTCGAATCTAGGGCACCAACAAGACAAGAGAGAATAGAAACAGAAAAATACGAATTGCACGAGATATTGAGGTGTATTGGAGCAGAGATGGCAGAACGCGAGGTGGATATCAATCGACGGGTTGGACCCTACAATTGTACCAAGAATAGACCTGTTCTGGTGCAATTCTCCAATGAGGAGGCAGTGGAGTACATAATGAGGAGCAAGCATTTACTCAGAGGAAGTGAAACCCATTACAATGTGTTTATAGAGAGGTTTATGACGAAAGATGAGCAAACAGCCCACAAAAATAGATGGCAACAACGACAACGTACTAGCCTATCAGGTAGTCTCACCTCCCAGGTCACATCCCAGGTCACCTCCCAGGTCACCTCCCAGGTCATCTCCCAGGTCGCATCCTCCCCAACTCAGCCCTCCTATACATCCCCCCTGCCTCAGCCTCCCAAAACCCCCCTGTCCCTTCCACATTTGCACCTCCACAACGATTCCCCTGCCCCTGCTACATCACACTTGTCAGCGACCCCAGTGGGTCAAGCAATGCCCTCCCCAAACCCACCTTCCCATCCCCCCTCCCCAAATACCCCTTTCCACTCCCCTGCCCCTTCTACCCCATTGACTTCAATTCCATCTACTCCATCCCAGCTTCCACTGCACCCCTCTTCCACTCACCCCCAAACCCCACCCAACCCTCACCCCTCCTATGCACCTCCAGCCCACATTTAACCCCCTCACCTTGTGACCCCCTAACACCTTCCCCCATCTCCCTCTTCCCCTCTTCTACCCCAAAACCCCCACCTACCCCCGATTCCCCCCTAACTAATATACCCTCTCTTCCACTCCCAGCACCCATGCTCCATTCTCATCTCAGCTCTCCGCCCTCAGTAGCCCTCTTCCCCCAACCTCTCAACCTCTATCTGACTCTCAGTCTCACTCTATTTCTCAACCCCCCTATGCTATTCAGACCCCTAACTTTCAGACCCATTATGCCCTTCCTACCCCCCTAGATGCCCAGACCCCATTCGCCTACCAGGCACTCCCAGGCACCCCCCTAGCACCCCCCCACTCACCCCCACAGCCCCCACTTGCCCCCCAGACACCCCCCAGTTCCCCCCAGACCCCTGGTGAAAGGGGGAACTCTGACACCCGAGTTTCCAAGAAGAGTCTCAAGGTTTGGTACACCAATGCTGATGGGGTAGCCAATAAAGCAGAAGAGATAAAAGAAAGAGTTAGTGAGGCAGACCCAGACATAGTGGCAATAGTGGAAACTAAAATAAATGGCATGATCTCGGATGCAATCTTTCCAGAGGGGTACCAGGTGATAAGAAAAGAAAGGACACAGAGACAGGGAGGAGGAGTGGCACTACTAATAAAGCGGAAATGGAAGTTTGATGAGCTGGAAAATCCGGGTACCAATGAAAGCACAAGCTTCATACATGGAACTCTGACAGTGGATGGGAAGAAGATTGTAATCTTGATACTCTACAATCCCCCACCAAACAGTAGAAGGCCCAGGCAGGAGTATGAGGACAGCAACAAGACATGTATGGATGAACTGCAGAGGGCAGCAACTTTAGCGCATAGAATGAGAGCGAAGCTGCTGGTCATGGGGGACCTAAATCACGGAGAGATAGATTGGGAAACGAGGAATCCCCATGGCGGGGAGGAGACCTGGGGAGCGAAGCTGGTAGACGTTATTGACAGGAATTTCCTAACACAGCATGTGAAAGAAGATACTAGGGAAAGAGGAGGGGATACGCCCAGCCTATTAGATCTCATTATCACTCAGAATGTAGAAGACATCGAGCAGTTGGAACATGAAATACCACTAGGAGCTAGTGACCATTGTGTCCTAGCCTTTGACTACATGATGGAGCTTAAAATTGTGACCAAAGGACAAGAAGTCCGGGAAAGGAGACTTGATTACAGAAAAGGGGACTACAGAAGGATAAGGGACTACCTGGGAGAAGTGCAGTGGGAGGAAGAACTTAGAGGAAAAACAGTGCAAGGTATGATGAACCAAGTCATATTGAAATGCAAGGAGGCTGAAGATAGATTTATTCCAACAATAAAGGAAAAAAGCAGGAGGGAATATAATAACCCATGGTTTAATAGACAGTGTCAGGAAGCAAAGGTGAGAAGCAGGAGGGAGTGGAGGAAGTACAGAAGACAAAGGACAGAGGACAACAGGGTTAGATGTAACAGAGCTAGGAATGATTACATTAACATAAGACGAGTGTCGGAAAGAAATTATGAGAACGATATTGCAGTCAAAGCGAAAAAGCAACCAAAATTACTACATAGCCATATAAGAAGGAAGATGTCGGTAAATGACCAAGTGACAAGACTGAGGAAAACAGAAGGGGCATATACAGAAAGCGACAAGGAAATCTGCGAGGTACTGAATGCAAAATTCCATGGAGTGTTCACTACCGAGCCTGAGCAGCTCCCATTGTTAGAAGAGATTACCCAAGATGAAAGACTATCAGATATAGAGGTGACAGCAGAGGATGTAATGAAACAGTTGACAACACTGGATGCAAATAAAGCTGTTGGACCAGACAAAGTATCACCGTGGATACTTAAAGAGGCAGCGCAGGCTCTCAGCGTGCCTCTGGCAATGATCTTCAATGAGTCACTTATGTCGGGAGAATTGCCCAGTTGCTGGAAGGAGGCAAATGTCGTACCGATTTTCAAAAAGGGGGATAGGGAGGAGGCACTTAACTACAGACCCGTATCACTGACAAGCATCCCCTGCAAAATACTTGAAAGAATAATTAGGCTAAGACTTGTTGAGCACCTGGAGAGCATTGGGTTTGTAAACAAGCACCAACATGGGTTCTGGACAGGGAAATCATGCCTAACAAACCTTTTAGAATTCTATGATAAAGTAACAAGGATAAGGCAGGACAGAGAAGGCTGGGCAGACTGCATATTTCTTGACTGCCAAAAGGCCTTTGATACGGTACCGCACATAAGACTGCTATACAAACTTGAGAGGCAGGCAGGAGTAAGCGGAAAGGCCCTAGTATGGGTGAAGAACTACCTAACAGGAAGGAGCCAGAGGGTAATGGTAAGGGGCGAAAAGTCGGACTGGCGAACAGTAACAAGTGGAGTACCTCAAGGATCGGTGCTGGGACCAATCCTCTTTCTAATTTACGTAAATGATATGTTTACAGGAGTGGAATCATACATGTCGATGTTTGCAGATGACGCAAAATTAATGAGAAGAGTTGTGACAGACGAGGATTGTAGGATCCTCCAAGAGGACTTAAACAGGCTGCAGAGATGGTCAGAGAAATGGCTACTGGAGTTTAACACCAGTAAATGTAAAGTTATGGAAATGGGATCAGGTGACAGGAGACCAAAGGGACAGTACACAATGAAGGGGAACAGCCTACCTGTAACGATTCGAGAAAGAGACCTGGGAGTGGATGTGACACCTAATCTAACTCCTGAGGCACATATAAATAGGATAACGACAGCAGCGTACTCTACACTGGCGAAAATTAGAACTTCATTCAGAAACCTAAATGAGGAAGCTTTTAGGGCGCTTTACACTGCCTACGTGAGACCCGTCTTAGAGTATGCCGCGCCATCATGGAGCCCCCACCTGAAGAAACACATAAAGAAACTGGAGAAGGTTCAGAGGTTTGCGACGAGGCTTGTCCCAGAGCTACGAGGGATGGGATATGAAGAGCGGCTGAAGGAACTGAACCTTACGACACTAGAGAAAAGAAGGGAGAGAGGAGATATGATAGGGACATATAAAATACTCAGGGGAATTGACAAAGTGGAAATAGATCAAATGTTCACACGTAATAATAACAGAACGAGGGGACATGGGTGGAAACTGGAAACTCAGATGAGTCACAGAGATGTTAGGAAGTTTTCTTTTAGCGTGAGAGTAGTAGAAAAATGGAATGCACTTGGGGAACAGGTTGTGGAAGCAAATACTATTCATACTTTTAAAACTAGGTATGATAGGGAAATGGGACAGGAGTCATTGCTGTAAACAACCGTTAGCTAGAAAGGCGGGATCCAAGAGTCAATGCTCGATCCTGCAAGCACATATAGGTGAGTACATATAGGTGAGTACACACACACACACACACACACACACACACACACACACACACACACACACACACACACACACACACACACACTCACACACACTCACACACACACATCCTGGAGTATGCGGGCCCCAGCAAGGAGCCCGTACCTTGTCAAGAACAAGATGAAGCATGAAAAAGTTCAGAGGTATGCCACTAGGCTAGTCCCAGAACTAAGAGACATGAGTTACGAGGAAAGGCTGCGTGAAATGAGTCTCGCGACACTGGAAGACGGAAGAGTAAGAGGAGACATGATCACAACCTACAAAATTCTCATAGGAATTGACAGGGCAGATAAGGATAAACTTTTTAACATGGGGTGGTACGCGATCATGGGGACACAGGTGGAGACTGAGTACCCAAATGAGCCACAGGGACGTTAGAAAGAACTTTTTCAGTATCAGAGTAATTAGCAAGTGGAATGCATTAGGTAGTGATGTAGTGGAGGCTGACTCCACACAGTTTCAAATGTAGATATGATATAGCCCAGTAAGCTCGGGAATCTGTACATCAGTTGATTGAAGGTTGAGAGGTGGGACCAAAGAGCCAGAGCTCAACCCCCGCAAGCACAATTCAGTGAGTACAATTAATTGAATGCACAAAACCCACACACAAGGTATACTAGGTGAGTACACACACACACACACACACACACACACACACATGAACATGAAAATGAACAGAGGAAAGTGAGCATCAAGGTGATGTACACTAACATAGATGGGATTACAAATAAAACAAGTGAACCTGGAGAATGGGCACTAGAAGAAAACCCAGACATAATAGCACTCACAGAAACAAAGCTAACGAAAATCATAACAAATGCAGTGTTTCCACAGGGCTAGTATGTAGTGAGGAAAGAGAGAGAAGGGAGAGGAGGAGGTGGTGTAGCTTTGCTACTAAGAGATGGTTGGAGTTTCGAAGAGATGGTAATTCAGTACTGTGAAGGTTTCAGTGACTACATATCAGGCACCACAGCAACTGGAGGACAGAAAATTATAGTAGTAGTCATATATAAACCTCCACCGAATGACAGAAGACCCAGACAGGAATATGATAGAAACAACTTGGCCACCATCAATATAATAGAGAGAGCAGCTTCTGTGGCTAGCAGGAACGGATCCAGACTAGTAATCATGGGAGACTTCAACCATGGGAAGATAGATTGGGGGAACAGAGACCCACATGGAGGTCCAGACACAAGGGGAGCTAAGCTGCTGGATGTGGCAACAAGAAACTTTCTAAGTCAACATGTCAAGGGACCGACAAGAATGAGAGGAGGGGATGAACCAGCCTTGCTTGATCTGATATTTACCCTAAATGAATCGGATATAAGAGAAGTTAAGTTGGAAACCCCATTGGGAAGGAGTGATCATAGTGTATTGAGCTTTGAGTACCTGATTGAGCTGGGACTTATCACCCCAAAAAAAGAACTGGGAACCAAAGGGCTGGCGTACCGAAAGGGAAACTATGAGGAGATGAATAAATTCCTATGGGATATACATTGGGACACAGAACTCGGAACCAAGTCCGTACAAGACATGATGGACTATGTCACCCAAAAATGTCAGTAGGCTGTAAGCAGGTTTGTCCCACCCCGACAGGAAAAAACAGAGAAGCAAAGGAAGAATCCGTGGTTTAATAGGGAATGTATGAATGCAAAGGAGCTGAACAAAAGGGCATAGAGGAACTTCCGTAATAACAGAACACCAGAAAGTAGAGAGAGATACCAGAGAACCAGGAACGAGTATGTTAGTGTGAGAAGAGCAGCTGAGAAAGGGTATGAAAATGATATAGCTAATAAAGCCAAGACCGAACCAAAGCTACTACATAGTCACATCAGGAGGAAGACAACAGTGAAGGAACAGGTGATGAAACTTAGGGTGGGCGAGGATAGGTACACAGAGAATGACAAAAAGGTGTGTGAAGAACTCAACAA
Organism: Procambarus clarkii; assembly: GCF_040958095.1. NCBI lineage: Eukaryota > Metazoa > Arthropoda > Malacostraca > Decapoda > Cambaridae > Procambarus > Procambarus clarkii. Next base: position 10,252,826 of record NC_091215.1, read on the forward strand.
AAGGTTCCAGGAGGTCTTTACAATAGAACAGGGAGATGTTACGGCGCTAGGAGAGGTGGCAGCAAACGAGGTGACCTTGGATAGGTTCGAAATTACAAGAGATGAGGTCAAGAAGCACCTATTGGAGCTGAATGTGAGAAAAGCTGTTGGGCCGGACGGAATCTCACCATGGGTATTGAAAGAGTATGCAGGAGCACTTTGCTTGCCACTCTCCATAGTGTATAGTAGGTCACTGGAAACGGGATATGTACCAGAAATATGGAAGACTGGTAATGTAGTACCAATATACAAAAAGGGTGACAGACAAGAGGCACTAAACTACAGGCCAGTGTCCTGAACTTGTATACCATGCAAGGTGATGGAGAATATTGTGAGAAAAAACCTAGTAACACGTCTGGAGAGAAGAGTCTTCGTGACGACCCATCAACATGGGTTCAGGGAGGGTAAATCTTGCCTTACAGGCTTGATAGAATTCTACGATCAGGTGACAAAGATTAAGCAAGAAAGAGAAGGATGGGCGGACTGCATTTTTTTGGACTGTCAGAAAGCCTTTGACACAGTACCCCATAAAAGGTTGATGCATAAGCTGGAGAAACAGGCAGGAGTAACTGGTAGGGCGCTCCAGTGCATAAGGGAGTACCTAAGCAATAGGAAGCAGAGAGTTACAGTGAGGGGTGAGACCTCAGAATGGCGTGAAGTCACCAGTGGAGTCCCACAGAGCTCTGTACTTAGACCTATCCTGTTTCTGATATACGTAAATGATCTCCCAGAGGGTATAGACTCATTCCTCTCAATCCTTGCTGACGACGCCAAAATGATGAGAAGGATTAAGACAGAGGAGGACAGCTTGAGGCTTCAAGAAGACCTGGACAAGCTGCAGGATTAATCGAACAAATGGCTGTTAAAGTTTAACCCAAGCAAATGTAATGTAATGAAGATAGGGGTAGGAAGCAGGAGACCAGATACAAGGTACCATTTGGGAGATGAAATACTTCAAGAGTCAGAGAGACCTGGGGGTTGATATCACGCCAGACCTGTCCTCTGAAGCTCATATCAAGAGGATAACATCAGCAGCATATGCCAGGTTGGCTAATATAAGAACGGCCTTTAGAAACTTGTGTAAGGAATCTTTCAGAACATTATATACCACATATGTCAGACCAATCCTGGAGTATGCGGCTCCAGCATGAGTCCATATCTAGTCAAGCATAAGACTAAACTGAAAAGGTTCAAAGGTTTGCCACCAGACTAGTACCTGAGCTGAGAGGTATGAGCTACGAGGAGAGACTCCGGGAATTAAACCTCACTTCGTTGGAAGACAGAAGAGTTAGGGGGGACATGATCACCTCATTCAAGATTCTCAAGGGAATCGACAGGGTTGATAAAGACAGGCTATTTAACACAAGGGGCACACGCACTAGGGGACAGAGGTGGAAACTGAGTGCCCAAATGAGCCACAGAGATATTAGAAAGAACTTTTTTAGTTTCAGAGTGGTTGTCAAATGGAATGCATTAGGAAGTGATGTGGTGGAAGCTGACTCCATACACAGTTTCAAGTGTAGATATGATAGTGCCCAATAGGCTCAGGAACCTTTACAAGGTATACTAGGTGAGTACTCACACACACACACAAAACACACAAGGTATACTAGGTGATTACACACACACAAAACACACTCACAAGGTATACTAGGTGAGCACTAAGTGAGTACACACACACACAAAACACACATACAAGGTATACTAGATGAGTACACACACACACACACACACACACACACATAAGGTATACTAGGTGAGTACACACACACACACACACACACATACCCACACACACACACAAAACACACACAACAATCCCCACCTATCAGTGGGCAATTGGGACTCACACACACACACATTTGATTAACTAAAATTAACGTATTTTATACGTTTAAAAGACGTCTTTATATAAATAGTTACAGTGTCATCTTTCTGAGACCAAATAAGAATGTCAGAAAACATTTTCTGTTTGCTGGGAATCTATTTAGAATTGACATAGAAATCTGGAACAGTATACATAACAAATCAGTAAATGGTTTAAGTGGTTTAAATTTGGAAATTGTGTTATTCTGTTTATGAAAGACAAACAGAGTAATACCTAGCAGAAGGAGCAAACGTGGGAAGAAACTGACTGCACAGTAAATTTTTTAATACATTATGGCATCGCAATCTTATTTAGCTTCTTCCGTAAACGTCAACTGTCTATGACTGACGAGAATGGTTCCCAGACGTTGGCCATATTTCTGAGTCTGAAAAAATTTGTTATATGTCAGTTACTTCTGTGTAGCAAAAGTCTCATTCACCCTTGTGAAGAGCACTGTTCTCTATGACAGCTCTCTCTTCAAAAGTTTATTATACGATCAGTTCATCTTATACAACATGTTATAACTTATGGCATCGAACCTTCCGAAGCCAGACTCCTCCACTCTCTTGCACTGTCACCTCTGCTGCTGGGACGGTACGAGCTGGGTACCTACCCTTCATTAACATCACCTACACACCTGCAGTACGGCGTCTTCTCACCGTTACTGCGCATCTTTCCCTATATATTCTGGTTTGTCATGTACTGAACAATATTTGCAGTTTTCCACCTCCAGCACGTGGAGATTATTTCCTGATACCTACGATCTACTAATGAAGAAATGTCAGTAGTTGCGTTAAGCCTATATTTTTTCTTGCCCAAGGTTTTCACTGTTGAGAGTGTATCAAATGACCTATTAAAAATAATAATCTATATATATAAAAATGGAAATGTTCGTTTGTTCAAAATCGCTAATATCCGAAAGTTCTTCACCGATTGCTTTGAAATTTTCACACAACGTTCCATTCGCATCCGAGCGGGTTTATATATACATATTATATAAATGTCACGTCTGAAGGGAAAAAAACATGCTTTTTTAAAAAACTGTTTTTCCATGTGTTTTTCATGTGAGGGAAATCTTTGAAACCTCTTACCGATTGCTTTGAAATTTTGATATAACGTTGCATTCGAATAGGCGAGTGTTTTTTTATAAACCTACTATATACATAACTCGCCTGTGACAGGAAAAAACAGGCTTTTGTTGAAAAACAGCGCCATCTGTTGGACATAAGAGCAACAAACGCTGTAATTTCCAAAAGTTTTTTACAGATTTCTTTGAAATTTTTACACAACGTTCCATTCGAATACGTGCATTTTTTATTTACCTACTATACAGATGCCACTCCTGCGATAGGTAAAAACATGTTTTCTCTCGAAAAACAGCGCCATCTGTTGCATGTAATAGCAACACACTCTACGAAATATGTTATGATTCAATCAATGTTTCGGATTGAATTTTCATAGATTACGATATATTTTCATTTTGATTTAATTATTTTGTGGGAATTGCATTGCAATTGAGCTGTGTTGTTTACCATACCGATCATTTCATATCTATAAGTATACATGCCACACCTGTTACTGGCAAAATCATTCTTTTTTTAAGAAACAGTGCCACATGACCGAAAAAGTAAGATAAATAATTCTAACACGAATTTTCTCAATATTTCTTATGTTTCTTTTCACTGTCGATGGTAATTGAAAAATCAATTCTCCAAAATTCATTTTTATTTCTAGTCTGACGCGACACTTGAACGAGTTTCGTAAAAACTTATTACATTTTCAAATACTTTAATTTACACACACACAACTATAACCTGCAAACACTATAATTTAAATGGTTTCATTTATATACCTGCCTTTGGGTGAGGTGATATGTTGCAACAGTTTTGGATGAGGTAAAAACACAAGACAGAACACGAAACAATGGGTATAGTATTGGGTAAGTTTAAAAGGAAGAACGGAAGTAACTACAAAGGGCCTATTGGCCCATATTTCTTGATGCTTCTATATTGGTACGGAGTCTTGAAGTGAGTAGAATATAGTTGTGCATTAATTGGCTGTTGATTGCTGGTGTTGACTTCTTGATTTGTAGTGCTTCGCAGATATCAAGCCGCCTACTATCGCTGTATCTATTGATGATTTCTGTGATTTTTGTTAAGACTTCTCTGGTGATGGTCTGGTTGTGGGAAGAGATTAAATGTTCCTTAATGGAGCCCTGTTGCTTATGCATCGTTAATCGCCTGGAAAGAGATGTTGTTGTCTTGCCTATATACTGAGTTCTAAGAGGCTTACAGTCCCCAAGTGGGCATTTGAGGGCATAGACGACATTGGTCTCTTTTTAAAGATTTCCGCTTTGTGTCTGGAGAGTTTCTCATGAGTAGATTGGCCGTTTTTTGGTTTTATAGTAAATCGTAAATTGTATCTTCTGATTTTTGTCTGTAGGGATAACGTTCCTATTAACAATATCTTTCAGGACCCTTTCCTCTGTTTTATGAGCTGTGGAAAAGAAGTTCCTTTAAAATAGTCTAATAGGGGGTACAGGTGTTGTGTTAGTTGTCTCTTCAGAAGTTGCATGGCGGTTCACCTTCCTTCTTATGATGTCTTCAACGAAACCATTATAGAAGCCGTTGTTGACTAGGACCTGCCTTACCCTACAGAGTTCTTCATCGACTTGCTTCAATCATGAGGTATGGCTGAGAGCACGGTCGACATAAGCGTTAACAACACTCCTCTTTTACCTGTCTGGGCAGTCACTGTTGGCATTGAGGCACATTCCTATGTTTGTTTCCTTAGTGTAGACTGCAGTGTGGAAACCTCCGCTCCTTTCCATGTATGTTACATCTAGAAAGGGCAGCTTCCCATCCTTCTCCATCTCGTAAGTGAAACGCAACACAGAATTGCGCTCAAATGCCTCCTTCAGCTCCTGCAGATGTCTGACATCAGGTACCTGTGTAAAAATGTTGTCAACATACCTGCAGTATATGGCCGGTTTTAAGTTCATGTCGACTAAGACCTTTTGTTCGATGGTACCCACGTAGAAGTTCGCAAACAGAACACCTACGGGAGAACCCATTGCGACCCCATCTACTTGCTTATACTTGTGCCCATCCGGGCTCAAGAAGGGTACCTCTTTAATACAAGCTTGGAGTAGTTTCCTTAGAATGTTTTCTGGTATGTCAAGAGTACAGGCCGGATCACCGTAAACTTTGTCCGCTATCATCCCGATTGTTTAATCCACAGGTACGTTGGTAAGCAGTGATTCTACGTCCAACGAGGCTCTCATCCCTGTGGCCCGTGTTCCCTGCAGTAAGTCAACAAATTCCTTTGGGGACTTCAGGCTGAAGGCGCAAGGGACATAAGGAGTCAGGAAGCCGTTGAGTCGCTTCGCCAGTCTGTACGTGGGTGTGGGTATCTGGCTGATGATTGGCCGAAGTGGGTTTCCAGGCTTGTGTGTCTTGACATTTCCATATGCGTATCCAGGTTAGTATTCCCAATGATCTTTGGCAGGTGGAAAGATCAGTGAAAAGTGAAACATAAGAAATATTGAGAAAATTCGTATTAGAATTATTAATCTTACTTTTTCGGTCATATTTAATAATATATATATATATATATATATATATATATATATATATACATTTGTTTTTGTTTTTAAATAAATAAATATATATAGAGGAAATCCTTGTTGCTCTCATTGTGAGAAGCAATGCTGCTCCCGGCCCAGACGGTATCACTATACGTCTACTTAAAGCCATACCACGTACAAAGTGGTTGTATAAGTAAATCCTCACATGACCACTGTGGCCCAATATGTCTCTGTGGAACACCTCACACACAACTACTGTATATATATATCTATATATATATATATATATATATATATATATATATATATATATATATATATATATATATATATATATATATATATATATATATATACTCAGTGTCCAGCGGAGAGAGAGCCCCGCAACCTACTGAACCGTGACTCTGTTAGCTTTGCCAGCCGACCAGACGGAATCACACTGCGATCGTGGAAGGGTGGCAAACAGTTGGCATGGAACTATACTTGATACCAGGTTGATACCTGGTTGATGGGGTTCTGGGAGTTCTTCTTCTCCCCAAGCCCGGCCCGAGGCCAGGCATGACTTGTGAGAGTTTGGTCCACTAGGCTGTTGCTTGGAGCGGCCCGCAGGCCCACATACCCACCACAGCCCGGTTGGTCCGGCACTCCTTGGAGGAATAAATCTAGTTTCCTCTTGAAAATGTCCACGGTTGTTCCGGCAATATTTCTTATGCTTGCTGGGAGGACGTTGAACAACCGCGGACCTCTGATGTTTATACAGTGTTCTCTGATTGTGCCTATGGCACCTCTGCTCTTCACTGGTTCTATTCTACATTTTCTTCCATATCGTTCACTCCAGTACGTTGTTATTTTACTGTGTAGATTTGGTACTTGGCCCTCCAGTATCTTCCAGGTGTATATTATTTGATATCTCTCTCGTCTTCTTACTAGTGAGTACATTAGGAGGGCTTTGAGACGATCCCAATAATTTAGGTGCTTTATTGCGTCTATGCGTGCCGTATATGTTCTCTGTATTCCCTCTATTTCAGCAATCTCTCCTGCTCTGAAGGGGGAAGTGAGTACAGAGCAGTACTCAAGACGGGACAACACAAGTGACTTAAAGAGTACAACCATTGTGATGGGATCCCTGGATTTGAAAGTTCTCGTAATCCATCCTATCATTTTTCTGGCTGTCGCAATATTTGCTTGGTTATGCTCCTTAAACGTTAGGTCGTCAGACATTATTATTCCCAAATCCTTTACATGCTGTTTTCCTACTATGGGTACATTTGATTGTGTTTTGTACTCTGTATTATGTTTAAAGTTCTCATTTTTACCGTACCTGAGTACCTGAAATTTATCACTGTTAAACATCATGTTATTTTCTGATGCCCAGTCGAAAACTTTATTAATATCAGCTTGAAGTTTTTCAATGTCTTCAGCCGAGGTAATTTTCATACTGATTTGTGTGTCATTTGCAAAGGATGACTATGTATCCACCCTGGCAACCACATACATCAACCTCTCTGCCGGCACAGCAGGAGCCGCGGCGACACGCAGAGAAAGAGACAAGTCAGCCAAGTACAGGCAATTAGATCATCGGTACAACTTCGTTCCAATAGGGTCTGAGACCCTAGGCCCATGGGGAAAGAGTGCAAGAAGGCTTCTTAGGGATCTTGGTTCCAAGCACATTGACACATTGATGTTTGAGATGTATATATATCTCGAAGTCTCTACTTCTTCTGTAGGGTCTGATGGTGTAGTGGGTTAAAGCATACTAGTTATGGCAGCTACTGGAAGGTAGTTGTGCTTTCTGGGTTCGAGTCCCACTGGTGGGTGTTGTCCAAAGATTGTTAATCTTCACTTGTGGTTTATGCAAGTATAGGCTTATAAGCTGGACACGAGTTCTCTCACATTGACAGCGGCTTGACGAAAAATGCAGACTAACCTCACACTCATCTGGTGCCCTCGGGAAGTGCAGATGTTTGAGATGTATATATATCTCGAAGTCTCTACTTCTTCTGTAGGGTCTGATGGTGTAGTGGGTTAAAGCATACTAGTTATGGCAGCTACTGGAAGGTAGTTGTGCATTCTGGGTTCGAGTCCCACTGGTGGGTGTTGTCCAAAGATTATATATATATATATATATATATATATATATATATATATATATATATATATATATATATATATATATATAAATATATATATATATATATATATATATATATATATATACATATATATATATATATATATATATATATATATATATATATATATATATATATATATATATATATATATATATATATATATAACTATGTATATATATATTTGTTTTTTGTTAAGACTTCTCTGGTGATGGTCTGGTTGTGAGAAGAGATTATATGTTCCTTTATGGAGCCCTGTTGCTTATGCATCGTTAATCGCATGGAAAGAGATGTTGTTGTCTTGCCTATATACTGAGTTCTTTGAGGCTTACAGTCCCCAAGTGGGCATTTGAAGGCATATACGACATTGGTCTCTTTTAAAACGTTCTGCTTTGTCTCTGGAGAGTTTCTCATGAGTAGGTTTGCCTTTTTTTTGGTTTTATAGGTAATCGTCAATTGTATCTTCTGATTTTTGTCTGTAAGGATAACGTTCCTATTACCAATTTCTTTCAGGATCCTTTCCTTCGTTTAATGAGCTGTGTAAAAGAAGTTCCTGTAAAATATTCTAATAGGAGGTACAGGTGTTGTGTTAGTTGTCTCTTCAGAGGTTGCATGGCGTTTCACCTTCCCTACAGACAAAAATCAGAAGATACAATTGACGATTTACTATAAAAAAAACGGCCAACCTACTCCTGAGAAAGTCTCCAGACACAAAGCAGAACGCTTTAAAAGAGACCAGTGTCGTCTATGCCTTCAAATGCCCACTTGGGGACTGTAAGCCTAAAAGAACTCAGTATATTGGCAAGACAATAACATCTCTTTCCAGGCGATTAACGATGCTTAAGCAACAGGGCTCCATTAAGGAACATATAATCTCTTCCCACAAGCACACCATCACCAGAGAAGTCTTAACAAAATACACGGAAATCATCGATAGATACAGCGATAGCAGGCAGCTTAATATCTGCGAGGCACTACACATTAAGAAGTCAACACCAGCAATCAACAGCCAATTAATGCACAACTATATTCTACCCACTTCAAGACTCTGCACCAATATAGAAGCATCAAGAAATATGGGCCAATAGGCCCTCTGCATTTACTTTCGATCTTCCCTTTAATTTACCCAATTTATATCTATTGTTTCTTGTTCTGTCTTGTGTTGAAAGTTTTGTTCACTTCATCCAAAACTGTTGTAACATATCACCTCACCCAAAATGCAGGTATAAAATGAAAGCTGTTTAAAATCATAGCATAGTAGAACTCTGTTTAGTGTTTGCAGGTTATAGTTATATGTGTGTGTAACCTAAAGTCTTTGAAAATGTAATAAATTATTACGAAACACGTTCAAGTGTCGTGTCAGACTAGAAATAATAATGAATTTTGTAGAATTGATTTTTCAATTACCATCAACAGTGAAAAGAAACATAAGAAATATTGAGAAAATTCGTGTTAGAATTATTAATCTTATTTTATCGGTCATATTTAATAATATATGTCTACAGGAAAGACTGCTACCAAAATATACTAATATATATATATATATAAATATATAAATATATATATATATATATATATATATATATATATATATATATGTATATATATATATATATATACATATATATATATATATATATATATATATATATATATATATATATATATATATATATATATATATATATATATATATATATATATATGTCGTACCTAATAGCCAGAACGCACTTCTCAGCCAACTATGCAAGGCCCAATTTGCCTAATAAGCCAAGTTTTCATGAAATAATGTTTTTTCGACTACCTAACCTACCTAACCTAACCTAACCTAACATTTTCTGCTACCTAACCTAACCTAACCTATAAAGATTGGTTTGGTTAGGTTAGGTAGGGTTGGTTAGGTTCGGTCATATATCTACGTTAATTTTAACTCCAATAAAAAAAAATTGAACTTATACATCAGTCTGACACGACACGTCAAGGAGGTTGGACGTGCGAAGATTGGTCCTGTCAGTTTGACAGTTGTTTCCCGCTCCCGTGGATTTTACGCATCACCCGAAGTCTGCCAGTACTCTGTGAGGTCTTCCTTCGTTTGTGTGCTGAACCAGCGAGGGAATCGACGGATATTGAGCAACAAGAGCTCCAGGACAGGTACTGTGCAAGAAGAAGTGAAGTCTGTGCAGTGACGTATGCGACGTCTGAGGCAGTTCACCCGTTTGTGGCGGCGTAGTGGCTGAGCTGAGCCACCGGGAAGCTGAGGAAGAGAGAAACTACTCGGGAATCCGAACGACTGCAGCCGAGACGTAGGCGAGCAGCCGTAGCTGGGAGAAGTCGATGGCCGGGAGACCGACTCCAACCCTACAAGAAGTCGAGGAGGAGCACGGACCTGCTGGGAGAAGGCACGGAGAAGACGCGCTTATGGTGGGACATTGATTGAGTTCCTGGAGGACACGACAGTGTGTGTGTGGGGGCGTTCCCGACACGAGGCAGGAGCCAGGACCAGGAGCTACAACTCAACTCTCATCGGACGATAGGTGCAAGTAGGTGGTTCTAGTTTCCCTCCCAATTCCCCTTTAGTCAGCTATATTATTTAGCCTGAGGATTTTGTATGTCGTGAGCAAGGCTCACCTATGTCACAGTAAGGCACCAGTGTGCAGAGGGGTACTATCAAGAGTACTCACGATATTTATGTTTATTATGGGTGAATACCGGCGCCCGGAGTAATTGATTGATTTACTGTGTTGAGAATGTCTTACATGAGACTTTAGTGTGATCATATAATGAGATAAATATGTATAATATTATGCCAGTATTTGGAAGTTAGGCTATGTGTCCAGTAACTATGTGATTACCATTTATTGATGTCTGATTTATCTATATATATTATATATGTCTATGCTCATGCATTGAATAATCATTCATGTGTGCAGTGATTAATTGTGTTATCGCCCACGAAAGGAATACTGAAAACTCCAGTGTTAAATACTTAATAAGTTATCATTAAATGAAGGGCAGTGTGAAATACCATGACAGTGAATTATTGTCACATTTAGTATAGAAATATTTGTTTGAGCCCAAGATCAGTGTAACGAAGTAATACGTGCTATTGTCGTAAATATCGAGTGTTCGAACTTCTAGTGATCTTTGAGAACTTAAAGAAACAGAGCGCGTGACGCCAGAGAAACAAGCAATAAACATTCGCGCGGGGGAAGTCGCCCAGCTGATCATGACATTGACGAGATGGGGAGTGTTGCCAGTGTAGCGAGTTCATATTATGCGTGGGAACGAACGACTCCCGCCTGGATCAGCTGATAGTTTATTGATATGACCTTGTGATGTCTTTGAATGAGTTTTAAGTAAAATACAAAATACATTTGTGTTTATATCATCCCCTCCATATTTCTTGTGGCTATATAATACCTGAAAGCAGAGAGTGATAGAAGTAAATACCTGCCTGATATGCCGATCTATTGAGTGTGTCCTTGCCACGGTTACCACAACTCAACAAATCCACTGACGTGTTACTGGACACCGAAAACACCAGTTGGCGACCTTGAAGTTAATAGTAGAGCCCTATGGTTGGGGCGGGCACATAACAGTTAAGTGAACGAGTTGTGTTCCCACTCCTTCTCGATCAGAGGCCGGTTGGGATTGACTGGGATACTCTCCTGGTGTACAGTGGCGCCGCGAGGATAGAGTGAAGACCCGCAGGGCTACGGTGAGTGACCTTGAGTAATACTGTTGTTCACCACCAGAGAGTGGAAACACCCAACAACATATATATATATATATATATATATATATATATATATATATATATATATATATATATATATATATATATATATATATAGTTATATATATATATATGTCGTACCTAGTAGCCAGAACGCACTTCTCAGCCGTCTATGCAAGGCCCGATTTGCCTAATAAGCCAAGTTTTCATGAAATAATGTTTTTTCGACTACCTAACCTACCTAACCTAAAGTAACCTAACATTTTCGGCTACCTAACCTAACCTAACCTATAAAGATTGGTTTGGTTAGGTTAGGTAGGGTTGGTTAGGTTCGGTCATATATCTACGTTAATTTTAACTCCAATAAAAAAAAATTGAACTTATACATAATGAAATGGGTAGCTTTATCATTTGATAAGAAAAAAATATAGAAAATATATTAATTCAGGAAAACTTGGCTTATTAGGCAAATTGGGCCTTTTATAGTAGGCTAAGAAGTGCGTTCTGGCTACTAGGTATGACATATATATATATATATATATATATATATATATATATATATATATATATATATATATATATATATATATATATATATATATATATATATATATAAATATATGAAACGCTGCCCGAAACGCTTTGCGTAATAGTGGCTTTAGGCATTGTATGTACTAGCTCTATCTATAAAGCCAACAAACTTTGTAAAATCTCTTTATGTATGTACCTTTACCTAAATAAAAATTATTATTATATTATTATTATATATATATATATATATATATATATATATTGTGACGATAATCTCCTTCAAGAGATTGAGCCTGCTCTTCCCTCCATAATTACGTCTTCACAATTATATAAAAAGACTATGGAAGAAATGTCCAACAACGACAACAACACCAGCAAGGCTTGCCAGGGTGAGCAAAACGTATGCAGCCAGCCACCTGTTCGAACTCCAACCACCAAACTACCCGTTGATCGCTACGGCTCCGCTGATTGGTCGCCGGTCTGGCTGCACCTGCCTCGCCCCCCCCAATACTACCTGATGTCTGGGGTCGCCCCAACATCAGTCCTCAGAATGTTCAGTGCTTTCGTAGCCAGCACTCCTCCCAGCTAGACGTTAGCGTGTACTGAGAGAGGTGGTGGCTTTAAGCCAATATTCCAGCACCTCCCACTTACCTTTGTGTTGCACTTCTTGTTATTTTGCCTTAACGTAACTTTTCATTGTGTCATTTAAGTATTCTTATTATTTTGATTGATTGATTTTATTATAAGAATTTGTTTGTGCATTATTTTCATGTTTTGATTTATTTAACGTAATTAAAATTTCATTGTTAAAGTTTACTTGTGTTTTGTGTGTCTTCTCCTTACCTTACCACAGACGAAGTTCCAGTTTTTCTATTTTTTTTTATAACTATGTGACGAGGCCATACCCCTAGCCTTAAACAGCCCAAGGACCAACGCGTTACCGTCACAAGTTATATGGGGGCCTGTCCTAGGAGCTTCACTCAGGTACTGGTGCCAAGTGGTAATTTATGGTAAGCGTATTTAACTTTGTTAACGTAGCTTTACTATTTTTCATTCAATTTCATTTTTTATAAGGTGCGGTGTATTGTGCATTACGAGAGTAACATATAGTGAAGGTGAGACAACTTTGGATTACGTGGTGACTGTAGGCCGCAGTCATACTCTTAATTGGTCATCTCTCCCTCCTTGTTATTACTCGTGTTTACCATCTATGTCCCTTGAATATTTCTCATTCTGACAGATCATCATATTGGTACCCTGGTACTGTGGTCTGCCCCGGGTCAAGAGTACCCAATCTTCTGCAATCTGACTGTAGGAGGACAAAGAGGGCCATAGTTCCTCTAGCTCGAACTTTAGTTGCTGAATTGGGACCTCAGCAGCAGTTCTCGTCACCAGTTGACACCTCGCACCCCTACACGTCAGTCAGAGATGATGATACATACAACGGTAGGGAATTAGCTTATTTTTTCAGAGCACAAAAGTTCGCTAATTCTGTAAGTATCATATTAAATTCAGTAGGAAAAACTTGCTTTATGTCCTATAGAGACTTGGCAAGGTATGCCTACATCCTTGGACTACCAATTTTACTTTTGAAGCATTTAACTGTTTCATTTGTTTTCGAAACTCTGTTTCATTTGTTAGTAGGATTTTCTTGCCCTTATTCTCTTACATGAGTACCGGGTACAAGATTTCCTGCGCCCTTGATTTAATTTAATCATTTAATATCTTTCACTTAACGTTAATTGTTAAAGATCACACAGGATAGGTACCAGTTGCCACGTTGTCCTGTTTCTGACATTTCATTATTGAACATTCGTGTACCTTTATTTGCTAATTTCACCATGTTTCGTCTCCAAACTTTCCGTGCAAATCCAGCAGGTGAAATAGGGACTTTAAGTCGTGCCAAGAGGACTGAATTACAAACTCTTGCACATGAGTATCAACTAGAAGTTCCCTACCAAGCCAACAAAAATGACCTACACAACCTGTTGCTGGATTACTATTTAGAGCAAGGTAAGATAGACTCTGAAACTCATGAAACTTACTATATTGCAGATAAAACTGATTTGGCAACGCTGAAACTTAAACTAGAGCTGGCTAAGATTGAACGTGAGCAGCAAAGAGAAGCAGCTACCATACGGAGAGAAGAACAAGAACGTGAGATTGCCTTACTCCAGGAGCGGGAACGCGTACGGCTTGAAACCAAACAACGCGAGTTGGAAATGCAACGTGAACATGACAAGCAACAAGCGACTCTGGCTCTTGAGTGTCGTCAACGGGAATACACGTTGGAAACTTCACACCTCGCTCAACGCCAGCAAGCTACTGCCAATCTTCCCGTCAGTTTTAATATATCACATGCAAGTAAGTTAATGCCATCCTTTGTAGAAGCAGAAGTTGATGTGTTTTTCACCACCTTTGAAACCCTTGCTAATCAACTCAGTTGGCCTGTCGACCAATGGGCCACACTTCTCAGAGTCCATCTTACAGGTAGAGCTGCAGTCACACTCAGTACTTTGGCGTCTGAGAATGACTACTACACTCTGAAACAAGCAGTGTTGGACGCCTACCTACTTTCCACCGAAAGTTATAGAAGGAAATTCCGTGACCACCTGAAGGCAAGTACCACTACCTTCCTCGAGTTTGCTAACACGAAACGGAGGTATTTCATGAAATGGCTGGAAGCAGCACATGTCTCTACTTTTACAGAACTCGTCAACCTGATGCTTGTTGAAGAATTCTTGAGACGTGTGCCGCCTCCTGTCCGCCTCTACTTAGCAGATAAAGAAGAAACCGACTACCTGAAGTGTGCTAAGTCGGCTGACACTTACAGCCTCATCCACCGGCTGACACCTGAACCATCCTCCAGTAAGAAGTCGTGGTACAGTTACGAGAAGGTGAGCCCCGATCAAGCTGGTTCACAACTGTACTGCAAGTATTGTAGACTCTATGGACATACCATAGACAAGTGTGGTAAGTCTCAATACAAGGGAACCACTGACCAACAACGACCCAAACCAACTCCTCCTAAGTCCGGTAAGCCTGTGATGAATGTTGGTGTTGATGTTAATGATCTTTCTCTTTTCAGTAACCACCTGTATACTGGAACTGTCTCTGCCAACGGTTCAAATCCGGAGGGACGTTTCAAATTGAAGATCTTGAGGGACACAGCGGCTCTACAATCGATCATCTTGAAGTCGGCTGTGCCCAACATAGTCTACACCGGGGAAACAGTCTTCATCACTGACCTCACTGCTACCACTCCATACCCTCTCGCCAGAGTCCACCTGGATTGTCCCTACGTGAACGGAGAAGTCCAAGTCGCCGTCAGGGAAAAGCCTTTTCCCATGCCTGGAGTGCAACTTCTCCTAGGCAACGACTTGGCAGAAGACCTGCAACCGACCAACCTGATCGTCATGGACAAACCCCAGGTGTGTAACTCTGTGCCCATAAACACTATTCTTGAGTATGTTCCAGCAGAGGTTCAAGAGAGTGATGAAGTTTCTCCTCCGGTTCTCGTGACCACCCGTGCACAAGCCGCACGTCCTCAGCCAGCTGACTCTACTGCTACCGCTGTCCCTCAAGACCCTCAGAAACTACCCCCGCATCTGACCAAGTTGGAGTTCCGTAAGTTGCAGAGGGAAGATCTTACTTTAACACCATTGTTTTTCCAGGCTGAGACTCAACCCGACAGTATTCCTGGGTTCTTCCTAGAGAACGACTTGCTCTACCGCAGATATAGACCCAGTAAACTGAAGGAGGAGGACGATTGGGCCAACACCGAACAACTTGTGATTCCCACCAGCCTGCGGCCCACTATTCTACACCTGGCCCATGGAGCATTCTCCCACTACGGCTTCAACAAGACTTACCATGGGATTCGCCAAGACTACTACTGGCCAGGTATGGTAAATAACGTCAAACAGTACGTAAAACAGTGTCATACATGTCAGATGGCAGGCAAACCGAACGTCTCCATTCCCAGAGCACCACTGATTCCCATACAGGTGCCTGCGGAACCTTTCCACAGACTCATAATAGACTGTGTTGGTCCTTTACCTCGGACCAGTTCAGGTAACGCCTACATCCTAACCATCCTGTGTCCTACCACCAGATTTCCCATAGCAGTTCCAGTGAAGAACATCACGGCTGCTACGGTTATCAAACATCTATTGAAGATCTTCACTCAATACGGATTTCCCAGGGAGATTCAAAGTGACTGTGGCACCAACTTCACCAGTGATCTCTTCAAAAGGACACTGGAGGAGTTCAACATCAAACAGGTATTGTCCAGCCCCTATCATCCTGCTTCACAGGGTTCTCTTGAACGTAGTCATCAGACCATCAAAGCACTCTTGAAAAAGTTTTGTAGTGAAACCTCAAAGGATTGGGATAAGCAGATTGACCTAATAATGTGTATTTTCAGAAGTCTCCCCAATGAGTCCCTAGGAGTATCTCCTTATGAGATGCTCTACGGCCGTAAGTGCCGTACTCCCCTTAAGGCTTTCAAAGACTCTCTCAGAGATGCCACCTTCAGTGAGCATCAGAATGTGCCCCAGTTTCTTCAAAACCTTCAACACATTCTAGAGAGAGTCCACCGCTTTGCCCATGATAATCTATTGAAAGCCCAGGTGAGAATGAAGACTCATTACGACCAGACCAGCAAAGTAAGAAAATTCAAGCCGGGAGACTTCGTCCTTGCCTATTTCCCTATCCCAGGTTCACCTTTACAAAACAGATTTTCAGGACCCTACTGCGTCAAAGAGTGCAGAAGCAACAACACATACGTCATAGAGACTCCAGATAGGCGGCGGAAGACCCAGCTGTGCCACGTCAACCTCCTGAAGCAATATAATGGTACTCCTCCCACTGTCTTGATTAATTGTTCTACCTTCACAGAACCCTACATCCACAGTGAGACCATCCCGGCTTCTTCTCCCGAAAGCACTGACAAGGAGTCGGCGCTTTCTAATTCCAAAATCCTTAATGATCTTCCCAAATGCTTTCAGGATAATACTCGTGCTCCTATGCCCTCTTCTAATTCCACTCTCACCTCGTCAGATAAGCCCTACATCCTCCATGTCGACGCCAATGGTACCGACGATGGTGGTGTCGTGATGCAGCAACGAGGCGAGAAGAATACACCTGTCAGCGACTACTGCTACAAGGAACGACGGAACAATTGGCAAGGAGCTACTCTTCCTCATCCTGAAGCTTCAGCACTTCACTCCACACCTGAAAAGTGCTCGGTCCACCATCAATACGGACCACACCACCCTACACCTCCTGCAGCACGCCCACTTCTCATCTCAACGTCTTCTACTATGGGCTTGCTAACTGCAGAAATTCAACCTGGAGACACGCTATACCAAGAGTCTGACAACATCTTAGCCCATGATCTCTCCAGAGTTTATGAAGTAGAAGCAACTCCATCTAATACTCCACCACATAACGACGTACTTCTTCCAGAACCGCAGGCTTCGGGGGAGAGTTGTGACGATAATCTCCTTCAAGAGATTGAGCCTGCTCTTCCCTCCATAATTACGTCTTCACAATTATATAAAAAGACTATGGAAGAAATGTCCAACAACGACAACAACACCAGCAAGGCTTGCCAGGGTGAGCAAAACGTATGCAGCCAGCCACCTGTTCGAACTCCAACCACCAAACTACCCGTTGATCGCTACGGCTCCGCTGATTGGTCGCCGGTCTGGCTGCACCTGCCTCGCCCCCCCCAATACTACCTGATGTCTGGGGTCGCCCCAACATCAGTCCTCAGAATGTTCAGTGCTTTCGTAGCCAGCACTCCTCCCAGCTAGACGTTAGCGTGTACTGAGAGAGGTGGTGGCTTTAAGCCAATATTCCAGCACCTCCCACTTACCTTTGTGTTGCACTTCTTGTTATTTTGCCTTAACGTAACTTTTCATTGTGTCATTTAAGTATTCTTATTATTTTGATTGATTGATTTTATTATAAGAATTTGTTTGTGCATTATTTTCATGTTTTGATTTATTTAACGTAATTAAAATTTCATTGTTAAAGTTTACTTGTGTTTTGTGTGTCTTCTCCTTACCTTACCACAGACGAAGTTCCAGTTTTTCTATTTTTTTTTATAACTATGTGACGAGGCCATACCCCTAGCCTTAAACAGCCCAAGGACCAACGCGTTACCGTCACAATATATATATATATATATATATATATATATATATATATATATATATATATATATATGTCGTACCTAATAGCCAGAACGCACTTCTCAGGCAACTACGCATGGCCCAATTTGCCTAATAAGCCAAGTTTTCATGAATTAATGTTTTTTCGACTACCTAACCTAACCTAACCTAACTTTTTCTGCTACCTAACCTAACCTAACTGATAGAGATAGGTTAGGTTAGGGTAGGTAGGGTTGGTTAGGTTCGGTCATATATCTACGTTAATTTTAACTCCAATAAAAAAAATTGACCTCATACATAATGAAATGGGTAGCTTTATCATTTCATAAGAAAAAAATTAGAAAAAATATATTAATTCAGGAAAACTTGGCTTATTAGTCAAATCGGGCCTTGCATAGTAGCCTGAGAAGTGCGTTCTGGCTACTAGGTACGACATATATATATATATATATATATATATATATATATATATATATATATATATATATATATATATATATATATATATATATATATATATATATATATATATATATATATATATATATATATATATATATATATATATATATATATATTGTGACTCTGTTCCCCCCCTTATATTTCTCCCACGCCTGCAGTAAGAGTCATGTCCACTTTACCCAATCGTTCTCTATGTCGCAGGCATCAATTTGGTATATGTGGGAGAGTGGAGTGTTCTCAGAGTGCCGAAAAATTTATAAAACAATAGTATTTTGGCCTGTGGTTTAGGCCCTTTAGGAAGCCAAGATGGCGCTGGCTCTCCTGTTTCCCCGCCAAAACTGTGTGACGTCAGTGGCACTGGATTGGTCACCGACAGCAATGTGGCACAGGGAGCCAATGAAAACCTCCCGTGGCGAATGTGACGTCACGAAGGAAGGGGGGTCTGGTCAGCGCGCCGCGTTGGCGCCATCAGTCTGACACGACACGTCAAGGAGGTTGGACGTGCGAAGATTGGTCCTGTCAGTTTGACAGTTGTTTCCCGCTCCCGTGGATTTTACGCATCACCCGAAGTCTGCCAGTACTCTGTGAGGTCTTCCTTCGTTTGTGTGCTGAACCAGAGAGGGAATCGACGGATATTGAGCAACAAGTGCTCCAGGACAGGTACTGTGTAAGAAGAAGTGAAGTCTGTGCAGTGACGTATGCGACGTCTGAGGCAGTTCACCCGTTTGTGGCGGCGTAGTGGCTGAGCTGAGCCACCGGGAAGCTGAGGAAGAGAGAAACTACTCGGGAATCCGAACGACTGCAGCCGAGACGTAGGCGAGCAGCCGTAGCTGGGAGAAGTCGATGGCCGGGAGACCGACTCCAACCCTACAAGAAGTCGAGGAGGAGCACGGACCTGCTGGGAGAAGGCACGGAGAAGACACGCTTACGGTGGGACATTGATTGAGTTCCTGGAGGACACGACAGTGTGTGTGTGGGGGCGTTCACGACACGAGGCAGGAGCCAGGACCAGGAGCTACAACTCAACTCTCATCGGACGATAGGTGGAAGTAGGTGGTTCTAGTTTCCCTCCCAATTCCCCTTTAGTCAGCTATATTATTTAGCCTGAGGATTTTGTATGTCGTGAGCAAGGCTCACCTATGTCACAGTAAGGCACCAGTGTGCAGAGGGGTACTATCAAGAGTACTCACGATATTTATGTTTATTATGGGTGAATACCGGCGCCCGGAGTAATTGATTGATTTACTGTGTTGAGAATGTCTTACATGAGACTTTAGTGTGATCATATAATGAGATAAATATGTATAATATTATGCCAGTATTTGGAAGTTAGGCTATGTGTCCAGTAACTATGTGATTACCATTTATTGATGTCTGATTTATCTATATATATTATATATGTCTATGCTCGTGCATTGAATAATCATTCATGTGTGCAGTGATTAATTGTGTTATCGCCCACGAAAGGAATACTGAAAACTCCAGTGTTAAATACTTAATAAGTTATCATTAAATGAAGGGCAGTGTGAAATACCATGACAGTGAATTATTGTCACATTTAGTATAGAAATATTTGTTTGAGCCCAAGATCAGTGTAACGAAGTAATACGTGCTATTGTCGTAAATATCGAGTGTTCGAACTTCTAGTGATCTTTGAGAACTTAAAGAAACAGAGCGCGTGACGCCAGAGAAACAAGCAATAAACATTCGCGCGGGGGAAGTCGCCCAGCTGATCATGACATTGACAAGAGGGGGAGTGTTGCCAGTGTAGCGAGTTCATATTATACGTGGGAACGAACGACTCCCGCCTGGATCAGCTGATAGTTTATTGATATGACCTTGTGATGTCTTTGAATGAGTTTTAAGTAAAATATAAAATACATTTGTGTTTATATCATCCCCTCTATATTTCTTGTGGCTATATAATATCTGAAAGCAGAGAGTGATAGAAGTAAATACCTGCCTGATATGCCGATCTATTGACTGTGTCCTTGCCACGGTTACCACAACTCAACAAATCCACTGACGTGTTACTGGACAC
Organism: Procambarus clarkii; assembly: GCF_040958095.1. NCBI lineage: Eukaryota > Metazoa > Arthropoda > Malacostraca > Decapoda > Cambaridae > Procambarus > Procambarus clarkii. Next base: position 10,273,399 of record NC_091215.1, read on the forward strand.
CGAAAACACCAGTTGGCGACCTTGAAGTTAATAGTAGAGCCCTATGGTTGGGGCGGGTACATAACAGTTAAGTGAACGAGTTGTGTTCCCACTCCTTCTCGATCAGAGGCCGGTTGGGATTGACTGGGATACTCTCCTGGTGTACAGTGGCGCCGCGAGGATAGAGTGAAGACCCGCAGGGCTACGGTGAGTGACCTTGAGTAATACTTATGTTCACCACCAGAGAGTGGAAACACCCAACATTGGCGACCTTGCCAGGATTACGATCGAAATAAAGGTTGCAGTTGTGGTAGTTGGCAGTGGTATTAGGTATCAGGTGCAGGTTATCACTCATAGCACAAGATGGAGGATGATAAAGTAACAAGGTTCATTGACACTAGAGATGAGCAGGTGCTGGAGGAGTGCACCAAGGCACAGTTACAGGCAATAGCAGACCATTTTGGGATAAAGCTGAGATCTTCCAGAGTGGGAGAGAGAAGACTGGAGATCATGGCACAGCTCAGGGCACGAGACGAAGCTTTGGGGGAGGAACGGCCACAAACACCTGCCAGTGTGGGAGAACACCTGAGCATTGGTGGGAGCAGCAGGGGATCCAGCGGCAGCAGGCACAGCGTTAAGCTGGAGATAATGAAGCTGCAGCTGGAAACACAGCTGCGCAGAGAAGAGCGAGAAGCGCAGCTGAGGAGAGAAGAAGCACAGCAGCGCAAAGAAGAGCGAGAGGCACAGCAGCGCAAAGAAGAGCGAGAGGCACAGCAGCGCATAGAAGAGCGAGAAGCAGAAGCACAGCTGAAGCGTGAGGAGCGAGAGGCACAGCAGCACAGAGAAGAGCGAGAAGCAGAAGCACAGCTGAAGCGTGAGGAGCGAGAAGCACAGCTGCGCAGGGAAGAACACGAGTAAGAAGCTAGGATGAGACAGCAGGAGATAGAAGCTAACAAGGAGGTGGAGCTGAAGCGAGCTGAACTAGGACTAGGTGCACCTGCTCCGCCGCAACAGGAAGACCGACGAGTGAGGGAGCGAGATCTGCCGGTCTTTGTACCAAGTGAAGCCGAAGGTTTCTTCGACCACTTCGAAAGGGTTGCTGCTTTGAAGAGGTGGCCGAGGGCGGAGTGGGCGGAGCTAGTTCAAGGTAGGCTCACCGGTGAAGCTCGTGAAGCCTACAATATGCTCGACTTCCAAGAGTGCACCAACTACGATGCCGTAAAGAGAGCTGTGCTCCATTCTTTCAAGCTCACGCCGGAATGTTACAGGAAGAGGTTTAGGGAATGTACCCGTTCGCCAGGAAAATCTTATGCGGAGACGGCGAGGGACATGGAGAAAAAGTTCCTTAAGTGGCTGGACTCTGAAGGAGCGAGGATGGTTGAAGAGGTCAAGGGGCTAATGGTCATGGAAAAGTTTATGTCCGTGCTCTCTCCTGAGATCAGGGTGAGAGTAAAGGAGGCGGACATGAAGGACCTGAGGGCCGCAGCCGACAGAGCCGACATGCTGGAAGAAGCCTTACGCCCACGCCGAGAGGGACAGCACCGATCACCCATATACTCCGGAAACGGTAGAAATTATAGGAGGACGGATAGATGGAGGACAGGAGCGAGTTCTCCAAAGTCCCACCTCTCGAGTTGGGACAACAGAGGATCGAAGGGTGCTGTGGAGCCGACAAAGAAGTACCAAGCTGAGAGCTCAGGAGCTGTTGCTGCAACGAAGGAGTCGACGAATGGTGTGAGAAAGACACAGGGAGCGACGGCCTCTGGAGGCAGTGCTAAGGCGAGCGGTGGCGGATGGTCTCCGACGAGGAAGATACACTGTTACAATTGCGGAATATTCGGACACGTCGCGCAGGAATGCAGACGACCTAAGCAGCGGGGGAACGTTGCTTTAGTGATGTTCGAGGACTAGATGGCCGAGAGGGTGCGGGATGAACCCGTACTGAGTGGGGAGAAGAGAGTTCACCCATTCGTGTGTCAGGGAACCGTAAGGATGGGGGACGCAGACCCCACCCCAGTGAAGATATTAAGAGACACTGGGGCCGATTTTACCCTGGTGAGTGAAACCCTGTTCCCCGAGGGTTACGAGAGTACCAGTGTGGGGGTGGCCAGTGTGACCACTGTGGGAGGCCCAGTGAGGATGCCCCTACACCAGGTGACTGAATTCTGATTATGGCTGCCAGACCCTAGTGGTGGGGGTCTGTGCATCAATGCCCAAGATGGAGGCACAGGTCATCTTGGGAAATGACGCCTGTGGAGGATATGTCCTCCCGAATCTCGTGAAAGGCGAGGAGTGACTAGAGCAATACAAGGAGACGGGCGGAGTGTTAGACGCCTGTGGGGACGAGAAGGGAATCGCCCCGGTGGCGTTCCCAGTTTGTGCTGTGATGCTGAGACAGCGCGAAGAACAAGGAGGTTGTGGATCTGATGGGGCTGAGGAGACGACCGACAGCCTGGGAATCGATCACCTCTTCATAGGACCTGGAGAACGAGCGGAAGGCGAAGGCAGTCCGAATGGTGAGTTGCAGGTGACCCTCACCAGTTCTCTAGGGGTAGACCGCACTCGTCTTGGAGAGTTGCAGCAAATGGAGTTCCCCGAATTGATTCGTGAGGCCAAAGGAGGACGTGTTGGTCCTGAGACGGCTACTCATTTTTACATACAGGACGGCATGCTGATGAGACAGTGGAGGCCTGTGAGGATGGAGGCCGGAGAAGAGCCTCTAAGTACGAGGCACCAGGTAGTGTTGCCGGCCCAGTGCAGAGCTGCAGTGTTGGACCTATCGCACTCCGTGGACTCCGCAGGTCACCTGGGGGTGACCGACGCTGCGAAGGATCAGGGATCATTTCTACTGGCCAGGTATGGACGCCGAGGTGAGGCGTTATTGTAAGACGTGCTTACCGTGCCAGAGGGCAGGGAAGAGACAATCCGCGATACCGAAGGCCCCATTGATCCCTGTTCCGGCGTTTGGGCCTGCATTCGAGCGTCTGTTGGTCGATGGGGTGGGTCCGTTGCCAAGGACGAAGCGAGGGAATACCTACCTGATGACGATAATGTGTGCGTCCACCAGATTTCCAGAAGCCGTCCCGATACGACGTTTAACGTCGAAAGGAGTAGCCGGGCAACTACAACGGTTTTTCTCTTGGGTGGGGATGCCCAGGGAAATTCAGACAGACTGCGGAAGTATATTCCAGTCTAAGTGGTTCCGACAGGTGGCAGGTTGGGGAGTGACTCAGATTCGGTCGTCGCCCTCCGACCGCAGTCGCAAGGGGCGATCGAAAGATTCCACTCCACCTTGAAGACCGTTCTGAGAGTGTTCTGCGCAGAACAGGGGGCTGAGTGGGATGAGGCAGTATACCCCGCGTTGTTTGCCATACGTAACGCGGTGGTAGAATCATCAGGTTTCTCACCTTTCCAGCTGGTGTATGGACACGAAGTGCGAAGTCCTCTGTCCATGCTAAAGGAACAATGGACACCGGGAGTGACCGTGGGAACGGTAAATGAATATGTCCAAAAGTTCAAAGAGCGTCTCACTCTAGCAAAGGAACTAGCTGGGAAACATCTGAAGGAGGCGCAGCGTAAGATGTCGGAGTGGTTCGACAAGAGAGCTACGCCGAGGGAGTTCCAGGTCGGGTCCCAGGTGATGGTTTTGCTGCCGGGTAAAGGTAGGGTGACCGAGTCGCGGTTCGAGGGACCATACCAGGTGCTGCGGCGGTTGGGTCCTGTGTCGTATGAAATCGGGAAGCCGGATAGACCCCGCAAGAAACAGGTGTGTCACGTAGACCGCCTAAAGCCTTTCTTCCCTGTGGAAGGAGGAGCCGCCAAGCAGGACGGAACGGTGACCCGAGAACCCCAGCAGAAGACGGTTCTGTGCGTGCAGGTGGACCAGGAACTTCCGGAGGAGGAAGGAAAGTGGTCCAGGGCGGACGGCACCCGTCTCACCAACACTGAGGTTCTGGCGAAGATCGAGGGCAAGCTACTACATCTGGAAGGGCAACAGAGAGCGCACCTGACGAACCTACTGAGGGAGAATGCCTCCCTCTTTACCGACGTGCCCCGACGACACAAGAGTGTAAGGCACGAGGTAGAGGTGAGGGACGCCAGGCCCGTCAAGCAGAGCGCATACAGGGTGAGCCCGGAGAAGCGAGAGCTGATGAGAAAGGAGGTGGAGTATCTCCTTGAGAATGACCTTGCGGAGCCCAGTAAAAGTGAGTGGAGTTCCCCATGCTTGTTGGTGAGGAAAAGCGACGGTACCTTCCGCTTTAGTACAGATTACAGGAGGGTGAACTCCATCAAAGTGGCAGATTCTCACCCCATGCCAAGAGTGAGCGATTGCATTGACCAGGTGGGCAGTGCAAGGTACGTATCCAAGGTCGATCTGCTCAAGGGGTACTACCAGATCTCTTTGACTCCTGAGGCCAGGAAAATATCAGCTTTCGCAACTCCTGACGGGCTGTACCAGTACAAGGTGTTGCCCTTTGGAATGAAAAACAGCGGTAGCTGTTTCCAGCGCATGATGAATGAGTTGTTGAGGGGTGCCGCAGGATGCACAGTATACATCGATGACATCGTCGTGTACGCCGACGATTGGAAGACGCACTTGGAGAGACTCAAGGAATTGTTTAGAAGGCTAGAGGAGGCTAACTTGACTGTAAATTTGGCCAAGAGCGAGTTTGGGAAGGCCCACTTAGAGTACCTTGGTTTTGTCATCGGCCAAGGTGAAGTCACCCCTGTAGATCACAAAGTATCAGCCATTAAGGAATACCCCGTGCCCAGAACGCGTAAAGAGTTGCTAAGGTATCTCGGGATGATAGGGTACTATCGTGGGTTCTGCAGGAATTTTTCCATGGTAGCGCACCCCCTGACCGAGCTATTCTCCAAGAATGTACGATGGAGATGGGGAGAGGCCTGCCAAGAGTCTTTTGAGAAGACCAAGATATTGTTGACAGAGGCCCCGGTATTAATATCCCCAGATTTCTCAGCCGGATTCATCCTGTACGTAGACGCCAGCGACGTCGGGATAGGGGCCATGTTGGCTCAAGAGAGGAGTGAGGTACATAAGCCAGTAGCGTTCTACTCGAAGAAGTTTGTGAAATACCAGCGGGCCTATAGTACCGTTGAGAAGGAGGCATTGGCGCTAGTTATGGCCCTGAAGCACTTCGATGTGTACGTGGGAGGAGGGGCGAGACCTGTTCTGGTATTCACAGATTACAACCCTCTCACCTTTTTGTACAAAATGAAGAACTCCAACCAACGTCTGACGAGGTGGGCGTTGTTACTGCAAGAGTATCGGCTGGACATCAAGCACATCAAGGGGAAGGACAACGTGGTAGCAGATGCCCTGTCCCGTATACACTAACCAGACATGACTCTTATTTTAAGGGGAGGGGTATGTGACGGTGTTCCCCCCCTTATATTTCTCCCACGCCTGCAGTAAGAGTCATGTCCACTTTACCCAATCGTTCTCTACGTCGCAGGCATCAATTTGGTATATGTGGGAGAGTGGAGTGTTCTCGGAGTGCCGAAAAATTTATAAAACAATAGTATTTTGGCCTGTGGATTAGGCCCTTTAGGAAGCCAAGATGGCGCTGGCTCTCCTGTTTCCCCGCCAAAACTGTGTGACGTCAGTGGCACCGGATTGGTCACCGACAGCAATGTGGCACAGGGAGCCAATGAAAACCTCCCGTGGCGAATGTGACGTCACGAAGGAAGGGGGATCCGGTCAGCGCGCCGCGTTGGCGCCATCAGTCTGACACGACACGTCAAGGAGGTTGGAAGTGCGAAGATTGGTCCTGTCAGTTTGACAGTTGTTTCCCACTCCCGTGGATTTTACGCGTCACCCGAAGTCTGCCAGTACTCTGTGAGGTCTTCCTTCGTTTGTGTGCTGAACCAGAGAGGGAATCGACGGATATTGAGCAACAAGTGCTCCAGGACAGGTACTGTGTAAGAAGAAGTGAAGTCTGTGCAGTGACGTATGCGACGTCTGAGGCAGTTCACCCGTTTGTGACGGCGTAGTGGCTGAGCTGAGCCACTGGGAAGCTGAGGAAGAGAGAAACTACTCGGGAATCCGAACGACTGCAGCCGAGACGTAGGCGAGCAGCCGTAGCTGGGAGAAGTCGACGGCCGGGAGACCGACTCCAACCCTACAAGAAGTCGAGGAGGAGCACGGACCTGCTGGGAGAAGGCACGGAGAAGACACGCTTACGGTGGGACATTGATTGAGTTCCTGGAGGACACGACAGTGTGTGTGTGGGGGCGTTCACGACACGAGGCAGGAGCCAGGACCAGGAGCTACAACTCAACTCTCATCGGACGATAGGTGGAAGTAGGTGGTTCTAGTTTCCCTCCCAATTCCCCTTTAGTCAGCTATATTATTCAGCTATATTATTTAGCCTGAGGATTTTGTATGTCGTGAGCAAGGCTCACCTATGTCACAGTAAGGCACCAGTGTGCAGAGGGGTACTATCAAGAGTACTCACGATATTTATGTTTATTATGGGTGAATACCGGCGCCCGGAGTAATTGATTGATTTACTGTGTTGAGAATGTCTTACATGAGACTTTAGTGTGATCATATAATGAGATAAATATGTATAATATTATGCCAGTATTTGGAAGTTAGGCTATGTGTCCAGTAACTATGTGATTACCATTTATTGATGTCTGATTTATCTATATATATTATATATGTCTATGCTCGTGCATTGAATAATCATTCATGTGTGCAGTGATTAATTGTGTTATCGCCCACGAAAGGAATACTGAAAACTCCAGTGTTAAATACTTAATAAGTTATCATTAAATGAAGGGCAGTGTGAAATACCATGACAGTGAATTATTGTCACATTTAGTATAGAAATATTTGTTTGAGCCCAAGATCAGTGTAACGAAGTAATACGTGCTATTGTCGTAAATATCGAGTGTTCGAACTTCTAGTGATCTTTGAGAACTTAAAGAAACAGAGCGCGTGACGCCAGAGAAACAAGCAATAAACATTCGCGCGGGGGAAGTCGCCTAGCTGATCATGACATTGACAAGAGGGGGAGTGTTGCCAGTGTAGCGAGTTCATATTATACGTGGGAACGAACGACTCCCGCCTGGATCAGCTGATAGTTTATTGATATGACCTTGTGATGTCTTTGAATGAGTTTTAAGTAAAATATAAAATACATTTGTGTTTATATCATCCCCTCTATATTTCTTGTGGCTATATAATATCTGAAAGCAGAGAGTGATAGAAGTAAATACCTGCCTGATATGCCGATCTATTGACTGTGTCCTTGCCACGGTTACCACAACTCAACAAATCCACTGACGTGTTACTGGACACCGAAAACACCAGTTGGCGACCTTGAAGTTAATAGTAGAGCCCTATGGTTGGGGCGGGTACATAACAGTTAAGTGAACGAGTTGTGTTCCCACTCCTTCTCGATCAGAGGCCGGTTGGGATTGACTGGGATACTCTCCTGGTGTACAGTGGCGCCGCGAGGATAGAGTGAAGACCCGCAGGGCTACGGTGAGTGACCTTGAGTAATACTTATGTTCACCACCAGAGAGTGGAAACACCCAACATTGGCGACCTTGCCAGGATTACGATCGAAATAAAGGTTGCAGTTGTGGTAGTTGGCAGTGGTATTAGGTATCAGGTGCAGGTTATCACTCATAGCACAAGATGGAGGATGATAAAGTAACAAGGTTCATTGACACTAGAGATGAGCAGGTGCTGGAGGAGTGCACCAAGGCACAGTTACAGGCAATAGCAGACCATTTTGGGATAAAGCTGAGATCTTCCAGAGTGGGAGAGAGAAGACTGGAGATCATGGCACAGCTCAGGGCACGAGACGAAGCTTTGGGGGAGGAACGGCCACAAACACCTGCCAGTGTGGGAGAACACCTGAGCATTGGTGGGAGCAGCAGGGGATCCAGCGGCAGCAGGCACAGCGTTAAGCTGGAGATAATGAAGCTGCAGCTGGAAACACAGCTGCGCAGAGAAGAGCGAGAAGCGCAGCTGAGGAGAGAAGAAGCACAGCAGCGCAAAGAAGAGCGAGAGGCACAGCAGCGCAAAGAAGAGCGAGAGGCACAGCAGCGCATAGAAGAGCGAGAAGCAGAAGCACAGCTGAAGCGTGAGGAGCGAGAGGCACAGCAGCACAGAGAAGAGCGAGAAGCAGAAGCACAGCTGAAGCGTGAGGAGCGAGAAGCACAGCTGCGCAGGGAAGAACACGAGTAAGAAGCTAGGATGAGACAGCAGGAGATAGAAGCTAACAAGGAGGTGGAGCTGAAGCGAGCTGAACTAGGACTAGGTGCACCTGCTCCGCCGCAACAGGAAGACCGACGAGTGAGGGAGCGAGATCTGCCGGTCTTTGTACCAAGTGAAGCCGAAGGTTTCTTCGACCACTTCGAAAGGGTTGCTGCTTTGAAGAGGTGGCCGAGGGCGGAGTGGGCGGAGCTAGTTCAAGGTAGGCTCACCGGTGAAGCTCGTGAAGCCTACAATATGCTCGACTTCCAAGAGTGCACCAACTACGATGCCGTAAAGAGAGCTGTGCTCCATTCTTTCAAGCTCACGCCGGAATGTTACAGGAAGAGGTTTAGGGAATGTACCCGTTCGCCAGGAAAATCTTATGCGGAGACGGCGAGGGACATGGAGAAAAAGTTCCTTAAGTGGCTGGACTCTGAAGGAGCGAGGATGGTTGAAGAGGTCAAGGGGCTAATGGTCATGGAAAAGTTTATGTCCGTGCTCTCTCCTGAGATCAGGGTGAGAGTAAAGGAGGCGGACATGAAGGACCTGAGGGCCGCAGCCGACAGAGCCGACATGCTGGAAGAAGCCTTACGCCCACGCCGAGAGGGACAGCACCGATCACCCATATACTCCGGAAACGGTAGAAATTATAGGAGGACGGATAGATGGAGGACAGGAGCGAGTTCTCCAAAGTCCCACCTCTCGAGTTGGGACAACAGAGGATCGAAGGGTGCTGTGGAGCCGACAAAGAAGTACCAAGCTGAGAGCTCAGGAGCTGTTGCTGCAACGAAGGAGTCGACGAATGGTGTGAGAAAGACACAGGGAGCGACGGCCTCTGGAGGCAGTGCTAAGGCGAGCGGTGGCGGATGGTCTCCGACGAGGAAGATACACTGTTACAATTGCGGAATATTCGGACACGTCGCGCAGGAATGCAGACGACCTAAGCAGCGGGGGAACGTTGCTTTAGTGATGTTCGAGGACTAGATGGCCGAGAGGGTGCGGGATGAACCCGTACTGAGTGGGGAGAAGAGAGTTCACCCATTCGTGTGTCAGGGAACCGTAAGGATGGGGGACGCAGACCCCACCCCAGTGAAGATATTAAGAGACACTGGGGCCGATTTTACCCTGGTGAGTGAAACCCTGTTCCCCGAGGGTTACGAGAGTACCAGTGTGGGGGTGGCCAGTGTGACCACTGTGGGAGGCCCAGTGAGGATGCCCCTACACCAGGTGACTGAATTCTGATTATGGCTGCCAGACCCTAGTGGTGGGGGTCTGTGCATCAATGCCCAAGATGGAGGCACAGGTCATCTTGGGAAATGACGCCTGTGGAGGATATGTCCTCCCGAATCTCGTGAAAGGCGAGGAGTGACTAGAGCAATACAAGGAGACGGGCGGAGTGTTAGACGCCTGTGGGGACGAGAAGGGAATCGCCCCGGTGGCGTTCCCAGTTTGTGCTGTGATGCTGAGACAGCGCGAAGAACAAGGAGGTTGTGGATCTGATGGGGCTGAGGAGACGACCGACAGCCTGGGAATCGATCACCTCTTCATAGGACCTGGAGAACGAGCGGAAGGCGAAGGCAGTCCGAATGGTGAGTTGCAGGTGACCCTCACCAGTTCTCTAGGGGTAGACCGCACTCGTCTTGGAGAGTTGCAGCAAATGGAGTTCCCCGAATTGATTCGTGAGGCCAAAGGAGGACGTGTTGGTCCTGAGACGGCTACTCATTTTTACATACAGGACGGCATGCTGATGAGACAGTGGAGGCCTGTGAGGATGGAGGCCGGAGAAGAGCCTCTAAGTACGAGGCACCAGGTAGTGTTGCCGGCCCAGTGCAGAGCTGCAGTGTTGGACCTATCGCACTCCGTGGACTCCGCAGGTCACCTGGGGGTGACCGACGCTGCGAAGGATCAGGGATCATTTCTACTGGCCAGGTATGGACGCCGAGGTGAGGCGTTATTGTAAGACGTGCTTACCGTGCCAGAGGGCAGGGAAGAGACAATCCGCGATACCGAAGGCCCCATTGATCCCTGTTCCGGCGTTTGGGCCTGCATTCGAGCGTCTGTTGGTCGATGGGGTGGGTCCGTTGCCAAGGACGAAGCGAGGGAATACCTACCTGATGACGATAATGTGTGCGTCCACCAGATTTCCAGAAGCCGTCCCGATGCGACGTTTAACGTCGAAAGGAGTAGCCGGGCAACTACAACGGTTTTTCTCTTGGGTGGGGATGCCCAGGGAAATTCAGACAGACTGCGGAAGTATATTCCAGTCTAAGTGGTTCCGATAGGTGGCAGGTTGGGGAGTGACTCAGATTCGGTCGTCGCCCTCCGACCGCAGTCGCAAGGGGCGATCGAAAGATTCCACTCCACCTTGAAGACCGTTCTGAGAGTGTTCTGCGCAGAACAGGGGGCTGAGTGGGATGAGGCAGTATACCCCGCGTTGTTTGCCATACGTAACGCGGTGGTAGAATCATCAGGTTTCTCACCTTTCCAGCTGGTGTATGGACACGAAGTGCGAAGTCCTCTGTCCATGCTAAAGGAACAATGGACACCGGGAGTGACCGTGGGAACGGTAAATGAATATGTCCAAAAGTTCAAAGAGCGTCTCACTCTAGCAAAGGAACTAGCTGGGAAACATCTGAAGGAGGCGCAGCGTAAGATGTCGGAGTGGTTCGACAAGAGAGCTACGCCGAGGGAGTTCCAGGTCGGGTCCCAGGTGATGGTTTTGCTGCCGGGTAAAGGTAGGGTGACCGAGTCGCGGTTCGAGGGACCATACCAGGTGCTGCGGCGGTTGGGTCCTGTGTCGTATGAAATCGGGAAGCCGGATAGACCCCGCAAGAAACAGGTGTGTCACGTAGACCGCCTAAAGCCTTTCTTCCCTGTGGAAGGAGGAGCCGCCAAGCAGGACGGAACGGTGACCCGAGAACCCCAGCAGAAGACGGTTCTGTGCGTGCAGGTGGACCAGGAACTTCCGGAGGAGGAAGGAAAGTGGTCCAGGGCGGACGGCACCCGTCTCACCAACACTGAGGTTCTGGCGAAGATCGAGGGCAAGCTACTACATCTGGAAGGGCAACAGAGAGCGCACCTGACGAACCTACTGAGGGAGAATGCCTCCCTCTTTACCGACGTGCCCCGACGACACAAGAGTGTAAGGCACGAGGTAGAGGTGAGGGACGCCAGGCCCGTCAAGCAGAGCGCATACAGGGTGAGCCCGGAGAAGCGAGAGCTGATGAGAAAGGAGGTGGAGTATCTCCTTGAGAATGACCTTGCGGAGCCCAGTAAAAGTGAGTGGAGTTCCCCATGCTTGTTGGTGAGGAAAAGCGACGGTACCTTCCGCTTTAGTACAGATTACAGGAGGGTGAACTCCATCAAAGTGGCAGATTCTCACCCCATGCCAAGAGTGAGCGATTGCATTGACCAGGTGGGCAGTGCAAGGTACGTATCCAAGGTCGATCTGCTCAAGGGGTACTACCAGATCTCTTTGACTCCTGAGGCCAGGAAAATATCAGCTTTCGCAACTCCTGACGGGCTGTACCAGTACAAGGTGTTGCCCTTTGGAATGAAAAACAGCGGTAGCTGTTTCCAGCGCATGATGAATGAGTTGTTGAGGGGTGCCGCAGGATGCACAGTATACATCGATGACATCGTCGTGTACGCCGACGATTGGAAGACGCACTTGGAGAGACTCAAGGAATTGTTTAGAAGGCTAGAGGAGGCTAACTTGACTGTAAATTTGGCCAAGAGCGAGTTTGGGAAGGCCCACTTAGAGTACCTTGGTTTTGTCATCGGCCAAGGTGAAGTCACCCCTGTAGATCACAAAGTATCAGCCATTAAGGAATACCCCGTGCCCAGAACGCGTAAAGAGTTGCTAAGGTATCTCGGGATGATAGGGTACTATCGTGGGTTCTGCAGGAATTTTTCCATGGTAGCGCACCCCCTGACCGAGCTATTCTCCAAGAATGTACGATGGAGATGGGGAGAGGCCTGCCAAGAGTCTTTTGAGAAGACCAAGATATTGTTGACAGAGGCCCCGGTATTAATATCCCCAGATTTCTCAGCCGGATTCATCCTGTACGTAGACGCCAGCGACGTCGGGATAGGGGCCATGTTGGCTCAAGAGAGGAGTGAGGTACATAAGCCAGTAGCGTTCTACTCGAAGAAGTTTGTGAAATACCAGCGGGCCTATAGTACCGTTGAGAAGGAGGCATTGGCGCTAGTTATGGCCCTGAAGCACTTCGATGTGTACGTGGGAGGAGGGGCGAGACCTGTTCTGGTATTCACAGATTACAACCCTCTCACCTTTTTGTACAAAATGAAGAACTCCAACCAACGTCTGACGAGGTGGGCGTTGTTACTGCAAGAGTATCGGCTGGACATCAAGCACATCAAGGGGAAGGACAACGTGGTAGCAGATGCCCTGTCCCGTATACACTAACCAGACATGACTCTTATTTTAAGGGGAGGGGTATGTGACGGTGTTCCCCCCCTTATATTTCTCCCACGCCTGCAGTAAGAGTCATGTCCACTTTACCCAATCGTTCTCTACGTCGCAGGCATCAATTTGGTATATGTGGGAGAGTGGAGTGTTCTCGGAGTGCCGAAAAATTTATAAAACAATAGTATTTTGGCCTGTGGATTAGGCCCTTTAGGAAGCCAAGATGGCGCTGGCTCTCCTGTTTCCCCGCCAAAACTGTGTGACGTCAGTGGCACCGGATTGGTCACCGACAGCAATGTGGCACAGGGAGCCAATGAAAACCTCCCGTGGCGAATGTGACGTCACGAAGGAAGGGGGATCCGGTCAGCGCGCCGCGTTGGCGCCATCAGTCTGACACGACACGTCAAGGAGGTTGGAAGTGCGAAGATTGGTCCTGTCAGTTTGACAGTTGTTTCCCACTCCCGTGGATTTTACGCGTCACCCGAAGTCTGCCAGTACTCTGTGAGGTCTTCCTTCGTTTGTGTGCTGAACCAGAGAGGGAATCGACGGATATTGAGCAACAAGTGCTCCAGGACAGGTACTGTGTAAGAAGAAGTGAAGTCTGTGCAGTGACGTATGCGACGTCTGAGGCAGTTCACCCGTTTGTGACGGCGTAGTGGCTGAGCTGAGCCACTGGGAAGCTGAGGAAGAGAGAAACTACTCGGGAATCCGAACGACTGCAGCCGAGACGTAGGCGAGCAGCCGTAGCTGGGAGAAGTCGACGGCCGGGAGACCGACTCCAACCCTACAAGAAGTCGAGGAGGAGCACGGACCTGCTGGGAGAAGGCACGGAGAAGACGCGCTTACGGTGGGACATTGATTGAGTTCCTGGAGGACACGACAGTGTGTGTGTGGGGGCGTTCACGACACGAGGCAGGAGCCAGGACCAGGAGCTACAACTCAACTCTCATCGGAGGATAGGTGGAAGTAGGTGGTTCTAGTTTCCCTCCCAATTCCCCTTTAGTCAGCTATATTATTTAGCCTGAGGATTTTGTATGTCGTGAGTAAGGCTCACCTATGTCACAGTGAGGCACCAGTGTGCAGAGGGGTACTATTAAGAGTACTCACGATATTTATGTTTATTATGGGTGAATACCGGCGCCCGGAGTAATTGATTGATTTACTGTGTTGAGAATGTCTTACATGAGACTTTAGTGTGATCATATAATGAGATAAATATGTATAATATTATGCCAGTATTTGGAAGTTAGGCTATGTGTCCAGTAACTATGTGATTACCATTTATTGATGTCTGATTTATCTATATATATTATATATGTCTATGCTCGTGCATTGAATAATCATTCATGTGTGCAGTGATTAATTGTGTTATCGCCCACGAAAGGAATACTGAAAACTCCAGTGTTAAATACTTAATAAGTTATCATTAAATGAAGGGCAGTGTGAAATACCATGACAGTGAATTATTGTCACATTTAATATAGAAATATTTGTTTGAGCCCAAGATCAGTGTAACGAAGTAATACGTGCTATTGTCGTAAATATCGAGTGTTCGAACTTCTAGTGATCTTTGAGAACTTAAAGAAACAGAGCGCGTGACGCCAGAGAAACAAGCAATAAACATTCGCGCGGGGGAAGTCGCCCAGCTGATCATGACATCGACGAGATGGGGAGTGTTGCCAGTGTAGCGAGTTCATATTATGCATGGGAACGAACGACTCCCGCCTGGATCAGCTGATAGTTTATTGATATGACCTTGTGATGTCTTTGAATGAGTTTTAAGTAAAATAGAAAATACATTTGTGTTTATATCATCCCCTCCATATTTCTTGTGGCTAAATAATACCTGAAAGCAGAGAGTGATAGAAGTAAATACCTGCCTGATATGCCGATCTATTGAGTGTGTCCTTGCCACGGTTACCACAACTCAACAAATCCACTGACGTGTTACTGGACACCGAAAACACCAGTTGGCGACCTTGAAGTTAATAGTAGAGCCCTATGGTTGGGGCGGGCACATAACAGTTAAGTGAACGAGTTGTGTTCCCACTCCTTCTCGATCAGAGGCCGGTTGGGATTGACTGGGATACCCTCCTGGCGTACAGTGGCGCCGCGAGGATAGAGTGAAGACCCGCAGGGCTACGGTGAGTGACCATGAGTAATACTGTTGTTCACCACCATATATATATATATATATATATATATATATATATATATATATATATATATATATATATATATATCACTCACTCATATATATATATCACTCATATATATATATATATCACTCATATATATCACTATATGTATGTATATCACTCACATATATATATATATATATATATATATATATATATATATATATATATATATATATATATATATACATATATATATATATATATATATGTGAGTGACCTTGAGTAATACTGTTGTTCACCACCATATATATATATATATATATATATATATATATATATATATATATATATATATCACTCACTCATATATATATATCACTCATATATATATATATATCACTCATATATATCACTATATGTATGTATATCACTCACATATATATATATATATATATATATATATATATATATATATATATATATATATATATATATATATATATATATACATATATATATATATATATATATGTGAGTGACCTTGAGTAATACTGTTGTTCACCACCATATATATATATATATATATATATATATATATATATATATATATATATATATATATATATATATATATATATATATATATATATATATATATATATATACATATATATATATATATATATATATATATATATATATATGTTGTACCTAGTAGCCAGAACGCACTTCTCAGCCTACTATGCAAGGCCCGATTTGCCTAATAAGCCAAGTTTTCATGAATTAATTGTTTTTCGACTACCTAACCTACCTGACCTAACCTAACCTAGCTTTTTCGGCTACCTAACCTAACCTATCCTTAAAGATAGGTTAGGTTAGGTTAGGTAGGGTTGGTTAGGTTCGGTCATATATCTACGTTAATTTTAACTCCAATAAAAAAAAATTGATCTCATACATAATGAAATGGGTAGCTTCATCATTTCATAAGAAAGAAATAAAAGAAAATATATTAATACATGAAAACTTGGCTTATTAGGCAAATCGGGCCTTGCATAGTAGGCTGAGAAGTGAGTTCTGGCTACTAGGTACGACACATAAATATATATATATATATATATATATATATATATATATATATATATATATATATATATATGTCGTACCTAGTAGCCAGAATGCACTTCTCAGCCTACTATGCAAGGCCCGATTTGCCTAATAAGCCAAGTTTTCCTGAATTAATATATTTTCTCTAATTTTATTCTTGTGAAATGATAAAGCTACCTATTTCATTATGTATGAGGTCAATTAGTTTTTATTTGAGTTAAAATTAACATAGATATATGACCGAACCTATCCAACCCTACCTAACCTAACCTAACCTATCTCTATAGGTTAGGTTAGGTTAGGTGGCTGAAAAAGTTAGGTTAGGTTAGGTTAGGTAGGTTAGGTAGTCGAAAAATAATTAATTCATGAAAACCTGGCTTATTAGGCCTCTTTTCGACTACCTAACCTACCTAACCTAACCTAACCTAACTTTTTCAGCTACCATACCTAACCTAACCAATAAAGAAAGCCCAGGAGAGGATGAAGACTCATTTTGACCAGAGTAGCTAATTAAAGAAATTTAAACCAGGAGACTTCGTATTGGCATACCTTCCTATCCCAGGTTCTCCATGGAAAAACAAGTTTTCAGGATCCTACCGCATCAAGGAGTGCAGGAACAACAACAACTACGTTCTTGAGACTCCAGATAGGCGGCGGACGACCCAGCTGTGCCACGTCAACCTCCTGAAGCAGTATTAAGGTATTCCCACTACTGTGCTGATATCTGTCCCTACATCTAAAGGTCCATACCTCCACAGTGAAACCTTCCCTGCTTCTCCCGAAAGCATTAACACTGAATTGGTGCTTTCAAAATCGGAAATCCTACCTGATCTTCATCCCAATTTACAGGACTATAATAGTGCTCCTTTGCCATGTTCTAATCCTATTCTCACACATATATGTATATATATATATATATATATATATATATATATATATATATATATATATATATATATATATATATATATATATATTAGTATATTTTGGTAGCAGTCTTTCCTGTAGACATATATTATTAAATATGACCGAAAAAGTAAGATTAATAATTCTAACACGAATTTTCTCAATCTTTCGTACATTTCTTTTCACTGTTGGAGGTAATTCAAAAATCAATTCTCCAAAATTCATTTTTATTTCTAGTCTGACGCGACACTTGAGCACGTTTCGTAAAACTTATTACATTTTCAAAGACTTTAGTTAACACATACACAACTGAATAGAACTTACACATCTCCGATTTTGTTTATATCTACATTTGAGTGAGGTGGATGGGGTGAGGTGGTATTTAATAAGGTATTAATTTCATCAACACAAGTCAGAACATGAAGCAATGGGTATTGAATAGAAGTGATTGTAGAAAGCCTATTGGTCCATATTTCTTGATGCTTCTATATTGGAGCGGAGTCTTGAGGTGGGTAGAATATAGTTGTGCAATAATTGGCTGTTGATTGCTGGTGTTGACTTCTTGATGTGTAGTGCCTCGCAAACGTCAAGCCGCCTGCTATCGCTGTATCTATCGATGATTTCTGTGTTGTTTACTAGGATTTCTCTGGCGATGGTTTGGTTGTGGGAAGAGATTATATGTTCCTTAATGGAGCCCTGTTGCTTATGCATCGTTAAACGCCTAGAAAGAGATATTGTTGTCTTGCCTATATACTGGGTTTTTTGGAGCTTACAGTCCCCAAGAGGGCATTTGAAGGCATAGACGACGTTAGTCTCTTTTAAAGCGTTCTGTTTTGTGTCTGGAGAGTTTCTCATGAGTAGGCTGGCCGTTTTTCTGGTTTTATAGTAAATCGTCAGTTGTATCCTCTGATTTTTGTCTGTAAGGATAACGTTTCTATTAACAATATCTTTCAGGACCCTTTCCTCCGTTTTATGAGCTGTGGAAAAGAAGTTCCTGTAAAATAGTCTAATAGGGGGTATAGGTGTTGTGTTGGTTGTCTCTTCAGAGGTTGCATGGCGTTTCACTTTCCTTCTTATGATGTCTTCGACGAAACCATTGGAGAAGCCGTTGTTGACTAGGACCTGCCTTACCCTACAGAGTTCTTCGTCGACTTGCTTCCATTCTGAGCTGTGGCTGAGAGCACGGTCGACATATGCGTTAACAACACTCCTCTTGTACCTATCTGGGCAGTCGCTTTTGGCATTTAGGCACATTCCTATGTTCGTTTCCTTAGTGTAGACTGCAGTGTGGAAACCTCCGCTCTTTTCCATGACTGTTACATCTAGAAAGGGCAGCTTCCCATCCTTTTCCATCTCGTAAGTGAAACGCAGCACGGAACTCCGCTCAAATGCCTCCTTCAACTCCTGCAGATGTCTGACATCAGGTACCTGTGTAAAAATGTCGTCAACATACCTGCAGTATATGGCCGGTTTCATGTTCATGTCGACTAAGACTTTTTGCTCGATGGTACCCACGTAGAAGTTTGCAAACAGGACACCTAGGGGAGAACATATGGCGAACCCATACATATATATATATATATATATATATATATATATATATATATATATATATATATATATATATATATATATATATATATATATATATGTATGTATATATATACATATATATATATATATATATATGTATGTATATACATACATATATATATATATATATGTATATATATATATATATATATATACATATATATATATATATATATATATATATATATATATATATATATATATATATATATATATATATATGTCGTACCTAATAGCCAGAACGCACTTCTCAGCCTACTATTCAAGGCCCGATTTGCCTAATAAGCCAAGTTTTCATGAATTAATGTTTTTTCGTCTACCTAACCTACCTAACCTAACCTAACCTAGCTTTTTTTGGCAACCTAACCTAACCTTACCTATAAATATAGGTTAGGTTAGGTTAGGTAGGGCTGGTTAGGTTCGGTCATATATCTACGTTAATTTTAACTCCAATAAAAAAAATTAACCTCATACATAGAGAAAAGGGTTGCTTTATCATTTCATAAGAAAAAAATTATAGTAAATATATTAATTCAGGAAAACTTGGCTTATTAGGCAAATCGGGCCTTGAATAGTAGGCTGAGAAGTGAATTCTGGCTACTAGGTACGACATATATATATATATATATATATATATATATATATATATATATATATATGTCGTACCTAATAGCCAGAACGCACTTCTCAGCCTACTATTCAAGGCCCGATTTGCCTAATAAGCCAAGTTTTCATGAACTAATGTTTTTTCGTCTACCTAACCTACCTAACCTAACCTAACCTAGCTTTTTTTGGCTCCCTAACCTAACCTTACCTATAAATATAGGTTAGGTTAGGTTAGGTAGGGTTGGTTAGGTTCGGTCATATATCTACGTTAATTTTAACTCCAATAACAAAAAATTGACCTCATACATAGAGAAAAGGGTTGCTTTATCATTTCATAAGAAAAAAATTATAGTAAATATATTAATTCAGGAAAACTTGGCTTATTAGGCAAATCGGGCCTTGAATAGTAGGCTGAGAAGTGAGTTCTGGCTACTAGGTACGACATATATATATATATATATATATATATATATATATATGTCCTGGGGGACCATATAGTCCTGGGGACCATTCAGGCTTGTTCGCATATATATATATATATATATATATATATATATATATATATATATATATATATATATATATATATATATGTCGTACCTAGTAGCCAGAACTCACTTCTCAGCCTACTATTCAAGGCCCGATTTGCCTAATAAGCCAAGTTTTCCTGAATTAATATATTTACTATAATTTTTTTCTTATGAAATGATAAAGCAACCCTTTTCTCTATGTATGAGGTCAATTTTTTTTTATTGGAGTTAAAATTAACGTAGATATATGACCGAACCTAACCAACCCTACCTAACCTAACCTAACCTATATTTATAGGTAAGGTTAGGTTAGGTAGCCAAAAAAAGCTAGGTTAGGTTAGGTTAGGTTGGTTAGGTAGACGAAAAAACATTAATTCATGAAAACTTGGCTTATTAGGCAAATCGCGCCTTGAATAGTAGGCTGAGAAGTGCGTTCTGGCTATTAGGTACGACATATATATATATATATATATATATATATATATATATATATATATATATATGTCGTACCTAGTAGCCAGAACGCACTTTTCAGCCTACTATGCAAGGCCCGATTTGCCTAATAAGTCAAGTTTTCCTGAATTAATATATTTTCTCTATTTTTTTTCTTATGAAATGATAAAGCTACCCATTTCATTATGTATGAGGTAATTTTTTTTTTATAGGAGTTAAAATTAACATAGATATATGACCGAACCTAACCAACCCTACCTAACCTAACCTAACCTATCTTTATAGGTTAGGTTAGGTTAGGTAACCGAAAACGTTAGGTTAGGTTAGGTTAGGTAGGTTAGGTAGTCGAAAAAAAATTAATTCATGAAAACGTGGCTTATGAGGCAAATCGGGCCTTGCATAGTAGGCTGAAAAGTGCGTTCTGGTTACTAGGTACGACATATATATATATATATATATATATATATATATATATATATATATATATATATATATATATATATATATATATATATATATATATATATATATATATATATATATATATGCGAACAAGCCTGAATGGTCCCCAGGACAATATGCAACTGAAAACTCACACCCCAGAAGTGACTCGAACCCATACTCCCAGAAGCAACGCAACTGGTATGTACAAGACGCCTTAATCCACTTGACCATCACGACCGGACAAAATGAGGTGATAGCCGAGGCTATTTGAACCACCCCACCGCCGGCACTCGGATAGTAATCTTGGGCATAGCATTTTACCAAATCACCTCATTCTTTGGGGCACACGTGAGGAACACAAATGCGAACAAGCCTGAATGGTCCCCAGGACAATATGCAACAGAAAACTCACACCCCAGAAGTGACTCGAACCCATACTCCCAGAAGCAACGCAACTGGTATGTACAAGACGCCTTAATCCACTTGACCATCACGACCGGACAAAATGAGGTGATAGCCGAGGCTATTTGAACCACCCCACCGCCGGCACTCGGATAGTAATCTTGGGCATAGCATTTTACCAAATCACCTCATTCTTTGGGGCACACGTGAGGAACACAAATGCGAACAAGCCTGAATGGTCCCCAGGACAATATGCAACTGAAAACTCACACCCCAGAAGTGACTCGAACCCATACTCCCAGAAGCAACGCAACTGGTATGTACAAGACGCCTTAATCCACTTGACCATCACGACCGGACAAAATGAGGTGATAGCCGAGGCTATTTGAACCACCCCACCGCCGGCACTCGGATAGTAATCTTGGGCATAGCATTTTACCAAATCACCTCATTCTTTGGGGCACACGTGAGGAACACAAATGCGAACAAGCCTGAATGGTCCCCAGGACAATATGCAACTGAAAACTCACACCCCAGAAGTGACTCGAACCCATACTCCCAGAAGCAACGCAACTGGTATGTACAAGACGCCTTAATCCACTTGACCATCACGACCGGACAAAATGAGGTGATAGCCGAGGCTATTTGAACCACCCCACCGCCGGCACTCGGATAGTAATCTTGGGCATAGCATTTTACCAAATCACCTCATTCTTTGGGGCACACGTGAGGAACACAAATGCGAACAAGCCTGAATGGTCCCCAGGACAATATGCAACTGAAAACTCACACCCCAGAAGTGACTCGAACCCATACTCCCAGAAGCAACGCAACTGGTATGTACAAGACGCCTTAATCCACTTGACCATCACGACCGGACAAAATGAGGTGATAGCCGAGGCTATTTGAACCACCCCACCGCCGTGCTATGCCCAAGATTACTATCCGAGTGCCGGCGGTGGGGTGGTTCAAATAGCCTCGGCTATCACCTCATTTTGTCCGGTCGTGATGGTCAAGTGGATTAAGGCGTCTTGTACATACCAGTTGTGTTGCTTCTGGGAGTATGGGTTCGAGTCACTTCTGGGGTGTGAGTTTTCAGTTGCATATTGTCCTGGGGACCATTCAGGCTTGTTCGCATTTGTGTTCCTCACGTGTGCCCCAAAGAATGAGGTGATTTGGTAAAATGCTATGCCCAAGATTACTATCCGAGTGCCGGCGGTGGGGTGGTTCAAATAGCCTCGGCTATCACCTCATTTTGTCCGGTCGTGATGGTCAAGTGGATTAAGGCGTCTTGTACATACCAGTTGCGTTGCTTCTGGGAGTATGGGTTCGAGTCACTTCTGGGGTGTGAGTTTTCAGTTATATATATATATATATATATATATATATATATATATATATATATATATATATATATATATATATATATATATATATATATATATATATATATATATATATATATATATATATATATATATATATATATGTCGTACCTAGTAGCCAGAACGCCCTTCTCAGCCTACTATGCAAGGCCCGATTTTCCTAATAAGCCAAGTTTTCATGAATTAATGTTTTTTCGACTACCTAACCTACCTAACCTAACCTAACCTAACTTTTTCGGCTTCCTAACCTAACCTAACCTATAAAGATAGGTTAGGTTAGGTTAGGTAGGGTTGGTTAGGTTCTGTCATATATCTACGTTAATTTTAACTCCAATAAACAAAAATTGACCTCATACATTATGAAATGGGTAGCTTTGTCATTTCATAAGAAAACAATTAGAGAAAATATAGTAATTCACGAAAACTTGACTTATTAGGCAAACCGGGCCTTGCATAGTAGGCTGAGAAGTGCGTTCTGGCTACTAGGTACGACATATATATATATATATATATATATATATATATATATATATATATATATATATATATATATATGTCGTACCTAATAGCCAGAACGCACTTTTCAGCCTACTATTCAAGGCCAGATTTGCCTAATAAGCCAAGTTTTCATGAATTAATGTATTTTCGACTACCTAACCTACCTAACCTAACCTAACCTAACTTTTTCTGCTACCTAACCTAACCTAACCTATAAAGATAGGTTAGGTTAGGTTAGGTAGGGTTGGTTAGGTTCGGTCATATATCTACGGTAATTTTAACTCCAATAAAAAAAATTGACCTCATACATAATGAAATGGGTAGCTTTATCATTTCATAAGAAAAAAATTAGAAAAAATATATTAATTCAGGAAAACTTGCCTTATTAGGCAAATCGAGCCTTGAATAGTAGGCCAAAAAGTGAGTTCTGGCTACTAGGTACGACATATATATATATATATATATATATATATATATATATATATATATATATATATATATATATATATATATATATATATATATATATATATATATATATATATATATATATATATATACATACATATGTTGTACCTAGTAGCCAAAACACACTTCTCGGTCTACTATGCAAGGCCCGATTTGCCTAATAGGCCGAGTGATTTTCTTTATTTTCAATAAATTGTTTCCAATTAGTTTATTTGAATTATTATTATTATATTATATTAAGAATATAAATTATTGACATAATTGTCTTAGTTTAAGTTAGGTTAAGATAGGTTAGGTTAGGTTAGACAGAGTTGGTTAGGTTCGGTCATATATCTACGTTAGTTTTAACTCAAATATAAAAACAATTAATTCATACATAATGAAATGGATAGCTTTATCATATCATAAGAAAACAAAATAGAAAAACATATTAATTCAGGATATTCAGAATTAATTCATATTAATTCCCCAAGTGGGCATTTGAAGGCATAGACGACATTTGTCTCTTTTAAAGCATTCTGCTTTGTGTCTGGAGAGTTTCTCATGAGTAGGTTGGCCGTTATTTTGGATTTATAGTAAATCGTCAATTGTATCTTCTGATTTTTGTCTGTAGGGATAACGTTCCTATTAACAATATCTTTCAGGACCCTTTCCTCCGTTTATGAGCTGTGGAAAAGAAGTTCGTGTAAAATAGTCTAATAGTTCTTTTATATAGTTCTATATATATATATATATATATATATATATATATATATATATATATATATATATATATATATATATATATATATATGTCGTACCTCGTAGCCAGAACTCACTTTTTGGCCTACTATTCAAGGCCCGATTTGCCTAATAAGCCAAGTTTTACTGAATTAATATATTTTTTCTAATTTTTTTGTTATGAAATGATAAAGCTGCCCATTTCATTATGTATGAGGTCAATTTTTTTTTTATTGGAGTTAAAATTAACGTAGATATATGACCGAACCTAACCAACCCTACCTAACCTAACCTAACCTATCTTTATAGGATAGGTTTGGTTAGGTAGCCGAAAAAGTTAGCTTAGGTTAGGTTAGGTAGGTTAGGTAGTCGAAAAACAATTAATTCATGAAAACTTGGCTTATTAGGCAAATCGGGCCTTGCATAGTAGGCTGAGAAGTGCGTTCTGGCTACTAGGTACGACATATATATATATATATATATATATATATATGTCGTACCTAGTAGCCAGAACTCACTTCTCAGCCTACTATTCAAGGCCCGATTTGCCTAATAAGCCAAGTTTTCCTGAATGAATATATTTACTATAATTTTTTTCTTATGAAATGATAAAGCAACCCTTTTCTCTAAGTATGAGGTCAATTTTTTTTTATTGGAGTTAAAATTAACGTAGATATATGACCGAACCTAACCAACCCTACCTAACCTAACCTAACCTATATTTACAGGTAAGGTTAGGTTAGGTAGCCAAAAAAAGCTAGGTTAGGTTAGGTTAGGTAGGTTAGGTAGACGAAAAAACATTAATTCATGAAAACGTGGCTTATTAGGCAAATCGGGCCTTGAATAGTAGGCTGAGAAGTGCGTTCTGGCTATTAGGTACGACATATATATATATATATATATATATATATATATATATATATATATATATGTCGTACCTAGTAGCCAGAACTCACTTCTCAGCCTACTATGCATGGCCCGATATATATATATATATATGTCGTACCTAGTAGCCAGAACGCACTTCTCAGCCTACTATGCAAGGCCCGATTTGCCTAATAAGCCTAGTTTTCATGAATTAATGTTTTTTCGACAACCTAACCTACCTAACCTAACCTAACCTAACGTTTTCGGCTACCTAACCTAACCTAACCTATAAAGATAGGTTAGGTTAGGTTAGGTAGGGTTGGTTAGGTTCGGTCAGATTTCTACGTTAATTTTAACTCCAATAAAAAAAAATTGACCTCATTCATAATGAAATGGGTAGCTTTATCATTTCATAAGAAAAAAATTAGAGAAAATATATTAATTCAGGAAAACTTGGCTTATTAAGCAAATCGGGCCTTGAATAGTAGGCTGAGAAATGCGTTCTGGCTACTAGGTACGACATATATATATATATATATATATATATATATATATATATATATATATATATGTCGTACCTAATAGCCAGAACGCACTTCTCGGCCTACTATTCAAGGCCCGATTTGCCTAATAAGCCAAGTTTTCATGAATTAATGTTTTTTCGTCTACCTAACCTACCTAACCTAACCTAAATTAGCTTTTTTTGGCTACCTAACCTAACCTTACCTATAAATATAGGTTAGGTTAGGTTAGGTAGGGTTGGTTAGGTTCGGTCATATATCTACGTTAATTTTAACTCCAATAAAAAAAAATTGACCTCATACATAGAGAAAAGGGTTGCTTTATCATTTCATAAGAGAAAAATTATAGTAAATATATTAATTCAGGAAAACTTGGCTTATTAGGCAAATCGGGCCTTGAATAGTAGGCTGAGAAGTGAGTTCTGGCTACTAGGTACGACATATATATATATATATATATATATATATATGTCGTACCTAGTAGCCAGAACGCACTTCTCGGCCTACTATTCAAGGCCGGATTTGCCTAATAAGCCAAGTTTTCCTGAATTAATATATTTTCTCTAATTTTTTTCTTATGAAATGATAAAGCTACCCATTTCATTATGTATGAGGTCAATTTTTTTTTATTGGAGTTAAAATTAACGTAGATATATGACCGAACCTAACCAACCCTACCTAACCTAACCTAACCTATCTTTATAGGTTAGGTTGGGTACGGTAGCCGAAAAAGTTAGGTTAGGTTAGGTTAGGTAGGTTAGATAGTCGAAAAACAATTAATTCATGAAAACTTAGCTTATTAGGCAAATCGGGCCTTGCATAGTAGGCTGAGAAGTGAGTTCTGGCTACTAGGTACGACATATATATATATATATATATATATATATATATATATATATATAACCTAACCTAACCTATATTTATAGGATAGGTTAGGTTAGGTAGCCGAAAAAGTTAGGTTAGGTTAGGTTAGGTAGGTTAGGTAGTCGAAAAACAATTAATTCATGAAAACTTGGCTTATTAGGCAAATTGGGCCTTGCATAGTAGGCTGAGAAGTGCGTTCTGGCTACTAGGTACGACATATATATATATATATATATATATATATATGTCGTACCTAGTAGCCAGAACTCACTTCTCAGCCTACTATGCAAGGCCCGATTTGCCTAATAAGCCAAGTTTTCATGAATTAATTGTTTTTCGACTACTTAACCTACCTAACCTAACCTAACCTAACTTTTTCGGCTACCTAACCAAACCTAACCTATAAAGATAGGTTAGGTTAGGTTAGGTAGGGTTGGTTAGGTTCGGTCATATATCTACGTTAATTTTAACTCCAATAAAAAAAATTGACCTCATACAAAATGAAATGGGTAGCTTTATCATTTCATAAGAAAAAAACTAGAAAAAATATATTAATTCAGGAAAACTTGGCTTATTAGGCAAATCGGGCCATGCATAGTAGGCCAAAAAGTGAGTTCTGGCTACTAGGTACGACATATATATATATATATATATATATATATATATATATATATATATATATATATATATATATATATATATATATATTTTTCAAGAGATCCATAACCTTTAAGCCTTTTTGTATTATTATATTTGTATCAACCCATGTATATCTTGTAACCATCAAATACATAATAAAGCACAAAAAATTAAAAAGGAAGGGGGTGGTAGGAGAAAAGCACACAGAAACTGTATTGGAGGGGATCTAAACATTCCCTCTAATGCGTTATGCGTGGTTCCCTCCGAGGCTATGGGTCCCTCTTCTTCCAGCTAGAGGTGGTACTCCCTTCCTATATATATATATATATATATATATATATATATATATATATATATATATATATATATATATATATATATATATATATATATATATATATATATATATATATATATATATATATATATATATATATATATATATATATATATATTCGGGGAGGAGCTGTCACGTGAATCCCCTACATAGCAGTGGAACTGCCTTTTCCCTTCACTTTCAATGCCTCTGCACTGGAAGTATAAATCTACACCAGCCCAGATGAGTCATCAGTCCTGCCACCTCTCCATACCCCCCCAGGCTACGAGGGGGGCCTCGTAGCCTGGTGGATAGCGCGCAGGACTCGTAATTCTGTGGCGCGGGTTCGATTCCCGCACGAGGCAGAAACAAATGGGCAAAGTTTCTTTCACCCTGAATGCCCCTGTTACCTAGCAGTAAATAGGTACCTGGGTTTTAGTCAGCTGTCACGGGCTGCTTCCTGGGGGTGGAAGCCTGGTCGAGGACCGGGCCGCGGGGACACTAAAAAGCCCCGAAATCATCTCAAGATAAACTCAAGATACCCCCCCAGGGCCTGGCATGGCCTGGTACGAATCAGAGGCAAGCGCCTCTGCTCACCGGTAGTTTGCCCCCACAAACAAGCAGTTAGCCGCCTTCAACTGACAGTGGTGCAGCTCAACACTAAGGCACCGCCAGCCACAAAGATGCAGTTTGCTAGTTGACCAGATGTCCACCTCGCGTGTACACTGGATGAGTCATCACCGCAGGACTATATAAAGGGCGCCGCCTCCCTTCAGAACCATAGCCCGTGCTACTTGGAACTGTTTGTTCCAAGTAGCGAATATTTAACAACAACAACCCTTCAGAACCAGTCTCTCCCTTAGTGCTCTAGGATTACCTAGGTGTCTCTCACCCGTCGTCAGCCTCCAGCCAACGTCGTGTGACTGATGCCATGGTGGTATGGTAGCTGTCTTCAGTACACCAGTATATCTTTATGCTTTCATTCATTGCTTGTACTCTAGTTTATTTTTACATTTAAGATCATTCTAACTTGTTCACTTTTGCATTACATGATAGCCAAGTATTTTCAGGGGCATTTATGATCATTAATATTTCAGTAAATTGTTTAATTATTTATTTGATGATTTTTATTTGTTTCCGCCTGCGACTTACACACTGCAAGGCCAATAGCAGCATTTTTTTTATTATGTGAGGGATAGCCATACCATCCTGGTTCAGTATAGCTGCGATACCACAACCCATCACTTAATTTGGGGCCTGTCCAGGGAGCTGTCGTAGGAGCTGTTCAGGAGGTGTTCTAGAAGCTGGTCTGAGGAGCTGTTCCTAGTAACCCTTGCTTAATGTTGTGTTTAGTTGTTATACTTGGCTTTCATACTTTACATTTTTTCAGAATTCATTTTGAGATTTACATACTGGTAACTGAACACATCAACTTTACAGGTGTAGCAATTTGTGATCTGTTTATTAGATTGACTTTGATTACGTGATGTTTTACGCGCAAATTCATGCTCGTAATGGTTAGTCTTCTAAGCTATTGCTATATCTTTTTGTCCACAATATTTTGTCCCAACAGAGAGGACTCACTCAGGCAGATCACCCGCTCGGGTACTTATCTGGTACTTTGATTTGTCTTTGAACTATTATGTTCCACTTTGTATTACGAACTTGTAAATTTATTGTTGCCCTACAGGATAGTTACTTACGTACAGTGTTGCCAGTTATATAACAACCATTCTCCTGCATATTGCCACATCACTTACAAGGCAGTCTAGTAATCTTCACTTATTGGTTCCCCTGCAGGGTACTCCCATTTTCTTCCATTGATATTTTGCTTTTATATAATGTTCAATATGTTTAGGTTAGCCGCATTTCGTGCTAATCCAGAGGAGCTCCAAACATTAATTCGTGCTACTAGAGCAGAATTATTCACCCTTACTACTGAATACCACATCACTTACTACTGAATACCACAGCTCAGCTTTGGTGACCCCATGGGGTCACCAAAGCTGAGCTTCACAACTTAATTATAAATCATCTTGCAGACAATAATCTTATTACTCCAGAGCAGCAAGACCAACTTATCAGAGTTACTGATAAAACCACACTCACATATATGAAACTAAAAATTTAGTTAGCACAACTAGAAGCTACTGCCGATGAACGAAAACGAGAGATGAGACGACAAGAGGCTGAATTAGCCCGTGAACGTGAACGAGAACAACGCCAGCTACAACAACAAGAAGCTGAAATATAACGTGCGCGTGAACAAGAACAATTCCGGCTCTACGAACAAAAAGCTGAATTAGAACGGGCACGTGAACATGAACTATTCCAGATCCTGCAACAAGAAGCTGAACTGCAACGTCAACGTCAAGAACAAGAAGCTGAACTGCAACGTTACGTCAAGAACAAGAAGCTGAACTGTAACATCAACATCAAGAACAAGAAGCTGAACTGTAACGTCAACGTCAAGAACAAGAAGCTGAACTGCAACGTCGAAGAGAAGTATAACGACTGCAAATCATAGCTCAAGAGCTTCAACTCAAGAGACAACAAGAGGAGGATGGAGTTGGCATCACATTACGCTTGGAACAAGGCAGATCAGACACCGCGCTCGAGTTCCGGCGCCAGGAGTTATAACTTGAAAGTAGCCACCTCGCTCAGCCCCGTGAAGCAGAAGCCAACTTACCGGTATGTTTTAAGCCTACAAATTGTACTGAAATGATGCCGCCTTTTGTAGAGACAGAAGTAGATTCATTTTTTGTGTCATTCGAGGCCTTGGCTACCCAGTTACAATGGCCTAGGAATCAATGGTCTATACTTCTCAGGTCACATCTTACAGGAAGAGCTGCCTTAACCCTCAGTACACTTGCAAACGAGACTGACTACGATCTACTCAAGCAAGCAGTCCTTAACGCCTATCTACTTCCCACTGAGAGCTACTGACGACGCTTCAGGGACTATATAAAAACTCAGGCTCAAACCTACGTGGAGTATGTGCAGACCAAAACCAGGTATTTTTTAAAATGGTTAGAATCAGCTCAGGTGACCACATTTCAAGAACTTATTAATTTAATACTGATGGAAGAGTTTACCCGCAGAGTACCAAACCCCATACGCCTATATCTTGCAGATAAGGGAGAGACGAACCTCAGTAAATGTGCACAGTTAGCTGATACTTACAGTTTAATTCATAAATCTTTTGACTCAGGTTACAGTAAACCATCTTGGTCCAGTCAAGCTTCACCTAATGGAGGTTGTAAAGACACTAACTATGCACTTTACTGTCGTTACTGCAAAACATATGGACACCTTATTGATCAGTCTCCAAATCCTAAGTGTAAAACCACTAGTAGAGTTTCAACTAAGGCAAAGCATCCACCCACTATGCCTACCAAACCTGTACTACATGTAAATGTTCCTGTTAGTGATCTTGCTATATTTGATAGACATGTGTATCCAGGAACGGTGTCAGCCAATGGTGAAGATTTCGAGGGTAAGCGCCCAATGCGCATCTTGAGAGACACAGCTTCGCTGCAGTCTATTCTACTAAAAGCCGCTGCACCTCAAGTCACCTACACTGGAGAAACTGTCCTGATCACTGACCTCACTGCAACTGCATCATACCCGCTCGCCAAAGTCTACTTGGAGTGTTCATTCATTCGTGGAAAGGTCCAAGTTGCTATTCGGGAAAAACCTTTCCCCATGCCAGGAATTCAACTTCTCCTGGGCAACGACTTAGTCAACCAGCAAGATTCCACAAATTTGATCATCTGCGACAAACCCCAGGTATGTGACTCAGCCACGGAAGAAGACCCCGCTATGACTTTTGCAGCAGAGGAAGAGGTAACCGTGACAGAAGAATCAGCAGACTTCTCCCAGCCTGTTCTAGTGACTACCCGTGCTCAAGCCGCTAAACCACAACAAGTAGCAGCAGCTGTCCCTCAAGACGTGCGAGGCCTCCCTCCTAATCTCAACCAGTTGGAGTTCCGTAAGTTACAACAAGCACATTTGTCACTAACCCCTTTTTTCTATCAAGCACAGATTAAGACCGATGCCATTCCAGGATTTTATACAGACACTAAACAATTATTGTATCGTAGATATAGACCCAGTAAGGCGGAGGATGATTGGGCTGACGTGAATCAACTAGTGGTTCCAACATCATTAAGAAAAGATATCATATCTTTGGCTCATGGCTAAATGTCTCATTATGGGATCCATAAAACTTATAATGCCCTTTTACAAGACTATTTTTGGCCAGGCATGGCACGAGATGTCAAGATCTATGTTACCAATTGTCATACCTGCCAAATGGCAGGAAAACCAAATGTAGGTATTCCCAAAGCACCACTTATCCCTATTTCTGTCCCTTCTGAACCTTTTACCAGGTTAATAATCGACTGTGTTGGGCCTTTACCAAAATCCCACGCAGGCAACATGTACATTATCACTATAATATGTCCTACAACCAGGTTTCCAATAGTAGTTCCAGTTAAGAATATTACGGCTGCTACAGTTGTGAAGCATCTGTTGAAGATCTTCACTCAGTATGGTTTCCCGAAGGAGATACAAAGTGACTGTGGAACTAATTTCACCAGTGACTTGTTTAAGAAAACCCTTCAGGAATTTAACATCAACCAAGTCTTGTCCAGTCCATATCATTCTGCTTCACAGGGATCTCTGGAAGGTAGTCGTCAAACCATTAAGTCTTTGTTCAAGAAATTTTGTATTGATACTGAGAAGGATTGGGATAAGCAATTAGATCTCCTTGTGTGTATTTTCCGAAGTCTTCCTAATGAGTCCCTTGGAGTATCTCCTTATGAGATGCTCTGTGGTCGTAAGTGCCGTGGTCCTCTTAAAGCTTTTAAAGATTCCTTGACGTCAACCACCTTCAGTGATTCCCTTAATGTGCCTCAGATTCTTTAAAAACTTGAGACATAAACTTGAACAATTACATAAGTTTGCTAGTGCTAATTTACTGACCTCCCAACATAAGATGAAAGCACACTTTGACAAGAACACTAAGGTAAGAAAGTTTAATGTAGGAGACTTCGTTCTAGCCTATTTTCCTATCCCAACCTCTCCATTTAAAATTAAATTTTCTGGACCTTATCGCATCAAAGAATGCAAGAACAACAACAACTACATTCTAGAGACTCCGGACCGGCGTAACAAGACACAATTCTGCCACGTCAACCTGCTCAAGAGTTATCAAGGTAATCCGCCACCAGTGTTATTATCTCTATCGGTTTTTACCGAGAGGTATCCCAACAGTGATATATACCCTGCTACCTCTTCAGTTGAGTGTAAAAATAACATCGAGACCATGAAGTCTAACAGTGAGATTTTAAAAGATCTTACCAAATACCTAAAACTGTCTAATAATAGTGCTCCTTTAATTAAATTACTGTCAACGCAAAAAACTGTTTCAAGACATTCCGCAGAAATGTAATTTAGTGCTACATCCAGTTGCTTCCTGATACGATGCCCATCCATCAACCGTACTACCGCATCAGTCGCCATGAGGAGAGAAGAGAAGAGAGAAGAGAAGAGGAGAGAAGAGAAGAGAGAAGAGAAGAGGAGAGAAGCCATGTTCGCGGAAGTAAAGTACCTACTCAGCAATGGATTAGCTACACCTTGTGAGTCTCCTTGGGCTTCACCATGCATACTCGTTCCCAAAGCATATGGCAAGCGAGCTGTCGAGCTGTCAACCTCGTCATTCAAGATCTTGACAACACCTATGCCTACCTGGACGACATCGTTGAAGCAATCAATTCGTGGGAAGAACATCTTGACCGACTACAACGACTATTCTACAACCATCTCCAGGCTGGTCTCACCATTAATTTTGGCAAGTCCACGTTTACTACAGCACCGGCATTGGGGGTGTCCTGATGCAGCAAAGAGAGGGAGAAGTATTACCAGTCAGCTACTACAGCTACAAGCTGCAACCTCACCAACAAAACTACAGCACTATTGAGAAGGAGCTACTCGTCATCGTCCTATGCTTGCAACGATATGAACCTTACCTTCAAGGACACCAACCCATCACCATCTATTCAGATCATAATGCTCTTCGTTTTCTACAACAAACCCAATTCTCCAACCAGCGTCTACTTCGTTGGGCCCTGTACCTACAACACTACAACGTACAGATCTTCTACGTCAAAGGATCAGACAACATAGTTGCGGACGCACTATCACGAGTTCATGAAGTGGAACCTTCTGCTTCCGCACTTCTTCCAGCATCGACATCTCAGGCATTAGGAAAAGGCTTCGGGGAGGAGCTGTCATGTGAATCCCCTGCATAGCAGTGGAACTGCCTTTTCCCTTCATCTTCAATGCCTCTGCACTGGAAGTATAAATCTACACCAGCCCAGATTTATCATCAGTCCTGCCACCTCTCCATACCCCCCCAGGGCCTGGCACGGCCTGGTACGAATCAGAGGCAAGCCGGGCGCCTCTGCGAACCGGTAGTTTGCCCCCACAAACTAGCAGTTAGCCGCCTTTAACTGACAGTGGTGCAGCTCAACACTAAGGCACCGCCAGCCACAATGAGCAGTTTGCTAGTTGACCAGATGTCCACCTCGCGTTGACACTGGATGAGTCATCACCGCAGGACTATTTAAAGGGCGCCCCCTCCCTGGAGAACCAGTCTCTCCCTTAGTGCTCTAGGATCACCTTCGTGTCTCTCACCCGTCGTCAGCCTCCAGCCAATGTCGTGTGACTGATGCCATGGTGGTATGGTAGCTGTCTTCAGTACACCAGTATATCTTTATGCTTTTATTCATTGCTTATACTGTATTTTATTTTTACATTTAAGATCATACTAACTTGTTCACTTTTGCAATACATGATAGCCAAGTACTTTCAAGGGCATTTATGTTCTTTAATATTTCAGTAAATTGTTTAATTATTTATATATATGTCGTACCTAGAAGCCAGAACGCTCTTCTCGGCCTACTATGCAAGGCCCAATTTGCCTAATAGGTCAAGTGATTTTCTTTATTTTCAATAAATTGTTTCCAATTAGTTTATTTAAAATATTATTATTATATTATGTTAAGAACATGAATTACTCAGTTATATTAGTTTAGGTTAGGTTAAGATAGGGTTGGTTAGGTTAGGTAGGGATGGTTAGGTTCGGATATATATCTTCGTTAGTTCAAACTCTTATGAAAAGAACATAACTCACACATAATGAAACGGATTGTTTATTATCTCATAAAAAAAAAAAATCGAAAATTATATAAATTCTGTTAAACTTGGCATATTAGGCAAATCGGGCCTTGCATAATAGGCTGAGAAGTGCATTGTGGCTACTAGGTACAACATATATATATATATATATATATATATATATATATATATATATATATATATATATATATATATATATATATATATATATATATATATATATACATATATATATATATATATATATATATATATATGTATATATATATATATATATATATATATATATATATATATATATATATATATATATATATACATACATATATATATATATATATATATATATATATATATATATATATATATATATGTATACATACATATATATATATATATATATATATATATATATATATATATATATATATATATATATATATATATATATATGTATATATATATATATATATATATATGTCGTACCTAATAGCCAGAACGCACTTCTCAGCCTACTATTCATGGCCCGATTTGCCTAATAAGCCAAGTTTTCATGAATTAATGTTTTTTCGTCTACCTAACCTACCTAACCTAACCTAACCTAGCTTTTTTTGGCTACCTAACCTAACCTTACCTATAAATATAGGTTAGGTTAGGTTAGGTAGGGTTGGTTAGGTTCGGTCATATATCTACGTTAATTTTAACTCCAATAAAAAAAAATTGACCTCATACATAGAGAAAAGGGTTGCTTTATCATTTCATAAGAAAAAAATTATAGTAAATATATTAATTCAGGAAAACTAGGCTTATTAGGCAAATCGGGCCTTGAATAGTAGGCTGAGAAGTGAGTTCTGGCTACTAGGTACGACATATATATATATATATATATATATATATATATATATATATATATATATATGTCGTACCTAGTAGCCTGAACGCACTTCTCAGCCTACCATACAAGGCCCGATTTGCCTAATAAGCCAAGTTTTCCTGAATTAATATATTTTCTCTAATTATTTTCTTAGGAAATGATAAAGATTCCCATTTCATTATGTATGAGGTCAAATTTTTTTTATTGGAGTTAAAATTAACGTAGATATATGACCGAACCTAACCAACCCTATCTAACCTAACCTAACCTATCTTCATAGGTTAGGTTAGGTTAGGTAGCCGAAAAAGTTAGGTTAGGTTAGGTTAGGTAGTTGAAACAACATTAATTCATGAAAACTTGGCTTATTAGGCAAAATGGACCTTGCATAGTAGGCTGAGAAGTGAGTTCTGGCTAACTTTATATATATATATATATATATATATATATATATATATATATATATATGTCGTACCTAATAGCCAGAACGCACTTCTCAGCCTACTATTCAAGGCCCGATTTGCCTAATAAGCCAAGTTTTCATGAATTAATGTTTTTTCGTCTACCTAACCTACCTAACCTAACCTAACCTAGCTTTTTTTGGCTACCTAACCTAACCTTACCTATAAATTTAGGTTAGGTTAGGTTAGGTAGGGTTGGTTAGGTTCAGTCATATATCTACGCTAATTTTAACTACAATAAAAAAAAATTGACCTCATACATAGAGAAAAGGGTTGCTTTATCATTTCATAAGAAAAAAATTATAGTAAATATATTAATTCTGGAAAACTTGGCTTATTAGGCAAATCGTGCCTTGAATAGTAGGCTGAGAAGTGAGTTCTGGCTACTAGGTACGACATATATATATATATATATATATATATATATATATATATATATATATATATATATATATATATATACATATGTCGTACCTAGTAGCCAGAACGCACTTCTCAGCCTACTATGCAAGGCCCAATTGGCCGAATAAGCCAAGTTTTTATGAATTAATTGTTTTTCGACTACCTAACCTACCTGACCTAACCTAACCTAACTTTTTCGGCTACCTAACCTAACCTACCTTATAAAGATAGGTTAGGTTAGGTTAGGTAGGGTTGGTTAGGTTCGGTCATATATGTACGTTAATTTTAACTCCAATACAAAAAAATTGACCTCATACATAATGAAATGGGTAGCTTTATCATTTCATAAGAAAAAAAATTAGAGAAAGTATATTAATTCAGGAAAACTTGGCTTATTAGGCAAATCGGGCCTTGCATAGTAGGCTGAGAAGTGCGTTCTGGCTACTAGGTACGACATATATATATATATATATATATATATATATATATATATATATATATATATATTTTTTTTTTAAGTTTCTGAGGGTACCACCTCTGGTGCCAATGTGGGGACCCATAGCCTCGGAGAAGAAAAAAAAAATATTCAGAGGAGACCTTGTGGTTTCTCACTGAACACTAATATTATCTTCTCCTACCACCCCCATTCTTTGGTATGTACACATATATATTTACTTTATTTGAACTTTGTTACAAAAAAGGAGTTACATATGGGTTACAAAGATGGTTATCATAGGTTGTCGAGTTCCTCCAGCTCCTCAGATGGCGGGCAGGAACCCTGGATGCAGTGCGCATTTACCCTCTGTATCGCCACACTAAGGCGCTGGAAAAGAAAGCTTGCAGCTCTTGGGTCCCTTGTTGTTTCAATGAGCCTAGAACCCAGTTCCTTCAAAAAACTGGTAGCACTTTTACCCCAGGCGCCGAGTGTCTCAGAAGCAATGGGGACAAAATTGTAGTGGTGATCCAGTTCACTATACTTACGGGATTTGGCTGCTTCCCTGCGGGTGGCAGCGCCACCTGGTTGTGCAACACTGAGGTTAATGTAGGTGTTAGCCAGGGTTGATACACACGTGTAGAATATATATATATATATATATATATATATATATATATATATATATATATATATATATATATATATATATATATATATATATATATATTGTGACAATAATCTCTTTCAAGAGAGATTGAGCCTAATCTTCCCTACATAAAGTTATGTTTATTCTACAAGTATAAGATGCTACATTCAAGATACGTTCACCAGTAGCACAAAACGTTTTGACTAGGAGGCAAAACGTACCCTAAACGTCCAACTCCACACTCCCTCCACGCCGGCTCGTCATCAACCAGCCAACTACCCATCCCAGCCTGCCTGCTCCTGATTGGTGACTCGCCGACTGCACACCTGCACACTGCACCTCTGCGCCATCTACCTGAGTCGATGTCTGAGCTTGAACCAGCCATCAACTTCAGAATATTCTTTGTGCTCTAAGAGTTGACATCTCTCTCTGGCATGCTGTATGGCTCTCTGGTTCTGTATACTAAGGGAGGTCTCAGCCATAGCCAATATTCTCAGCACCATTATTACTATTTTATCTATTGTGTTTTTGCATATATCTTTGTTCTTTAATTGCACTATTCATTGCCATGGGACTTGTCTTTATTTTTATTTATGTTTAAAATATATTAAAGTTTCATTGTTCATACTTTGTGTTTTACCTGTTCCTCCCTCTCACTTACCACAGACAAACAGGCAAGCAGTCTATCTTTTTTTTTGTAACTGTGACCAGGCATTGACACCTGCCATTGGAGGACTGCCGAACATTTACACTCCAACACTTTCCCGTAACATTTAATGGCGGCCTGTCCGGGAGCTTCTCTCAGGTACTAGTACTAGAACATCAATTTTAGGTAAGCGTACTTGGCTTTGCTACAGTTGCTTTTCAATATTTTCATTACTTTTCATATTTATATGGTGCTGTGTGTATTGTGCATTCCGAGAGTAGCATATGGTGAGTGTGGGATAACTTTGGATTACGTGGTGACTGTAGGCCTCAGTCATTCTCTTAATTGGTCATCCCTCCCTCAGTGTTTTCCACCTTTTGTCCGTAGGATATTTCTCACATTATCGGCAGATCATCATTGTGGTACCCTGGTACTTTGGTTTGTCTTCGGGTCAAAGCACCCTATTTTCTGCAATCCGACCGAAGGAGGATAAAGAGGGCCCTAGTTCCTCTAGCACGGACTACGTTGCTGAGTTGGGACCTCAGCAGCAGTTCTCGTCACCAGTTGACACACGCACCCCTACACGTCGGTCAGAGATGATGATATTTACTTAGGTAGGGAATTAGCTTTCTTTTTTCAGAGCACAAAGTTCGCTAATTCTGTAAGTATCATATTTCATTTAGTGGGAAACCCTTGCTTATGTCCTATAGAGACTCGGCATGGTATGCCTACATTCTTAGACTACCTTATTCACTTTGGAGCAATTAAATGTTTCATTTGTTTTAGAAACTCAGTTTCATTTAATTAGTAGGATTTTCTTGCCCTTATTCTCTTACATTGAGTACCAGGTACAAGATTTCCTGCGATTTTGATTGACTAATCATTTACCATCCTAAAATTAACGTTAATGGTTAAAGATTAAAATTCCACAGGATAGTTACCAGTTGCCATGTTATCCTGTTTCTGACATTTACCATATCGCAACTATATTCGTTGTACATTTATTTGCTATCTTTAACCATGTTTCGTCTCCAAGCTTTTCGTAACGATCCAGCAGGTGAAATAGGGACCTTATGTCTTGCCAAGAGGACCGAATTACAAGCTCTTGCCCACGAGTATCAACTAGAGGTTCCCCAAGGAGCCAACAAAAATGACTTGCACAACTTATTGATGGATCACCTCTTAGATGAAGAGACAATTGACCCTGAAACTCACGAAACTCATTCTACTGCAGATAAAAATGCTCTGACAACTATGAAACTCAAACTCGAACTCGCAAAGCTTGAGTGGGAGCAACAAAAAGAAGTTCTCCAGATCAGAGAACGAGAGGCCGCCTTGAGGAAAGAAGAACAAGAACGAGAGGCGGCCCTGGCGAAAGAAGCTCTACAAATAAGGAAAGAAGAGCAAGAAAGAGAGGCGACCCTGGCGAAAGAAGCTCTACAACTGAGGGAAAGAGAGGCTGCAATGAGGAAAGAAGAACAAGAAAGAGAGGCGGCCCTAAAGGAGCGTGAGATGGCCCTATTCTGAGAGCGTGAGCGAATACAGCTTGAAGCAAAACAACGCCACCTGGAGGTACAATGCGAGCATGACAAACAGCAAGCGGATATGGCTATAGAATGTCGTCAACAAGAACTCACGTTGGAGACTTCACACCACACTCAGCGCCAACAAGATACCACTAGTCTTCCAGTAAGTTTCAAAGTCTCCCATGCAAGTAAGTTAATGCCACCATTCGTTGAGACAGAGATTGATGTCTTTTTTACCACTTTTGAGACCCTAGCTAATAAACTTAGCTGGCCTGCAGATCAATGGTCTACCCTTCTCAGAGTGCATCTTACAGGTAGAGCTGCAGTTACTCTCAGTACCTTAGAGTCTGAGAATGACTACCAGACCCTGAAGCAAGCAGTTTTGGACGCCTACCTTCTCTCCACCGAAAGCTAGAGCCCAAAATTCCGTGATCATCTAAAGGCAAGTACCACCAACTTTCTAGAAATTGCCAATACCAAGAAAAGATATTTCATGAAATGGCTGGAAGCAGCACATGTCTCTACATTTGCAGAACTCGTCAACCTCATGCTAGTTGAGGAATTCTTGAGAGGTGTTCCCCCTTCCGTCCGTTTATATTTAGCAGATAAAGAAGAAACCGACTACATCAAATGTGCGAAGTCGGCTGACACCTACAGCCTCATCCACCGGCTGACACCAGAACCACCTTCCAGTAAGAAGTCTTGGTACAATTACGATAAAGTGAGTACAGATCCAGCGAGCTCACAATTGTATTGTAAGTATTGCAAACTCTATGGACATACCATAGATAGATGTGGGAAGGCTCAATACAAAAGCAATGAATGTACTAAACCAAAACAGACTCCTCCTAAGTCCGGTAAGCCTGTGATGAATGTTGGTGTTCCTGTTAATGATCTTTCTCTCTTCAGTAAACACCTATATCCTGGAACTGTCTCTACCAACGGTATAGATTCGGAGGGACGTTTCAAATTGAAGATCTTGAGGGACACAGCGGCTCTTCAGTCAATACTATTGAAATCAGCTGTGCCTAACATCACCTACACCGGGGAAACAGTCCTTATCACTGACCTCACTGCTACCACTCCGTATCCACTCGCCAGAGTCCACCTGGATTGTCCCTTCGTGACCGGTGAAGTCCAAGTCGCCATCAGGGAAAAGCCTTTTCCCATGCCTGGAGTTCAACTTCTCCTGGGCAACGACTTGGCAGAAGATCTGCAACCGTCCAACCTGATCATCACGGACAAACCCCAGGTGTGTACCTCTGTAATGGATAATCCCATCTTTGAATATGTTCCAGCAGAGGTCCAAGAAAGTGATGAAGTTTCTCCTCCGGTTTTGGTGACCACCCGTGCACAAGCTGCACGCCCACAACCAGCTGAGTATTGCTACCGCTGTCCCTCAAGACCCTCAGAATCTACCCCCAAATCTTACCAGTTTGGAGTTCCGTAAGTTACAGAGGGAAGATCTTTCATTAACACCATTATTCTTCCAGGCTGAGACTCAACCTGACAGTATCCCTGGGTTTTTCCTAGAGAATCAGTTGCTCTACCGCAGATACAGACCCAGTAAGCTGAAGGAGGCTGACGATTGGGCCAATGTCGAACAACTAGTGATTCACACCAGCCTATGGCCCGATATTCTACACCTGGCCCACGGAGCTCTATCTCACTATGGTTTTAACAAAACCTACCACGGAATCAGACAAGACTACTACTGGCCAGGTATGGTTAAAGACGTCAAAAAGTACGTGCACCAGTAACATACATGTCAGATGGCAGGTAAACCTAACATCTCTATTCCCCAGCCTCCACTAAATCCCATCCAAGTGCCTGCGGAACCTTTCCACAGACTCATCATAGACTGTGTTGGTCCTTTACCCCGGACCAGTTCTGGCAACGCCTATTTACTAACTATCATGTGTCCTACCACCAGATTCCCCATAGCAGTTCCAATAAAGAACATTATGGCTGCTACTGTGGTGAAACACCTATTGAAGATCTTCACCCAGTATGGATTTCCAAGAGAGGTTCAAAGTGACTGCGGCACCAACTTCACCAGTGATCTCTTCAAGAAGACACTGGAAGAGTTCAACATCACACAGGTATTGTCCAGCCCCTATCATCCTGCTTCACAAGGTTCTCTTGAACGTAGTCATTAGACTATTAAAGCACTCCTAAAGAAATTCTGCAATGACACCTTGAAGGACTGGGATAAACAACTTGATCTCATTATGTGCATTTTCAGAAGTCTCCCCAATGAGTCCCTAGGAGTATCTCCTTATGAGATGCTCTACGGACGTAAGTGCCGTACTCCTCTCAAAGCTTTTAAAGACTCTCTACGTAATGCCACCTTCAGTGACCCTCAGAATGTGCCCCAGTTTCTTCAAAACTTAAAACACATTCTAGAGAGAGTACGTAAATTTGCTAATGACAATCTATTGAAAGCCCAGGAGAGGATGAAGACTCATTTTGACCAAAGCAGCAAATTAGGGAAATTTAAACCAGGAGACTTCGTGTTGGCATATTTTCCTATCCCAGGTTCTCCATTGCAAAACAAGTTTTCAGGACCCTACCGCATCAAGGAGTGCAGAAACAACCACAACTACGTTCTTTAGACTCCAGATAGGCGGCGGAAGACCCAGTTGTGCCACGTCAACCTCCTGAAGCAGTGTCAAGGTACTCCCCCCACTGTGTTGGTATCAGTCTCCACATTTAAAGGTCCATACCTCCACAGTGAAACCTTCCCTGCTTCTCCCGAAAGCACTAACACTGAGTCGGTGCTTTCCAACTCGGAAATCCTAACTGACCTTCATCTCAATTTACAGGACTATAACAGTGCTCCTTTGCCATGTTCTATCAGATATCACGAAGCCTTTCATCCTCCATGTCGACGCCAGTGGTACCGGCATCGGGGGCGTCCTGATGCAACAACGAGGCGAGGAGATTCTACCTGTTAGCTACTACACCTACAAGTTACAACCACACCAGAAGAACTACAGCACTATCGAAAAGGAGCTACTCTCCATCGTCCTGAACTTGCAGCACTTTGAATCATACCTGCAAGGTGCTCGGTCTACCACCATCTACTCGGACCACAATCCCCTACGCTTCCTGCAGCAATCCCAATTCAACAATCAACGGCTTCTACGATGGGTTTTATATCTGCAGAATTTCAACCTGGAGATCTTCTATATCAAAGGTTCTGACAACATCATAGCAGACGCCCTCTCCAGAGTCTATGAGGCAGAGGCAGCTCCACCTACCACTCTACCACCTGAAGACATAACTTCACCTGTAACCGCAGGCTTTGGGGGAGAGTTGTGACGATAATCTCTTTCAAGAGAGATTGAGCCTGCTCTTCCCTACATAAAGTTACGTTTATTCAACAAGTATAAGATGCTACATTCAAGATACGTCCACCAGTAGCACAAAACGTTTTAACCAGGTGGCAAAACGTACCCTAGACCCCCAACGCCACACTCGCTCCACGCTGGCTTATCAACAACCAGCCAACTACGCATCCCTGCCTGCCTGCTCCTGATTGGTGACTCGCCGACTGCACACCTGCACACTGCACCTCAGCGCCATCTACCTGAGTCGATGACTGAGCTTGAACCAGCCATCAACTTCAGAATATTCTTTGTGCTCAAAGAGTTGACATCTCTCTCTGGCATACTAAGCTCTCTGGCTCTGTATACTAAGGGAGGTCTCAGCCATAGCCAATATTCTCAGCACCATTATTACTATT
This sequence comes from Procambarus clarkii, assembly GCF_040958095.1. Lineage (NCBI taxonomy): Eukaryota > Metazoa > Arthropoda > Malacostraca > Decapoda > Cambaridae > Procambarus > Procambarus clarkii. The sequence goes on from NC_091215.1 coordinate 10,316,436, forward strand.
TTATCTATTGTGTTTTTGCATTTATCTTTGTTCTTTAATTGCACTATTCATTGCCACGGGACTTGTCTTTATTTTTATTTATGTTTAAAGAATATTAAAGTTCCAGTGTTCATACTTTGTGTTTTACCTGTTCCTCATTCTCTCACTTACCACAGACAAACAGGCAAGCAGTCTATCTTTTTTTTTGGAAGTGTGACCAGGCATTGACACCTGCCATTGGAGGACTGCCGAACATCTACACTCCAACACTTTCCCTTCACAATATATATATATGTATATATATATATATATATATATATATATATATATATATGCGAACAAGCCTGAATGGTCCCCAGGACTATATGCGAATGAAAACTCACACCCCAGAAGTGACTCGAACCCATACTCCCAGAAGCAACGCAACTGGTAACTACAGGGCGCCTTAATCCGCTTGACCATCACGGCCGTCAAAAGGAAGTGATAGCCGAGGCTATTTGAGCCACTTCCCCGACGGCAACTCGGATGGTAATCTTGGGCATAGCATTTCACCAAATCACCTCATTCTTTGGGGCACACGTGAGGAACACAAATGCGAACAAGCCTGAATGGTCCCCAGGACTATATGCGAATGAAAACTCACACCCCAGAAGTGACTCGAACCCATACTCCCAGAAGCAACGCAACTGGTAACTACAGGGCGCCTTAATCCGCTTGACCATCACGGCCGTCAAAAGGAAGTGATAGCCGAGGCTATTTGAGCCACTTCCCCGACGGCAACTCGGATGGTAATCTTGGGCATAGCATTTCACCAAATCACCTCATTCTTTGGGGCACACGTGAGGAACACAAATGCGAACAAGCCTGAATGGTCCCCAGGACTATATGCGAATGAAAACTCACACCCCAGAAGTGACTCGAACCCATACTCCCAGAAGCAACGCAACTGGTAACTACAGGGCGCCTTAATCCGCTTGACCATCACGGCCGTCAAAAGGAAGTGATAGCCGAGGCTATTTGAGCCACTTCCCCGACGGCAACTCGGATGGTAATCTTGGGCATAGCATTTCACCAAATCACCTCATTCTTTGGGGCACACGTGAGGAACACAAATGCGAACAAGCCTGAATGGTCCCCAGGACTATATGCGAATGAAAACTCACACCCCAGAAGTGACTCGAACCCATACTCCCAGAAGCAACGCAACTGGTAACTACAGGGCGCCTTAATCCGCTTGACCATCACGGCCGTCAAAAGGAAGTGATAGCCGAGGCTATTTGAGCCACTTCCCCGACGGCAACTCGGATGGTAATCTTGGGCATAGCATTTCACCAAATCACCTCATTCTTTGGGGCACACGTGAGGAACACAAATGCGAACAAGCCTGAATGGTCCCCAGGACTATATGCGAATGAAAACTCACACCCCAGAAGTGACTCGAACCCATACTCCCAGAAGCAACGCAACTGGTAACTACAGGGCGCCTTAATCCGCTTGACCATCACGGCCGTCAAAAGGAAGTGATAGCCGAGGCTATTTGAGCCACTTCCCCGACGGCAACTCGGATGGTAATCTTGGGCATAGCATTTCACCAAATCACCTCATTCTTTGGGGCACACGTGAGGAACACAAATGCGAACAAGCCTGAATGGTCCCCAGGACTATATGCGAATGAAAACTCACACCCCAGAAGTGACTCGAACCCATACTCCCAGAAGCAACGCAACTGGTAACTACAGGGCGCCTTAATCCGCTTGACCATCACGGCCGTCAAAAGGAAGTGATAGCCGAGG
>NC_091215.1:10320707-10435281 GCF_040958095.1 Procambarus clarkii
GTCAATTTTTTTTTATTGGAGTTAAAATTAACGTAGATATATGACCGAACCTAACCAACCCTACCTAACCTAACCTAACCTATCTCTATAGGTTAGGTTAGGTTAGGTAGCCGAAAAAGTTAGGTTAGGTTAGGTTAGGTAGGTTAGGTAGTCGAAAAACAATTAATTCATGAAAACTTGGCTTATTAGGCAAATCGGGCCTTGCATAGTAGGCAGAGAAGTGCGTTCTGGCTACTAGGTACGACATATATATATATATATATATATATATATATATATATATATGTCGTACCTAGTAGCCAGAACTCACTTCTCAGCCTACTATTCAAGGCCCGATTTGCCTAATAAGCCAAGTTTTCCTGAATTAATATATTTACTATAATTTTTTTCTTATGAAATCATAAAGCAACCCTTTTCTCTATGTATGAGGTCAATTTTTTTTTATTGTAGTTAAAATTAACGTAGATATATGACCGAACCTAACCAACCCTACCTAACCTAACCTAACCTATATTTATAGGTAAGGTTAGGTTAGGTAGCCAAAAAAAGCTAGGTTAGGTTAGGTTAGGTAGGTTAGGTAGACGAAAAAACATTAATTCATGAAAACTTGGCTTATTAGGCAAATCGGGCCTTGAATAGTAGGCTGAGAAGTGCGTTCTGGCTATTAGGTACGACATATATATATATATATATATATATATATATATATATATATATATATATATATATATGTCGTACCTAGTAGCCAGAACGTACTTCTATGCCTACTATGCAAGGCCCGATTTGCCTAATAAGCCAACTTTTCATGAATTAATTGTTTTACGACTACCTAACCTACCATTACCTAACCTAACCTAACTTTTTAGGCTACCTAACCTAACCTAACCTATAGAGATAGGTTAGGTTAGGTTAGGTAGGGTTGGTTAGGTTCGGTCATATATCTACGTTATTTTTAACTCCAATAAAAAAAAATGACCTCATACGTAATGAAATGGGTAGCTTTATCATTTCATGAGAAAAAAAATAAGGGAAAAGATATTAATTCAGGAAAACTTGGCTTATTGGGCAAATCGGGCCTTGCATAGTAGGCTGAGAAGTGCGTTCTGGCTACTAGGTACGACATATATATATATATATATATATATATATATATATATATATATATATATATATATATATATATATATATATATATATATATTAGGCAAATCGGGCCTTGCATAGTAGGCTGAGAAGTGCGTTCTGGCTACTAGGTACGACATATATATATATATATATATATATATATATATATATATATATATATATATATATATATATATATATATATATATGTCGTACCTAGTAGCCAGAACTCACTTTTTGGCCTACTATTCAAGGCCCGATTTGCCTAATAAGCCAAGTTTTCCTGAATTAATATATTTTTTCTAATTTTTTTCTTATGAAATGATAAAGCTACCCATTTCATTATGTATGAGGTCAATTTTTTTTTATTGGAGTTAAAATTAACGTAGATATATGACCGAACCTAACCAACCCTACCTAACCTAACCTAACCTATCTTTATAGGTTAGGTTTGGTTAGGTAGCCGAAAAAGTTAGGTTAGGTTAGGTTAGGTAGGTTAGGTAGTCGAAAAACAATTAATTCATGAAAACTTGGCTTACTAGGCAAATTTGGCCTTGCATAGTAGGCTGAGAAGTGAGTTCTGGCTACTAGGTACGACATATATATATATATATATATATATATATATATATATATATGTGTCGTACCTAGTAGCCAGAACGCACTTCTCAGCCTACTATGTACGGCCCAATTTGCCTAATAAGCCAAGTTTTCATGAATTAATTGTTTTTCGACTACCTAATCTACCTAACCTAACCTAACCTAACTTTTTCGGCTACCTAACCTAACCTAACCTATAAAGATAGGTTAGGTTAGGTTAGGTAGGGTTGATTAGGTTCGGTCATATATCTACGTTAATTTTAACTCCAATAAAAAAAAATTGACCTCATACATAATGAAATGGGTAGCTTTATCATTTCATAAGAAAAAAAATAGAGAAAATATATTAATTCAGAAAAACTTGGCTTTTTAGGCAAATCTGGCCTTGCATAGTAGGGTGAGAAGTGCGTTCTGGCTACTAGGTACGACATATATATATATATATATATATATATATATATATATATATATATATATATATATATATATATATATATATATATATATATATATATATATATATATATGTCGTACCTAGTAGCTAGAACGCACTTCTCAGCCTAATATGCAAAGCCCGATTTGCCTAATAAGCCAAGTTTTCATGAATTAATTGTTTTTCGACTACCTAACCTACCTAACCTAACCTAACCTAACTTTTTCGGGTACCTAACCTAACATAACCTATAAAGATAGGTTAGGTTAGGTTAGATAGGGTTGGTTAGGTTCGGTCATATATCTACGTTAATTTTAACTCCAATAAAAAAAAATTGACCTCATACATAATGAAATGGGTAGCTTTATCATTTCATAAGAAAAAAATTTGAGAATATATATATATATATATATATATATATATATATATATATATATATATATATATATATATATATATATATATATATGTATATATATATATGTCGTACCTAATAGCCAGAACTCACTTCTCAGCCTACTATGCAAGGCCTGATTTGCCTAATAAGCCTAGTTTTCATGAATTAATGGTTTTTCGACAACCTAACCTACCTAACCTAACCTAACCTAACGTTTTCGGCTACCTAACCTAACCTAACCTATAGAGATAGGTTAGGTTAGGTTAGGTAGGGTTGGTTAGGTTCGGTCATATATCTACGTTAATTTTAACTCCAATAAAAAAAAATTGACCTCATACATAATGAAATGGGTAGCTTTATCATTTCATAAGAAAAAAAATAGAGAAAATATATTAATTCAGTAAAACTTGGCTTATTAGGCAAATCGGGCCTTGAATAGTAGGCTGAGAAGTGAGTTCTGGCTACTAGGTACGACATATATATATATATATATATATATATATATATATATATATATATATATGTCGTACCTAGTAGCAAGAACGCACTTCTCAGCCTACTATGCAAGGCCCAATTTGCCTAATAAGCCAAGTTTTCATGAATTAATTGTTTTTGACTACCTCGACTATTTCTTGATGCTTCAAACACACACAGAGATCACACTAACGTGATACATCAAACGAACAAATCCACAAGGTCCGTGACGAGGATTCGAACCTGCGTCCGGGAGCATCCCATACACTGCCTTAATCGACTGAGCTACGACAGTGTTAAAAGGGTTGAAACCGAAGTTCTACTGAACTTACTGGATCCCGTAGCCTCTCCGGGGCACAAACCAGGCTTTTACACAACCCCCCCCCCTGCACCCGAGCTATGTCAATAGGCCGTTCTCCCTCTTCGCCCTTATATCATCACACACAGAGATCACACTAACGTGATGCATCAAATGAACAAATCAATATGGGCCTTTTAACCCTGTCGCAGTGTCAGGAATGCTCCCAGACGCAGGTTCGAATCCTCGTCACGGCCCTTGTGGATTTGTTCATTTGTTGTATCACGTTAGTGTGATCTCTATTAAAAATTATTTTAAATAAAATTATTAAATTAATAAAATATTATACCCATTGTTTCGTGTTCTGTCTTGTGTTGAAAGTTTGTTTTCACCTCATCCAAAACTGTTGTAACATATCACCTCACCCAAATGCACGTATAAAATCAAAGCTGTTTAAACTCTGTTTAGTGTTTGCAAGTTATAGTTGTGTGTGTGTGTAAAGTAAAGTCTTTGAAAATGTAATAAGTTATTATGAAACACGTTCAAGTGTCGCGTCAGACTAGAAATAAAAATGAATTTTGGAGAATTGATTTTTCAATTACCATCAACAGTGAAAAGAAATATAAGAAATATTGAGAAAATTCGTGTTAGAATTATTAATCTTACTTTTTCGGTCATATTTAATATTATATATATATATATATATATATATATATATATATATATATATATATATATATATATATAAACTAGAAATGGTCCTGGGGACCATTCAGGCTTGTTCGCATATATATATATATATATATATATATATATATATATATATATATATATATATATATATATATATATATATATATATGTCGTACCTAGTAGCCAGAACTCACTTTTTGGCCTACTATTCAAGGCCCGATTTGCCTAATAGGCCAAGTTTTCATGAATTAATTGTTTTTCGACTACCTAACCTACCTAACCTAACCTAACCTAACTTTTTCGGCTACCTAACCAAACCTAACCTATAAAGATAGGTTAGGTTAGGTTAGGTAGGGTTGGTTAGGTTCGGTCATATATCTACGTTAATTTTAACTCCAATAAAAAAAAATTGACCTCATACATAATGAAATGGGTAGCTTTATCATTTCATAAGAAAAAAATTATAAAAAATATATTAATTCATGAAAACTTGGCTTATTAGGCAAATCGGGCCTTGAATAGTAGGCCAAAAAGTGAGTTCTGGCTACTAGGTACGACATATATATATATAGGCCGATAGATATCGGACGGCATGCCCTTCTCTGCGAAAGGAAAGGAGGATGGCATGCAAGACACGGCGAGGTCAATGACATTATTAAGAGAAGCCTTACCACAGCTGGTTGTCCAGCAGAGAGCCCCGTTACCTAATGTCCCGCAACTCTGATGAGCCTGTCGGTCGCCCAGACGGAATCACGGTGAACCCCTGGAAGAATGGTAGACAGTTGGTGTGGGACTACACTTGCGTTTTAACTTTAGCAAATACCTATGTTGACTTCAGTGCTACACAAGCAGGAGGAGCTGCTAATCACCGGGAAGCAGCCAAGTCACGTAAATACAGAGACCTTGAGCATCACTACAATTTTGTCCCCATTGCCTCAGAGACACTTGGTGCCTGGGGTAAAAGTGCTGCTAGCTTTTTGAAGGAGTTGGGGTCTAAGCTAATCGAAACAACTAGAGACCCTAGAGCTGCCAGTTTTCTTTTTCAGCGCCTTAGTGTGGCAATCCAGAGAGGAAATGCTCACTCCATTCATGGTTCCTGCCCGCCATCTGAGGAGCTGGAGGAGCGGTTCAACATGTGACAAGCAGCCTTGTACCCTGCATGTAATCAATATTGTAGTTTTTTTTGTGTAATGACATTTTCAAATAAAGTTAGATAAATATACACACATTCCAAAAGAATAGGGGTGGTAGGAGAAGAAAATATCAAAGTGTTCAGTGAGGATCCACAAGGTCTTCTCTGAGTACTCTTTATTTTCTTCTCCGAGGCTATAGGTCCCTACACTTGCACCAGAGGTGGTACCCCTTTTATATTTTAAAAAAATATTATATATATATATATATATATATATATATATATATATATATATATATATATATATATATATATATATATATATATATATATATATATATATATATATATATATATATATGTCGTACCTAGTAGCCAGAATGCACTTCTCGGCTTACTATGCAGATCCTGTTGGACGACATATTCGACCTCGAGACACAAAAGAAGGTCACCACCAAAGACACCTTACAAGCAGCAGTTTACCTTACAAACTTATTGTAGAAGGAAGAAAGATTCCAGGCAACTACAGAAGCACCATACTGTCACCCGAGCTCAAAGCGGCAGCTAAGAGCCTTTGTGAAAACAAGGAGATAGTCGTCAGGAGAGGTGACAAGTCGCCAATATACGTCATTCTTAAAAATGACGAATATCTGGCTAAAATGAACCTCATACTCTCTGACCAAACTAAATTCCAAAGGGTAACGAAAGACACTACAGCCGTATTGAAAGCAAAGTTTAACAAATTGATCAAAACTGTGAACGCCAAGAAATTCGGACTCCACCTGCCAAAGATTATTGGGGAATATAAACCTGGGTATGCGTATGGAAATGTTAAGACACACGAGCCTTGAAACCCACTTCGGCCAATCATCAGCCAGATACCCACACTCACGTACAGACTAGCAAAGCGACTCAACGGCTTGCTGACCCCTTATGTCCCTTGTGCCTTCAGCCTGAAGTCTCGAAAGGAATTTGTTGACTTACTGCGGGGAACACAGCCCGCAGGGATAAGAGCGTCGTTGGACGTAGATTCACTGTTTACCAACGTACCTGTGGATGAAATAATCGGGATGATAGCGGACAGAGTGTATCGTGATCCGGTCTGTACTCCTCTTGACATACCAGAAAACATTTTAAGGAAACTACTCCAAGCTTGTACTAAAGAGGCACCCTTCTTGAGCCCGGATGGGCACATGTATAAGCAAGTAGATGGGGTCGCCATGGGTTCTCCCCTAGCTGTCCTGTTTGCGAACTTCTACATGGGTACCATCGAACAGAAGATCTTAGTCGACATGAACTTGAAACCGGGCATATACTGCAGGAGCGTTGACGACATTTTTACACAGGTACCTGATGTCAGACATCTGCAAGAGCAGAAAGAGGAATTTGAGCGGGATTCTGTGTTGCGTTTCACTTACAAGATGGAGAAGGAGGGGAAGCTGCCCTCTCTAGATGTAACAGTCGTGGAAAGGAGCGGAGGTTTCCACACTGCAGTCTACACTAAGGAAACAAACATAGGAATATGCCTCAATGCCAACAGTGACTGCCCAGACAGGTACAAGAGGAGTGTTGTTAACGCTTATGTCGACCGTGCTCTCAGCCACAGCTCAGGATGGAAGCAAGTCGATGACGAACTCTGTAGGGTAAGGCCGGTCCTAGTCAACAACGGCTTCTATAATGGTTTCGTTGAAGACATCATAAGAAGGAAGGTGAACCGCCATGCAACCTCTGAAGAGACAACTAACACAACACCAGTACCCCTATCAGACTATTTTACAGGAAATTCTTTTCCACCGCTCATAAAACGAAGGAAAGGGTCCTGAATGATATTGTTGATAGGAACGTTATCCCTACAGACAAAAATCAGAAGATACAATTGACGATTTACTATAAAACCAAAAGAACGGTCAACCAACTCATGAGAAACTCTCCAGACACAAAGCAGAACGCTTTAAAAGAGACCAACGTCGTCTATGCCTTCAAATGCGCACTTGGGGACTATAAGACTCAAAGAACTTCGTATATGGGCAAGACAACAACATCTCTTTCCAGGCGATTAACGATGCATAAGCAACAGGGCTCCATTAAGGAACATATAATCTCTTCCCACAACCAGACCATCACCAGAGAAATCTTAACAAACAACACAGAAATCATCGATACATACAGCGATAGCAGGCGGCTTGACGTCTGCGAGGCACTACACATCAAGAAATCAACACCAGCAATCAACAGTTAATTAATGCACAACTATGTTCTACCCACTTCAAGACTCCGCACCAATATAGAAGCACCAAGAAATATGGGCCAATAGGCCCTTTGCACTTACTTCCATTCTCCTCTTTAATTTACCCAATTTATACTCATTGCTTCGTGTTCTGTCTTGTGTTGAAAGTTTTGTTCACCTCATCCAAAACTGTTGTAACATATCACCTCACCCAAATGCAGGTATATAAGATGAAAGGTGTTTAAATTATAGCATAGTTGAACTCTGTTTAGTGATTGCATGTTATAGTTTTGTGTGTGTAAACTAAAGTCTTTGAAAATGTAATAAGTTATTACGAAACGCATTCAAGTGTCGCATCACACTAAAAATAAAAAGGAATTTTGGAGAAATGATTTTTCAATTACCATCGACAGTGAAAAAAAACATAAGAAATATTGAGAAAATTCGTGTTAGAATTATTAATCTTACTTTTTCGGTCATATTTAATAGAATAATATATATATATATATATATATATATATATATATATACATATATATATATATATATATATATATATATATATATATATATATATATATATATATATATTTATATATATATATATATATATATATATATATATATTGGTGTATACTGGCAGCAGGTTTTCTTTCAAACATGTTTCATTGAATATGACCGCATATTCTGTATTTATTATTTTCTGGTTTAGGGCTTCTATCCCTCTAACTATTTTCTTAGCATCAGGGCTTAATTGAAATAGGAGTTCTCCAAAACTCATTTTCGTACTTTTAAGGTGAAGAAAAGAAGTGATTTACTATAGAGTGTATTACACTTATTTGTATAATTTGCACGACGTTTCGAACCTCCATGGTTCATTCTCAAGTGAACAGATCTTACAATACTAGTTGATTTTATACCCGCATTAGGTCAGGTGATAATACAATTAAGGTGAAAACATGGGGGGATACATAAGGGATAAACATAGGGGCTGCAGAAGGCTTATTGGCCCATACGAGGCATCTCCTATCTAAACACAAAGATTAATCCAGTGTAATTGGCCTGTTATGTTGGTCTTCTGTGTTGGCATCGATATGTTCTTGTCTTGTCCTTACTCTCATGGTGGGTAGAGTAAATAGTTCCGTGATTTGGGTGTTCATGGTAGGTCGCTCTATTCTTATGTGAATTGCCTCAAGAATTTGTAATCTTCTTGAATCTTGGGTTTTGTCTATTATGCAAGTATTCTTGTTCAGCATTTCTCTTGTTAGAGTAATGTCATGGGCTTGTCTCATGTGATTCCTAGGGGCACCAGATTGAAGATGGCATGTCAAACGCCTCGTCAGCTTGGTCGACGTCATACCTATGTACTTACATTGAAGGTTACATCCTTCGTGGGGGCAAGTGTACATGTATACAACGCTTGACTGCTGTAGAGGGTTCTCCGTCGGCTTCGGGCTGTTTTTGATAAGGAGTTCGGAAGTCTTCTTGGTTTTGTAGAATATTATCAGGTTTATGTTTTGGTTAGGAGTAGTGCTTTTTACTCCTTTACGGATTATTTCTTTCATTATTCTTTCCTCTTTTATATGTTCACTGTGCATGGTTGATTTGTAATATAATTTTATTGGGGGTGTTGTGGTTTCTGTTCTAGGTTCTGAATTATACCAACGGTCCAAGTGTCTTCTTATAGCAGCGTTTATTTCCGCGTTGCTATATCCGTTGTTCACCAATACCTGAGTTACTCTTTCAAACTCTCTACTCACGTTGCTCCATTCAGAGCAGTGGGTAAGCGCTCGACGAATATAGGCATTGAGAACACTGGCTTTGTATCTTTGGGGGCACTCACTTCTACCGTTCAGGCATAATCCTATGTTGGTGGGCTTGGTATATACGTTGGTGCTTAAACTCAAGCAAACCATCAACAGTGAACTATTCAACCTGAAACAACAACATAAAACTCGTGTAGAAACAAAGACACTCCGTAAGTTAACATCCCTAAACGGTGGACAGCTAAAAATCCCTCGTCCTAAAGATGGCTACTTTAACCTGACTTCTTATGATCTTACCCAGGACCAACGAGACCTCTTAAATCTTGGTCTAAATTGTCAATTCTTATCTAAACCAAAGATGCATCAAAAACGCCTGGAAATCGAAATGCTTCTGGACGATATCCATAAGCTAGAAGACAACAAAAAAGTCACCACCACTGACACACTTCAAGCTGAACTACTTGCAGAAGCAGGGAAAAAACGAGGAACATATTCATCTACAATCTTAACCCCACGACTCAAAGAAGCAGCGAATCAACTAAAAAATCTAAAAGACGTAACAATAAGAAAAGCCGACAAAACAGCAGCATATGTATTGATTCCTACCCATGAATACATGAACAAAATTAGCGACATCCTAAGTGACGACTCCAAATTTCAACGAATCACGAGGAACCCCGTAGAAGACCTTAAGCGGAAAGTAAACAAAACAATTACAGCAATCAACGCAAAGAAAGGTAGTGTGCATTTCAATAAACTTCAAGGCGACTATGGCTTAGGATATGCCTACGGCAATGTTAAGACGCATAAACCAGGTAACCCACTACGCCCTATAATCAGCCAAATACCAACCCCAACTTATCACCTGGCAAAGAAACTCAATGAACTCCTAACTCCATACACTCCAAGTAAGTTTAGTCTACAATCATCAGCAGATTTCCTAGAATTGATCAAATCTACCCAGCCCGATGGAATCATCGCTTCCCTGGACGTTGAATCCCTTTTTACCAACGTCCCAGTCGACACAACCATAGGAATGATACTGGACAGAGTATACAGAGACGAGAGCACCCCCAAATTAGACATACCTGAGCCACACTTGAAAAGTCTTCTCGAAGCATGTACAAAAGAAGCCCCTTTCATCAGTCCACAAGGAGACATGTATTTACAAATAGACGGAGTAGCAATGGGCTCCCCCTTAGGAGTTTTATTTGCTAATTTTTATATGGGAACCATCGAAGATAGGGTCTTCAGTAGCAGACAAAAACCAACTGTATACTGCCGTTATGTAGATGACATATTCGTAATAGTAAAAGACTCAGATGAACTAATTGACCTAAAAAGACACCTAGAGAGAGAGTCAGTACTCCGATTTACACATGAAAATAGTGAAAATAACAGTCTGCCATTCTTGGATGTACTAATAACAAAAACAGGAACCTCTTTAAGCACCAACGTATATACCAAGCCCACCAACATAGGATTATGCCTGAACGGTAGAAGTGAGTGCCCCCAAAGATACAAAGCCAGTGTTCTCAATGCCTATATTCGTCGAGCGCTTACCCACTGCTCTGAATGGAGCAACGTGAGTAGAGAGTTTGAAAGAGTAACTCAGGTATTGGTGAACAACGGATATAGCAACGCGGAAATAAACGCTGCTATAAGAAGACACTTGGACCGTTGGTATAATTCAGAACCTAGAACAGAAACCACAACACCCCCAATAAAATTATATTACAAATCAACCATGCACAGTGAACATATAAAAGAGGAAAGAATAATGAAAGAAATAATCCGTAAAGGAGTAAAAAGCACTACTCCTAACCAAAACATAAACCTGATAATATTCTACAAAACCAAGAAGACTTCCGAACTCCTTATCAAAAACAGCCCGAAGCCGACGGAGAACCCTCTACAGCAGTCAAGCGTTGTATACATGTACACTTGCCCCCACGAAGGATGTAACCTTCAATGTAAGTACATAGGTATGACGTCGACCAAGCTGACGAGGCGTTTGACATGCCATCTTCAATCTGGTGCCCCTAGGAATCACATGAGACAAGCCCATGACATTACTCTAACAAGAGAAATGCTGAACAAGAATACTTGCATAATAGACAAAACCCAAGATTCAAGAAGATTACAAATTCTTGAGGCAATTCACATAAGAATAGAGCGACCTACCATGAACACCCAAATCACGGAACTATTTACTCTACCCACCATGAGAGTAAGGACAAGACAAGAACATATCGATGCCAACACAGAAGACCAACATAACAGGCCAATTACACTGGATTAATCTTTGTGTTTAGATAGGAGATGCCTCGTATGGGCCAATAAGCCTTCTGCAGCCCCTATGTTTATCCCTTATGTATCCCCCCATGTTTTCACCTTAATTGTATTATCACCTGACCTAATGCGGGTATAAAATCAACTAGTATTGTAAGATCTGTTCACTTGAGAATGAACCATGGAGGTTCGAAACGTCGTGCAAATTATACAAATAAGTGTAATACACTCTATAGTAAATCACTTCTTTTCTTCACCTTAAAAGTACGAAAATGAGTTTTGGAGAACTCCTATTTCAATTAAGCCCTGATGCTAAGAAAATAGTTAGAGGGATAGAAGCCCTAAACCAGAAAATAATAAATACAGAATATGCGGTCATATTCAATGAAACATATATATCATTCTCATGACCTCATTCATAATGAAATTGGTAGCTTTATCATTTCATAAGAAAAAAATTACAGAAAATATAATAATTAGGGAAAACTTGGCTTATTAGGCAAATCGGGCCTTGCATAGTAGGCCAAATTGTGCGTTCCGGCTACTAGGTACGACATATATATATATATATATATATATATATATATATATATATATATATATATATATATATATATATATATATATATTATTAAATATGACCGAAAAGTAAGATTAATAATTCTATATGAATTAATAATTCGTATATAAAATCAACACAGAAATCATCGTATTTAACGATGATTTCTGTGTTGCTTGTTAAGATTTCTCTGGTGATGGCATGGTCGTGAAAAGATATATGTTCCTTGATGGAGCCCTGTTGTTTGTGCCTAGATAATCGCCTAGAAAGAGACGTTGTTTCTTGCCTATATACTGAGTTCTTTGAGGCTTATAGTCCCCAAAACGGGCATGTGAAGGCATAGACGACGTTGGTTTCCATCAATGAGTTCTGTTTGGTGTCTGGGGAGTTTTTCATGAGTACGTTGGCTGTTTTTTTTTTTTGTTTTTGTAGAAAATTGTCAATTGTATTTTCTAATTTTTGTCCTTAGGGATAGCGTTTCTATCAACAATATCTTTCAGGATCCTTTCCTCCGCTTTTTGAGCTGTCGATTTGCCTAATCGACAATTAATTTGCCAAAACTCAAAACTATTTGAGTTTTGGCATTAATGCTATGACATTTGTGGTCAGATGGATGTTGTCACATATGTGTTCTTGTTGCAAGGTTTCAATGGCAGTTGTCGAATCTGTATGTGTGATAACACATACAGATTCGAGGTGTTCAGCAAAAGTAGGTGTTCAGCAAAAGACAGACAAACATAGAGAAAGAGACAGACAGACAGACATACTGACAGACATTATCTTATATATATTCAAGATAGAGTATATGTCTGTGCCAGGTCTCTCCCTCTTCTCTTATCCTTCACCTCACCCCTTTTCCTCCCTTTGCTCCCCATCCCCTCTCTCCCTCCCTCTATCTTTCTTACAAGGAGGGGAAGAGCATCCCCCACCTCCTCCTTTCCAGTTTCCAATCATACCCGCATATCCACCTCTACCTCTACATGCCTCACTACGGTCTCCCAACTCTTTTCTCTCTCTCTCTCTCTCTCTCTCTCTCTCTCTCTCTCTCTCTCTCTCTCTCTCTCTCTCTCTCTCTCTCTCTCTCTCTCTCTCTCTCTCTCTCTCTCTCTCTCTCTCTCTCTCTCTCTCTCTCTCTCTCTCTCTCTCTCTCTCTCTCTCTCTCTCTCTCTCTCTCTCTCTCTCTCTCTCCCTCTCTCTCTCTCTCTCTCTCTCTCTCTCTCCCTCTCCCTCCCTCTCTCTCTCTCTCTATCTCTCTCTCTCTCTCTCTCTCTCTCTCTCTCTCTCTCTCTCTCTCTCTCTCTCTCTCTCTCTCTCTCTCTCTCTCTCTCTCTCTCTCCCTCCCTCCCTCCCTCTCTCTCTCTCTCTCTCTCTCTCCCTCTCTCTCTCTCTCTCTCTCTCTCTCTCTCTCTCTCTCTCTCTCTCTCTCTCTCTCTCTCTCTCTCTCTCTCTCTCTCTCTCTCTCTCTCTCTCTCTCCCTCCCTCCCTCTCTCTCTCTCTCTCTCCCTCCCTCCCTCTCTCTCTCTCTCTCTCCCTCTCCCTCCCTCTCTCTCTCTCTCTCTCTCTCTCTCTCTCTCTCTCTCTCTCTCTCTCTCTCTCTCTCTCTCTCTCCCTCCCTCCCTCCCTCTCTCTCTCTCTCTCTCTCTCTCTCTCCCTCTCTCTCTCTCTCTCTCTCTCTCTCTCTCTCTCTCTCTCTCTCTCTCTCTCTCTCTCTCTCTCTCTCTCTCTCTCTCTCTCTCTCTCTCTCTCTCTCTCTCCCTCCCTCCCTCTCTCTCTCTCTCTCTCTCTCTCTCTCTCTCTCTCTCTCTCTCTCTCTCTCTCTCTCTCTCTCTCTCTCTCTCTCTCTCTCTCTCTCTCTCTCTCTCTCTCTCTCTCTCTCCCTCCCTCCCTCTCTCTCTCTCTCTCTCCCTCCCTCCCTCTCTCTCTCTCTCTCTCCCTCTCCCTCCCTCTCTCTCTCTCTCTCTCTCTCTCTCTCTCTCTCTCTCTCTCTCTCTCTCTCTCTCTCTCTCTCTCTCTCTCTCTCTCTCTCTCTCTCTCTCTCTCTCTCTCTCTCTCTCTCTCCCTCCCTCCCTCTCTCTCTCTCTCTCTCCCTCTCCCTCCCTCTCTCTCATATCCCATAACCCCCTCCCCCCTCCTCTCTCTCCCTTTACACACTGCGTGTCTGTGACTAAAGTATATTTGGCAGCTGTTGTTTGCAGTGGGCCCATGGTCATCCCATAGTCTCCAGTCAGACCTGAGACTCAGTGCGGACTTGTCGTCTGTATTCTTCCAGTTTATCTTACAACATTAATTACAAGGTTAAGTTTCCAAGTTGCTAATATTTTCTTCAATAGTTTAAATGTTCCACGAATTTGTGTGTCACTTGATTTCACGTTGATTTGACTGTTTTAAACTAGATTTTTTTTCTTAACGGGATATAATTGCTTAAATTTATGTGGAGATATGAGCTTTAATGCGATTTCCACGTTTCATGATTTTCATAGCAAGATGCCTGGTTGCTCACAGATTAGAACAACGTGAAACGATTGTTAACTTACGTGTAAATATCACCGCAGACCGATTGAGAGAAAAAATATTTGGCAATCGACAGAGTAATATTAAGTAGTAAGATAACGTGAACATACCTTTCTACAACTATTGAGGGTACAAAGTATTAACGCATATAGGAAAATATCAATATTGATACTAACAATTGCATGAACGTTATCCAATATAGATTTATATGTATATGAGAATATATATATATATAATTTCATTCGCTTGGGAGACTCGAACCACGGACCCAACAAGCGCGAGGAAGAAGCTCTACCCCTGTATTATATTGCAACCATTGTACTATGAGACAGTCACTGTACTATTAACTATGAGACTGCCCCTGTACTATGAGGCAGTCAATGTACTATGAGACAGCCACTGTACTATGAGGCAACCAATGTACTGTGAGGTAGCCACAGAACTATGAGGCAGCCACAGTACTGTGAGGCAACCACTGTACTATGAGGCAGACACTGTACTGTGAGGTAGCCACTGTAAAATGAGGCAGCCACTGAACAAGGAGGCAGCCGTAGGCCTATGATGCAGCAATTCAACTATGAGGCAGCCTCTGTACTATGAGGCAGCCTCTGTACTATGAGGAAGCCACTGTACTATGAGGCAGCCTCTGTACTATGAGGCAGCCACTGTACTATGAGGCAGCCTCTGTACTATGAGGCAGCCACTGTACTATGAGGCAGCCTCTGTACTATGAGGCAGGCACTGTACTATGAGGCAGCCACTGTGCTATGAGGCAACCGCAGTACTACGAGGAAGGAACTGCATTATGAGGCAGCCACTGTACTAAGAGGCAGCCACAGTACTATGAGGCAGCCACTGTACTATGAGGCAGTCACTGTACTATGAGGCAGTCACTGTACTATGAGGCAGCCACTGTACTAGGAGGCAGCCACTTTAATACGAGGCAGCCACTATAATACGAGGCAGCCACTGAACTATAAGGCAGCCACTATATTATGAGGCAGCAACTGTTCTATGAGGCAGTCACTGTACAATGAGGCCGCCAAAGAACTGTGAGGCAGTTACTCTATTACAACGCATCCACTACACTATTAGGCAGCCACTAAATTATGAGGTAATCGCTGTACTATAGAGCAGCCGCTGTACTAGGCGGCAGCCAATCTACTATGAGGCAGACACTGTACTATGAGACAGCTACTGTGCTATAAGAAAGCAACTGTACTATGAGGCAGCCACTTTACTATGAGGCAGCCATTGTACTATGAGGCATGCTATGAGGAAGCCACTGTATTTTGAGGCAGCGACTCATAGTACATAATACTTTGTACATAATACTATGAGGCAGCCACTCCACTATTAGGCAGCCACTGTACAATGAGGTAGCCGCTGAAATATGAGGCGGCCGCTCTACTATAAGGCAACCACTCTAATATGAGGCAGCCACTTATCTATACAGCCACTGTATTATGACGCAGCCACTGTACTATGAGGCAGCCACTGTACTAGGAGGCAGCCAATATACTATGAGGTAGCCACTGTTCTATGAGTAAACCACTGAACTATGAGGCAGCCACATTACTATGAAACAGCAACTGTACAATGAGGCAGCCACTGTACTATGGGGCAGACACTGTATTACAAGGAATACACAGTCTCCGTGGTGTAGTGGTAAGACACTCGCTTAGCGTTCCGCGAGCGCTATGTCATGGGTTCGTATCCTGGCCGGGGAGGATTTACTGGGCGCAATTTCTTAACTGTAGCCTCTGTTCAACAGTAAAATGTGTACTTGGATGAAAAAACGATTCTTCGCGGCGGGGATCGTATTCCAGGGACCTGCCCGAAACGCTACGCGTACTAGTGGCTGTACAAGAATGTAACAACTCTTGTATATATCTAAAAAAAAAAAAAAAAAAAATGAACTGTACTAAGTGGCAACTACTGAACTCTGAGTAAGGCTCTCTACTTTGAGGCAACCACTGTGCTATGAGGCAGCCACTCAACTATGAGGCAGTTACTGTTCTGTGAGGCAGCCACTGTATTATGAGGCAGCTGCTGTACTATGAGGACGCTATTGTACTGTGAGGACGCCACTGTACTATTAGGTAGCCACTGAACTCTGAGGCAGCCAATGTACTATGAGACAGCCACTGTACTATGAGGTAGGCACTGTACAATCAGGAAACCACTGAACGATGAGGCAGCCACATTACTATCAGGCAGCAACTGTGCAATGATGCAGCCACTGTACAATGAGACAGCTATTGTACTATGAGGCAGCCACTGTACTATGAGGACGCCACTGTACTATGAGGTAGCCACTGTACTATGAAATAGCCACTGTACTATGATGTAGCCACTGTACTATGGGGCACCTAAAGTAATATGAGGCAGCCACTGTACTATGAGTAATCCACTGTACTAAGAGGCAGCCACTGAACTATGAGGCATCCAATGTACTTTGAGGCAGCAACTGTACCATGAGGCAGCCACAGTACTATGAGGCAGTCACTGTATTCTAGGGCATCCACTGTATTTTGAGGTAGCAACTGAACTATCTTCAGGTTTATCTTGAGATGATTTCGGGGCTTTTAGTGTCTCCGCGGCCGGGTCCTCGACCAGGCCTCCACCACCAGGAAGCAGCCTGTGACAGCTGACTAACATCCAGGTACCTATTTTACTGCTAGTACAGTGGCTGCCTCATTGTACAATGGCTGCCTCATAGTATAGTGGCTGCCTCATACTACAATAGGTGCCCCATAGTACAGTTGCTGCCTCATAGCTCAGTGGCTACCTCATAGTACATTGGCTGCCTCATAGTACAATGTTTGCCTGTTACGGCCCTATTGGGTCGCAACTGGGGTTCTTCTCTGATGTTATTAGAGTTTGGGTATCCGGCCCCAAGTTAGTAGTGGCTTTCAAGGGGTGTGTTCCGTAACGCAAGTAAATTAAAGGGGAAGGGATACAAACGCACTAATTTAAATATATAATTACCACCACCAATAAATAAATATATATACTGTCACCCGGGGGGTATAAATATTCAATGTGCAGAATCGTCTTCCTCTGAAGACGCAGAATGTTCCACGGTGCTCAAGATGAGTAGCCCTGGTTCTCTTCTCGTGGCCTCACGATGAATCCTTAGATTCTCTAGGCGAATCTACCCTGGCAACAGGCCAGCCAACTCTCAGTCCCACTGGGTGCACAGTCGGGGAGGCCTTCAACCACAAATCCAGCGTGTAGCTGGCAGGTTCCAATCAGCTCCGCTGCGTAGGCCACTCCACGACCGATACTAGGGTTGCGAGCCCTAGGCAGGAGCCTCGTGTGATTCCACAGATCACTCTCCTCACCACAGTGGTTAGTCTCTTTCACCCGTCAACCCCCGGGTACGACGATTCCTCAACTCTGCCACGTCACAGGCAGGCTAACACTCTCAGCAGTGTTCGTCCGGGAGCAACTCACAGCTTCTGCAGCAAACACGTGGAGAGACTTTGGCTGCCTTGGGTAGACTGCCCATCGTCCAATCCAGCAGTCCCAGGTCGACTCTGTAATCAGACACGTCATCAGTACTAGGGACACCCTTGTGCACCTCACTTACAGGCTTAAACACAAACGCCCACCTATCCACTCCATAGATGGCGTTGCTGTCTAAGCGTCACCTCACCAGTGGTCAGAAGCGGCTATGTTACGAGGTGATTAGGATGGGAAACCAGCCCCTGTGGCCGGTATATCTCGTCCTCACTAGATGGCGTCGTCCATTTGGAGGGGGTTTCGGGAGCTGACCCACAGATGGCGTTGTCGTCACTGCTCCGTGCTCGGACGCTGGACTCGGGTCCGTAACATTGCCTCATATTACAGTGGCTCTATGTGGCTTTAACTGTCTCATACAGTAACTATGAGACAGTTACTGTACTATGAGGTAGCCACTAAACTATGAGGGCCCCCACTGTACTATGAGGCAGCCAATGAACTGTGAAGTAACCACTGTACTAAGAGGCAGCCACTGTACTATGAGGCACAAACTGTACTATGACGCAGCCACTGTATTATGACGTAGCAACTGTACTATGAAACAGCCACTGTACTAGGAGGCACCCACTGTTCTATGAGCCAGTCACTGTATTTCAAGGCTTCCTCTGTAGTATGAGGCAGTCACTGTACTATGATGCAGCCTCTGTACTATGAGGCAGGCATCCGCTGTACTATGAGGCAGCCTCTTTTCTATGAGGCAGGCATTCGCTGTACAATGAGGCAGTCTCTTTACTATGAGGCAGCTGCTCTTCAATGAAACAACCAAGGTACTATGAGGCAGCCGTTGTACTATGAGCCAGCCAGAGTACTATGAAGCTGCCACAGTACTGTGAGGCAGACTCTGTAGTATGAAGCACCCAGTGTACTATGAGGCAGCCTATGTAATATGAGGAACCTACTGTACTATGAGGTAGTCTCTATATTCTGAATCAGACAAAGAACTATGAGGCAGCCACTGTCCTATGAGTCAGTCAATGTACTATGAGGCAGGCAGCCACTGTACTATGAGGCACCTACTGTATTATGAAGCAACCATTGTATTATGCGGCAGCCATTGAACAGTGAGCCAGCCACTGTACTATGAGGGAGCCATTGTACTATGAGGCAGCCAATGTACTATGAGGTAGCAACGGGGCTATGAGGCAGAAATTGTACTATGGGGCACCTATTGTAGTATGAGGCAGCCATTGTACAATGAGGCAGCCACTGTACTAAGGGGCAACCACTATACTATGAGGCAACCACAGAACAATGAGGCAACAATTGTACTATGAAGCAGTAACTGAACTATGAGGCAGTCACTGTTCTATGAAGCAGACGCTATACTATGAGGCAACCGCTGTACTATGAGGCAGCCACTGTACTATGTGGCAGACTCTTTACTATGAGGCATCCACTGAAAAATTAGGCAGTCACTTAACAATAATTAGGCAGTCACTGAACAATAGTACCGCCTCTGTACTTTGAGGAAGCCACTCCACTATTAGGTAGTCACTGTACTATGTGGCGGCCACGTAACTATGAGGCAACCACTTAACTATGATGCAGCGTCTGTACCAAGAGGCAGCCACTGAACTATGAGGCAGGCACTGTACTATGAGGCATTCAATGTACTATGAGGCAGTCAGATGATTACAAAACATCCACTTTACTATGAGGCAGCCACTGAACTATGAGACAACCGCTGTACTATGAGGCAACCACTGTAATATGAAGCAGCCGCACCACTATGAGACAGTCACTGTACCATGAGGAAACCACTCTACTATGAGACAGCCACTCCACTGTGAGGCAGCTGCTGTACCATGAGGCACCCACTCAACTATGAGGTAGTCTCTGTACTATGAGGTAGCCACTGTACTATGAGGCATCCACTTTGCTATGAGGTAGTCTCTGTACTATGAGGTAGCCACTGTACTATGAGGCAGCCTCTGTACTATGAGGTAGTGACAGTACTATGAGGCAGCCACTGCACTATGAAGCAGGCACTGAGCTTTGAGGCAGCCACCGTACAATGAGACAGCGACTGTATTATGAGGCACCTACTGTACTATGAGGCACTTACTCTACTATGATGCAGCTACTCAACAATGAGTCAGAAATTTTAATATGAGGCAGCCACTGGACTATAAGGCAGGAAATGTACTATGAGGTCGCAACTGTTCTGTGAGGCAACCACAGTACAATAAAGGCAGCCACTGTACTATGAGGCAGCCAATATACTATGAGGTAGCCACTGTTCTATGAGGAAACCACTGAACTATGAGGCAGCCTCATTACTATGAAGCAGCAACTGTACTATGAGGAAGCCACTGCACTATGAGGAAACCAATGAACTATGAGGACGCAACTGTACTATGAGGCAGCCAATGTACTATGAGGCAGCCAATGTACTATGAGGCAGCCACTGAACTATGAGGCACCAACTGTACTATGAGGCAGCCACTGTAATATGAGGCAGCCATTGGACTGTGAGGCAGCCAATGTACTACGAGGCAGTAACTGTACAATGAGGCAGCCACATTACTATGCGGCAGTAACTGTGCTATGAGGACGCCACTGAACCATGAGGTAGCCACTGAACTATGAGGCAGCAACCGAATTATAAGGCAGCCACTGTACTATTAGTACTATTATAGAGTTACTGTATGACAAGGCAGCCGCTTTACTATGAGGCAGCCACTGTAATATGAAGCAGCCACTGTAATATGAAGCAGCCAGTGAACTATGAGGCAGCCAATGTACTTTTAGGCAGCCTCAGTACTATGAGGCAGTATATGTACTATGAGGCAGCCACAGTACTATGAGGCAGTAACTGTATTACAAGGCATCCACTCTATTTTCAGGTAGCAACTGAACTATGCGACAGTCACTGTACTACGAGGCAGCCACTACACTATGAGGCCCCCACTGTACTATGAGGCAGAGACTGTACTATGAGGCAGTCACTGTACTACAAGGCAGCCACTGTACTATGAGGCAGTCAATGAACAATGAAATAACCACTGTACTAAGAGGCACCCACTGTACTATGAGGCAGCCACTGTGCTATGAGGCAGCCACTGCACTCTGAGGCAGCCACTGCACTATGAGGCAGCCACTGTACTATGAGGTAGCCACTGTGCTATTTGGCAGCCAATGTACTACGAGGAACCACTGTACTATGAGGTAGTGACTGTACAATGAAGCAGCCTCTACACTATGAGGCAGCCACTACACTATGAGGTAGCCACTGTTCTATGAGGCAGGCAGCCGCTGTTCTATCAGGCAGGCACTGTATAATGAGGCCGCCACTGTACTATGAGGCAGTCACTGAACTATGAGGAAGCCACTATACTATGATGCAGCTAATGGACAGAGAGGCAGCAACTGTACTATGAGGCAGCCGCAGTAAGAAACAACCGCTGTACTATGAGGAAGCCACTGTACTGTGAGGCAGGCACTGTACTTTGAGGCAGCAACTGTGCTATGAGGCAGTCACTGTACTATGAGGCAACCACTGTAATAAGAGGTAGCCACTGTACTATGAGACAGCCACTGTACTATGAGGCAGGAACTGTACTATGAGGCAACCTCTGAACTATGAGGCAGCCACTGTTCTATAAGGCAGCCACTGTATTATGAGGCACTAACTCTACTATGATGCAGCTAGTGAACAATGCGTCAGAAACTTTAATATGAGGCAGCCACTGGATTATGAAGCAGCCACTGTACTATGAGGCAGCCACTGAACTATGAGGCATCCACTTTACTATGAGGCAGCCACTGTATTATGAGGCACTCACTGTACTATGAGGCACTTACTCTACTATGGTGCAGCTACTGAACAATGAGTCAGAATCTTTAATATGAGGCAGCCATTGTACTATGAGGCAGCCAATGAAATATAAAGGAGTCACTGTACTAAGAGGCAGACACTGTAATGTGAGTCAGCCCCTGAACAATAAGGCATCAATTGTATAATGAGGCAGCAATTGAATTATGAGGCAGCCACAAACTATGAGGCCTCCACTGTACTATGGGGCAGCCACTGAACTATGGAGCAGCCATTGTACAATGAGGCAGCTACTGCACTATGAGGCAGCCACTGTACTATGAGGCAGCCAAGGTAATATGAGGTAGCCACTGTGCTATGAGGCAGCCAATGTACTACGAAGAACCACTATACTATGATGCAGTCACTGTATTACAAGGCTTCCTCTGTAGTTTGAGGCAGTCACTGTACTATGAGACAGCTACTGCAGTACAGGCTGCCTCATTGTATAATGAGGCAGCCTGCCGCTGTACTATGAGGGAACCACTTTACTATAAGGCACCAACTGTTCTATGATGCACTCACTGTACTATGAGGCACCTACTGTACTAAGAGGCAACAACTGTATTATTCGGCAGCCAATGAACAGTGAACCAGCCATTGTACAATAAGGCAGAACCTGTACTAAGGGGCAACAACTATACTATGAGGCAACCACAGAACAATGACACAACAATTGTATTATGAAGCAGTTACTGAACTATGAGGCAGTCACTGTACTATGAGGCAGACGCTGTACTATGAGTCAATCGCTGTACTATAAGGAGGCCACTCTACTATGAGGCAGCCACTCTACTATGAGGCAGCCACTCTACTATGAGGCAGACACTGTACTATGAGGCAGAAACTGTACTATGAGACAGGAACTGTACTATGAGCTCCCCACTGAATTATGAGGAAGATATTGAATTATGAGGAAGCTACTGAAAAATTAGGAAGTCACTGAACAATGAGGTTGCCTCTGTACTTTTAGGAAGTCACTCCACTATTAGGCAGCCAATGTACTCTGAGGCTGTCACTAAACTATGAGGCAGCACCTGTACTATGAGGCGGTCACGTAACTATGAGGCAACCACTTAACTATGATGCAGCGTCTGTACCAAGAGGCAGCCACTGAACTATGAGGCAGGCACTGTACTATCAGGCATTCAATGTACTATGAGGCAGCCACTGTTTAATGAGGCAACCGATGTTCTATGAGGCAACCACTGTACTCTAAAGTAGCCGCTCCACTATGAGGCAACCACTGTACTCTAAAGCAGCCGCTCCACTATGAGGCAGCCACTGTACTGTGAGGCAGCAACTATATTATGAGGCAGCCGCTGTACTATGTGGCAACCACTCTACTATGAGTCAGCCACAGTACTATGAGGGAGTCA
Organism: Procambarus clarkii; assembly: GCF_040958095.1. Taxonomy (NCBI): domain Eukaryota; kingdom Metazoa; phylum Arthropoda; class Malacostraca; order Decapoda; family Cambaridae; genus Procambarus; species Procambarus clarkii. The sequence continues at coordinate 10,343,936 of NC_091215.1, forward strand.
CTCTATTTCAAGGTATTCACTCTACAATTGGGCAGTTACTGTACCATGAGGAAACCACTCGACTATGAGGCAGCCACTGTACTGTGAGGCACCCAATCAACTATGAGGCAGCAACTGTCCTATGAGGAATCCACTGTGCTATGAGGTAGTCTATTTACTATGAGGCAGTCACTGTTATATGAGGCAGCCTCTGTACAATGAGGTAGTCACAATGCTATGAGGCAGCCTTTGTTCTATGAGGCAGCCACTGCACTATGTCGCAGCCACTGCTCTATGTAAAGGTTCCTGTGGTGGTGGTGACGGCGGCAGCGGCGGCGGCAGCGGCGGCAGCAGCGGTGACAGCAGCGGCGACAGCAGCGGCGACAGCAGCGGCGACAGCAGCGGCGACAGCAGCGGTGACAGCAGCGGCGACAGCAGCGGTGACAGCAGCGGCGACAGCAGCGGTGACAGCAGCGGCGACAGCAGCGGGGACAACAGCGGCGACAGCAGCGGTGACAGCAGCGGCGGCAGCAGCGGTGACAGCAGCGGCGGCAGCAGCGGTGACAGCAGCGGCGACAGCAGCGGGGACAACAGAGATGAGAGCGACAACGGAGGCGGTGGCAGCGACGTCGTCAGTCAACTTAGGGATGACAGCAGTGTTAGTGACACAGAAACATTAACTGGAAAAGGAAGTCGACCTGCATCAGCATATTTTAAAATTATTCATGACCTTAAGGAACGCGCTCAAGCCAAGTACGAGAATGAAAAAGATAATACTCTGAGCAACAGTAATTATGCCATACGACTTACAGATAACATTCACTCGCGGACCATCCCGAGTCGCTCAGTGATCAAGAAACTGATGATGTCACCAGATGTTCCTGACGATACCAAACGCCAGGTTGGTGTGGCTCTTTACGTCGTAGTCACTTATTGACACATTGTGTAAGTGGGACAAGGACAACAATGGGACAACCAGTCCCAGGGAGGAACAACACCAAGACGATGGCCGCTGTTGACACAAGAACTATTAGGTTTATCAGTTGGAACATTCGTAGCATCAACAAAAGACTGAATGACCTAATTGCATATGTTACCAGTAACAACATAGATATAATTGCTTTACAGGAGCCCTACACGTCCAATATGATAAACAAAACCCCGCCAAAGATCAGAGGGTATGCATCCTATAATAACAGTAACGCCACAGGCCTATTAACTTACGTCAGAAGTGATTTACAGCACATTCTTGTGAGCACGTCACACAATGTACACACACAGTACCATCACTTTCATGTACAAACTACAGTAGGCCACTTTTCATTCCTCAACGTATATGCCAGAAGCCAGAAACTCAATGTAACATTGTTCCCAGATCTAGACAATAATGGGACAATATACATGGGAGATTTTAATGCTAGACATATTACGCTGGGAGACATTACTAACAACGATAATGGATGCAAATTTATCAAATATGTTTATGACAACAGATTAACCGTGTATACTACGGATGCCCAAACTCATTTATTGGGAGGCAGACTTGATTATGTAATGGGTAGAAACCTTGTGCAAGATAGGATGGAATGTTCGTTGGTAAATCACTTAGTTAGTGATCACTATGCAGTTTCTGCTTCCTATGAGGTACAGTGTGATGTACCTAATAGACATCAGAGACGGAAAATGAATATTCCATATGGCTTGCATGACCACTTTATTAATTGTATATCAAAATGGTATCAAGATTACACAATCTTGATACCATTATGTGGCCTCCTTATCTCTGTACAGTATCTCTGTACTGTCCATGTGGTATTCCACCAGCCAATTATCATATAGATGGGCGAGCACTTGAGAACTGCGAGTCTTACAGATACCTTGGCGTTCCCATTAACGACCCTGGGTACCTTTCTTCTCTCAAGAGGAGACTTTGGGAGAGATTAAAGCCCTTGTGGATCCTTGTTGGTGTCAATCATGGACTTAACGTGAGACTTGCTAGAATGTTTATTGAATCATTTATACGCTCTGTGATTGACTACAATGCTCTACATCTCACACTGTATACTGACAAAGAGCTGAAATCTCTTGAAACCTTACAAAATGAAGCTATGCGTCTCATCCTTGGGGCTCCAAAATCCACGAGAATAGTTAATATGAGAGCAGAGTTAAAATTACCTACCATAAGTGAGAGAATTTTGTCTATTAGCACAGTTTTCGGCGTGAAGGCATTTAGTAGATCTAGACAACACATGAAGTTTCAAGCTAAACTTTCTAATATGCTGCACTCACCTGAGGTCTATAGAAGAAGAACGAAATCTGATTATGTATATTGGTTCTACAAGGGAGCCAACTCCATCAAAATATTAAATATGTACCCAGCTCAATTAATGATTACTCAGCCAATTACTCCATGGGATAACTGGGATCTATCAGTTGATTTTGTAAATGCGCCCAAGAAAGACAGTGTGCACACTACATTATTAAAACAGGTAACACTGAAAAGCATCACTGAAAGTACTCAGAGTATGGGTAACGATGTTTATCAGTGCTATACCGACGGCTCTGTAGAAGAAGGTGGACGATGTACCGGATGTGCATGTAACATATTTGAACAATCTTCTCTCGTACATACAGCAATGAAGCGCGTCAATGACTGGGCAAGTACAACTCAAACAGAACTTGCAGGCATATACCGTGCCACTGAATTTTTAAAAGACTGAAGCAATGGACTTATATACTGTGACTCGCAGAGTGCACTCCTGGCATTGAACGCACATAGTAGTGACACCCAGAAAATAGTCAGTGATATTCGAATGAATGTTTTAGCTGCCAAAGAAAACAGATTGGAGATTAAATTCCTAAGGATACCATCACATGTTGGCATCTCAAGGCATGACACTGTTGATATACTTGCTAAGTCAGCCTGCAGAAAACCAGTGGTAGAAATTGATATGGGTTTTTCATTAGCAGTGACAAAGAGAATACTTAAACAAATATCTAATGAAAATCTCACCGACCTAACAAATTCTCAAAGACCTGAAAGTTGTAGCATTAAATATTATGATAGATATCGTGAGGAGACATTCACATATGGGACTAATAGAACAAGAACCCGGCAATGTGATGTTATAGTGGCCAGAATACGCCTGAGATATAGACGTATCTGGCAGCTTTCTCAAAACCCAAATGTCGAGTACACAATGTGTCAACTTTGTGAAAGAGAAAACATGCACTCACTTGAACATTATATTGTAGAATGTCCCATACTGACTGACTTTCGCCCTCCTGGGCTAAGGTATGCTGAACTCTGTAATTACTATATGAGTACTGGAACACTTGATGATATATTGGACTTGTAACCAAGATTGACCATGTAATATATCAATCATACAATGTATATATATGATGTAACTATATAACCTGAGCTTGTAAAAGCACCTTCATCACCTTCAGTGATTAAGTGCTTAATTGCACACTAGTTTCTATATCAGCTATCTCACCCTGTCAGAGTAAATGATACAAATGTATGTGAATGCATGTGTGTGTGTATATATGTATGTGTATGTGTGTGTGTGTATGTATATGTATGGGTATAAAGTATATATGGAAGCTGATCAGAATTACATTTCACCTTTGTGAATGTACATTAATGACACTATGTAAAAGACACATCTAACACTTTATGTAGGGCATACGTAAATCTGTGTATCTATGTATTTACGTATGTTGGTTAGCTTAGCATTTAAAAGCACCGAATCACCTTCTTTGGTTGAGTGTTCAATAAACCCTTGAACTATATGTTTAACACTTATCTACCCCTGTCCATGGAGGACAGAAGAAAATGTATATATGTTGGTTAGCATTGTAAATGTGTGGCCACGTCTGTGGTTAAAAAAACAAAAACAAAAACTGCTCTATGAAGCAGGCACTGAACTGTGAGGCAGGCAGCCGCTGCACTATGAGGCAGGTAGCCACAGTATTATGAGGCACCCACTCTACTATGAGGCACTTACTTACTTACTCTACTATGATACAGCCACTGGACTATGAGGCAGAAGTTATACTATGAGGCCACAACTGTTCTATGAGGCAACCACTGAACGACGAGCAACCCACTGTACTATGAGGCAGCCACTGTACCATGAGGTATTCACTGAACTATGAGGCAGCCACAAAAATATTAAGGAGTCACTGTACTAAGAAGCAGCCACTGTATTATGAGTCAGCCCCTGAACAATAAGGCAGCAATTGTACAATGTGGCAGCAATTGAATTATGAGGCAGCCACAAACTATAATGCCTCCACTGTACTATGAGGAAGCCACTGTACTATGAGGCAACCACTGTAATAAGAGGCAGCCACTGTACTATAAGACAGCCACTGTACTATGAGGCAGCAACTGTACTATGAGGCAACCTCTGAACTATGAGGCAGCCACTGTACTATAAGGCACCCACTGTATTATGAGGCACTTACTCTACTATGATGCAGCTACTGAACAATGAGTCAGAAACTTTAATATGAGGCAGCCACTGGACTATGAAGCAGCCACTGTACTATGAGGCAGCCACTGTACTATGAGACAGCCACTGTACTATGAGGCAGCCACTGAACTATGAGGCATCCACTTTACTATGAGGCAGCCACTGTATTATGAGGCACCCACTGTACTATGAGGCACTTACTCTACTATGATACAGCTACTGAACAATGAGTCAGAATCTTTAATATGAGGCAGCCACTGTACTATGAAGCAGTCACTGTACTATAAGGCAGCCACTGTGCTATGAGGCAGTCACTTGATTACAAGGCATTCACTGTTCTATGAGGCAGCCACTGAACTGTGAGGCAAGCGCTGTACTATGAGGCACCCACTCCACTATGAGACAACCAAGGGAACCGGCCGGTCAACCAACTAGGGGAGCCGGTCGGCGGAGCGGACAGCACGCTGGACTTGTGATCCTGTGGTCCCAGGTTCGATCCCGGGCGCCAGCGAGAAACAATGGGCAGAGTTTCTTTCACCCTATGCCCCTGTTACCTAGCAGTAAAATAGGTACCTGGGTGTTAGTCAGCTGTCACGGTCTGCTTCCTGGGGGTGGAGGCCTGGTCGAGGACCGGGCCGCGGGTACACTAAAGTTCCGGAATCATCTCAAGATAACCTCAAGATAACCACTGTACTATGAAGCAATAACAGTATTTCAAGGCATTCACTGTACTATGAGGAAGTCAATGTCCTATGAGGAAACGTCTCTACTATGAGGCCGCCACTGTACAGTGAGGCAGCCGCTGTACTATGAGGCACCCACTCAACTATGAGGCAGCTACTGTACTATGAGGCAATTGTGAGATTTTTTCTTTGACAATTATCAAAAGAATTAAGTCCTATTGATGTTACGTTAATTGCAACTACCTCGCAAGAGAGGCAGACCTTAAACAGCAAGAGCTGCCTGTGGCAGATATTTAATCTTAAAGCCTAAGATCACAGGACCGCGGGAGCAAACCGCCAGGCGAAACCACACGGGTAACACCTGTCACTTAGGTCGCTGGCTCCTCCTAGTTAACAAACTAATAAAGGGTAGCCGACGGATTTTCACCTCTTATTTATAGAAGTGTGGTGCTGTGCAATGGACTTGAGCTCTAGATACAGACGTGATATGAACATCAGCAGGCAAAGCGTTGCAGAACATGAAATGTGGGGCAGTAATATTGGAAGGTTTGACGTAAACGACCGTTTTCTATAACAAAACAATTTATTCACAAAACAAGAACTAAAACTACTACACAGTGAATTTACGTTACTTTACTGTCACTCCAGTGGCACATTAAAGAACAGCTAATCAACAGCCTGATGGACCCACGGTCTCCTTATCCCGTCGTCGCTGACTGACTTATGACACTAACTGAACAAAGTGGTGCCCACTGGTGACGCAAGCTTGCAATCAATATTGTCACGGCTTCTCGGTGATCAATACTATAATCACAAAAACTTGACTGGCGCTCGCTGCCCTCAACGAGGTACCAAGTAACAAGGCGGTTAATCCAAGAATGATAACCCCTTATAAAAATCTTACGTTAACACTTGTCTCTCAGGACAATCAAAAACAAAAGTTACTCTAATTGAATTTAAACAATTACGTTAATACACACGTGTCACAACGACACTTAAATGGCAGCAATAACTCGTAAATCAATTAATTACATCAACTTGAAAGTCAAGCATTCGGTGAGTAATTCCCAATTAATTACTGAATACAACAGCCTATTAATTCAGACGAGTATTGATAAAGCCTACTGTCTCTCAACTGACAGTTCTCTTCCGGTCTTATGACAAGATTACCTTAACGAGGGTAGACTACTTTTTTTTTTTTTTTTTTTTTGCAGGGATATTCCTGCGCGGGCCCTCAGCCTCTGGCTGGCCCACTAAGTGTTGCTTGTTTCTGTTTTACTTGGACGGAGTATGAGTATTTATGACTCGCATGGTCGCTTCAGTAAGATTTTGCCATTTGTGTTTAACAACTTCTTCTGCTCTGTTGAATCTAAGTTGAAATCTTAATGGGTTTGTAACTGTGCACTGTGTTAGATAATGTTCCAGTGGTCTGTCGGGCATTTCTCCACAGTGTTGACATTTCCTCTCATCTTCCGGAACCTGTAAGCCTATTTCCCATGCACATGGGTATCCAAGCCTGATGCGATGTAAATGCACTTCTGTTGCTCTACTGTTCCCTTTCATCAAACTAAGTGGTTCGTAGTTGGTTGAATTCTTGTACCAACCCGCAGATCCTGATGTTGCAACTGCTGTGTTGTGGTCACTGTACATCTTTTGCATTGCTCTGTTTCTAATTACTTTCTTAATCTGTGATAGACTCTGTGGTATGTAATGTCTACATTTCTCCTCTTAGTAGCAAGTTTTGCAGCTTCTTCTGCAATGTCATTTCCTATTATTCCCACATGACTTGGCACCCAGTTGATAAGTACCCGTCGGCCTTGTCGTTTGAGTGGTTGCATGAATGATATGACATTTGTGATCAGATGGATGTTATCACATATGTGTTCTTGTTGCAAGGTTTCAATGGCTGTTCTCGAATCTGTATGTATGATAACATGTTGTCGGTGTTCAGCAAGAGCATGTTCCAAAGCCTTTTGAATGGCTAGCATCTCTGTTTGTTTCTTTGCATAACAAAGTTTGCATGTATTTCGTTGACACCCCTCTCAGTGACTGTGTTTGTTATATCGAATGTATTGATGGTGTTTATCGCACAATGGGTCCACCTGTTGCTATTGGAGGCTCTTCTGTCCAGAGTTAGTGCTCCAGTGATTATATCTTTAAGTGAACTGATTCTAGTTCTAGTCAATATCTTGGTCAGCATGCACGCAGCAATCCCTTTTACCCTTATTTCAATCGACGTTAGCTTTGTTTCTAGTCTTAGGTTCAGTATTTTAGTCCATCTGGGAGCTCTTTTTATGACTCGCAATGCATCATTTTGAAGAACCTCAACGTTTGCCCACTGACCAGGAGAAAGAGTGAGTAAGGCAGGCGCTGCTTAATGAACTAGGGAACGAACGGCGTGTATGTAAAACATTCTTAACACTTTGTGTCCCGCTCCTAGACGGGGCCCTGTGATTGCTCTCATTATATTTAGTCGTGGTTTTGCTTTCTCCTTTAGATATTGAATTTGCCTATTGAATGTCATTTTAAAATCTATCCACACTCCGAGATATTGATATTGTGTAACCCACTGAAGGTTAATGTCTTGAATGCGTAGGTGCCTGTCTGGAGTGTTGCCGCCTAGTCTCATCGCCTTAGACTTCTGTGCAGATATTTTTAGTCCTAAAACACTGCATTCAGATGCTACTTTATCTAATGCACCTTGTGCTTTATTTAGAAGTGAAGGACCTGTAATGACTAATGCTATATCATCAGCATAGCTTAGCAATTTAACCCCTTCTGTAAATGTCATGGTAACAAGGTTTTCCACGAGGATGTTAAAAAGACTAGGACTGAGGACTCCTCCTTGTGGAGTCCCATTCTCGTGCAAGTGGTAGTCCGACACTTGTCCTTGCAACTTTACTCTGGCATACCTGTGACTTAGGTAATCTTGAATCCATGCTAGCATTTTTCCCTTTACACCTTTTTTAACTAAGGTGTGTAATATTGCTTGCGGGCTTGCAAGTTCAAATGCTTTTTCTAGATCAAGGAAGATCACTATAGCTGAACCCGAGTTAACTGTTTCTAGTAATGTTGCTATGCAGTTTGCAGTACCTACTCCTCTAGTGAAGCCAAATATGTGTTTATGAAGGTCTCCAGTCTTCCACAGTAGCCTATTTAAGACCATCCGTTCTGCAGTTTTACTAATGCATGATGTTAATGAAATGGGTCTGTAATTGCCAGGTTCTTTCGGCTTAGGAATCGGTATGATGTCTGCTTGCTTCCAAGAGGTCGGTAGTTTGCCTTGCTGCCAAGATGCATTGATAACGTCCAATATTCCTTGTTCTCCAGCAGGACCTGCATGTGCGACCATTGAGTATGTAATGTTATCAGCACCTGGTGCAGTGTCCTTACCACCTTTTTTGGCCCTGATTAGTTCTTGTGTGGTGAAGGGACAGTCACATTCGTCATTTATAGCTATGCTCTCATGAATGACTGTCAACCTCTCTTGTTTTAATTGTTCTTGCTGCCTTCGGACCATTGCAGGAAGCTGTTCTTTCTGCAAATTGGAGAGCAAGTCTCTCAGCCTCCTGCAATGGTTGAATACATGCCTGTGGTCGGGCTGGTCGACCTGATATAGTTTTAATCTGACCCCATATCTTGCCAAGACTACTATGTTCATTTAGAGTTTGACACCACTCAAACCATCTTGCCTCCTTTATTTCTCGAGAAACTCGTCTTGCTTCAGATATCACCGCTCTTAGCAGAGTTCTTCCTTCTGGTGTGGGATTTCTCTTTAGATGTTTTCTGAAGATGTTGACTCTGTGGTTCTGTTCTTTAACTTCATTACTATAGAACCAATAGTTCTTTCGCTTTGTGTTTCCTGTGATAATGATTGGAATAGCTTTGTTTGCAGCAGCTGCAATGGCTTCCTGCAGATTGGTCTCGTGTATGTTCAAATCCTCAGGTGGCGTGTATGTTGCATACCATTTTTCAAGTTCTTCTTGGTATATATTCCAATTGGCCTTTCTTAAATTCCACCTAGGCTGTGCAGGTCGTGCTAGGTTTAGTGTTGTGACAGTAGCATAGTGGTCACTGGTGATCACCAGGTCTACTTCCCACTTCGCATGATGCTTGAGTGCTGTTGAAATGAATGTAAGATCAAGGGAACCTCCTAGAATGTGAGTGGGTTCCCCAGTGTTGAGAAGTGTAATTTCAGGTACTTCTCGCAGAGCTGCAGCTAAATGGCGCCCATCTGCATTGGCTGCCCCAGTTGCACCTAACTCTTGATGATGAGCATTAAAATCCCCAGCAATAATTACATTTTCCTGCGTGGCCAAGGCAAGCACTACCTCTGCTTCTAGTTTACGTCTAGGGGGCTTGTAGACGTTGTATATGAGGAGCTCAATATTAGCCATATTCACTGTTACTGCTAATACCTCTACTCCATCCCCACATGAAACTGAGTCTATTTTCTTGCTGGGTATGGTGTTCCTGACTAGGGTCATTAATCCTCTTTGTCTCCCCCTGCTCATACGGTATAATATAGTGCTGATATCCAGCTAATCTGAAGGATTTCGTGGCTGGGAAAAGAGTTTCTTCCAAAACGATTATATCTGCTTTCGTGCTGATTGCAGCCTCCTGAAGTGTGTGGTTTTTATTTCCAAGACCTTGTATGTTCCACTGCAGTATTCGTAATGACCAGACGACGGTTTCGGTTGGTGTTGCTTGTTCTACTAGAACTCCTCTTCGGAATCGACCTCTATATTCTCCACCTCGCAAGTCGTATCTCTGCAAATCGGACTGCATTGATTGCTCGTGGTCATCCCCGGCGTTGTTGGAATCTGTGCATAACTGTGGTCCATCGCTTTGTTGTTGGTATTGCTGCATGTCGGACTGCATTGATTGCTCGTGGCTGTTTCTTGTGTTGTTGGAACCTGTGCATCTCTGCTGTTCAATACGTCTTTGTTGGCGTTGCTGCATATCAGACTGCATTGGCTGTTGTTGTCTGTCTCTTGTGTTGTAAGATTCTGTTGATCTTCGGTGGTCACTGCTTCTTGCAATTGCTTTTGTAAATGTTGATGTTCTGGTGTCTTGACTACTTGACTGGTGTTGGAAGTCTGTATGTCCATGTTGCGCTGTTTGTCCTCTTGTGCTCCATCTTGTCTCAAACTTTCTATTTCTTGTGTAACTGGTCTGCTGCACGATCTTGTCCATTATCACACAAGTGATTTCTTGAGTCTGTTGTTGTGAGGCGTTCTGCGTCACGTGTAGGCAATTGATAATGGTCTCTGCCATGATCTTCACGATGGTTTTCAGCTGGACCTCGGTGGTAAAACTGTATATCTGATGTGTTGATTCCGAAAGTAATTGTTTTCTGTTCTTTTGCATTTGCTGTATTTTTGCAGCACTTTTGTGTATTTTCTGATTTGGAATTAATAGATTCGGGAAATTTTGCTCTGTGAGAGTGGATGTCTGTTGTGGCTGTGCACGAGTGTTCCAGACGTTGGTGTTGGTGTATGTAGTGCTGGTCTGTGTGTTTATCCTGGCCTGAGCTGTCTGCACTTTTTCTTTCCGTGCAGAGCTGGTTGTGCTCCAGGCATGATGTTTGCCTCCACAATTTGGACATTTGGCTGTTGTGGTCTCGTTTGCCTTGTGCTTGGCTATACAGTCTTTGGTTGGATGTCTCAGGCTGCACACTCCGCATCTCTCCTGTCCGGTGCAGCGTGATTGATGGTGGCGTATTTCTGACACCTGAAGCAGCGCAGGGGTTCTGGGACGTATGGTCTCTGTCGGTATGTTCCCCAATTTCCAAGACTGAATGTTTCTGGCACATGTCCCATGACGGTCACCAGAACCTGACGTGCCGCTGCCTTGTCTACTTTTGTGCGGCATCGTTCCGCATTCAGGATTTGCTTGTGTTCTAGTACTGTATCCAGGGAAAAGTCGATTGGGTAACCCAAAAGCACGACTCGTGTGCATCTTTCTGAAGGGTCCAGCTTTTCCAAGCATACAGGTTTCCCTTGCAGGACTCTTACTTTTTCTAAGTAATTTGCAGTCTGTTGGTCTTGTGATGTCATTATTATTTCTCCTTTCAGGTTGACTGTAATGGAAAGTTTGAGCTCTGGTTGTTCTTTTTCCATTGCCGTTACTACTCCATATTCTGTAGGAAAGTGGTCTGTCTGCATTATCTTGAATTTTGGAAGATGTGCAGAGTCTGGCGATGTCTGGTGTGAGACTGTTGGTGTCTTCTCCTGTTTCATACTGTTGTCCAGTGGCTGGGCTGTGGAGAGAGGTACAGTGTCTGACACTGACTGGTGTGAGACTGTTGGGTTCCTCTCCTGTCTCATACTGTTGTCCTGTGGCTGGGCTGTGGAGAGAGGTACATTGTCTGACACTGGCTGGTGTAAACTGGTGGTGTCCTCTCCTGACTCATACTGTCGTCCTGTGGCTGTGTTGTGGACAGAGAAGCATTGTCTGACACTGGCTGGTGTGTGACTGATGCTGTCCTCTCTAGGTCCATTACGTCTGCTGTCTTGCTGGTAGAGGCAAGTGGTGAAGCCTCGATAGCAGTTTTCTTCGGTGCCTGCTGCACATCGGTCCACCGTCCCTCTTCGTCTGAAAGCTGCCTCCATTTCCTCTTTCTCTTAGCCTTCCCCATGACTCTCTCCACGTAGTGAGAACCGAATCACTGCCTTACCTAATGCCTGAGACACTCCTAGGCCTGGAGAAATTCATTCCCCTCCAACGGAGGTCGTAGAATGATTCCCCCAGGTGGAATCAGGGATACCTAACACCTAAAAGAGCTGTTTGGTCTACCTTTCCCTGTCAGGCTCAGTACACCTTCTAAGGTGCCCCCTTGTGGCACTGCCCGCAGGGTATCGCCTCGCCCTTCAGGGTAGGACTCTAAGTGACCTGGTCAGTGATACGGTCCTCAAAAAAAAAAAAAGTGTGGTACGAGAGTTTGGGTCGCCTGCATACTGGGTTGCGCAGAATACCAGTCAGCTGGGCAGCAGGTAATCAACAACGTTGTTTCTCAGTCAATTGTAGACGAAATCGGAATTGTTTCCTTCAAAACAAGATATTGTCTGGGTCTTGGAGTACTGATGTATTCTTCCTCACAAAACCGCGACGAATGGAGCTCATGGGTGCTCAGAATCGTGAGTTTTTCCGGGAACAAATCCGTATGCGGTCAGCTAGCAATGGCGCCAGCAGTGAGTACGGTAGACTACTGTACCACACACAAGGATACAACACACTCCGTGTAAGCAACAACATCAACACCTAGTGAATTCACTAAGTGGCGGTTACTAATTATCTTTAATTAGCTACGAGTGCTTAATCACTCTGTCCGCAGACAGATCTGATCAGTCCAACGATTTACAGCAGCTTAATTACAGCGCAATTGACTCTGATCATAACAGACCGTCAACCCCTTACGTTAATCAATCAATTAACGACAGCTCGTTAAATCGTTAACACTACGTTAGTCTTCACTTGACAATTCCTCCACTGCGTGAACTTCACTGTGACTGTTGCCTTTACACGTCCCTACGTTAAACACAACAATGTTCAAGGAACAAGTGACCTCGTTAAGTAAATCGTGACCCCCGGTGACGTTAACTGACTTTAATTCTCACGGAATCCTTCACAGTACACAACGCCTTCCACCAAGGACAACTTGTCTACGGTTTACACACGGTACAACACAGTACATCACAGTACAACACAGTACATCCTTGCCACTCACGGCAAAACTTGTAAATGACTTCCCCCAGTAAATTATCCACCAATAATTCACACTTTACCACAACACAACAGTAAAATTTATAACCAAGGGAAACCTCCCTGTTACCACTTTCACTGCTGAAAAAGGGAATCAAATTACAGTAATACATACGCGGCACATAGAAAAAATAGAAGCAAATAACTCACTTTACTCTACCGTGTCTCTAGGTGTCCTCACACACGTCAAAAATCACAGTTGGGCCCAACCTCAACTTGATGACGGCAAACAGGGTAGACTCACACGTCTCCAATTCCCATTCACCTCACCAGGTGGTCACAGGGACAGAGGACAGACGGAACACTGGGGGCGAACCCAGCTTCAGAGTTTTATTACCCAAACGGAAACAGTGTACTTACATCAATCAGCAGGCCCGCAACACTCCCTTTCACTCACATACACGTCAATCACACTCTCCCACTGCTGCTGCTGGATGATGACGTAGGCGTCCTCACTTCCTACACGTGGTCAGGTGGAGCACAGGGTCCTAGACCACGGGGTTAGCTCCACACACAGAGACCAGGGTGGCGCGACACACCGGCTTAGGCAGACCAGGGTGCGCGCACAACAGCAGGGATGCAGTACCACGCCCTTCCACTTGACACGGTACCCCAGGATACAACGGTACACGGTGTTACATGGTACACGAGACCCGAGACGGAGTCCTTCACTGTTCCTCAGAATTACAACTTTTAAGGTTTCTCTCATAACACTGAAACCTTCTCTAGCACGTCTCACTGCAGTACCTTCAAGCACAGATACGATAGACGGCGGATGTCACTTTCATAGCCCGATAATTAACGCCTCACTCAGTCCAGTTGCTCTAAGATGGCGTCCCACAATTACGCGGCTAGATGACAAGTTCACACGGTTCGGTACAAGCACCTTTCCGACTACCGGATTCTTATGGATGGCACACGGAAAGATAGCAAGATGATAGGCATGATTTTAGTAACGTTGCAGGCGGTATTTCCCGATGCTTGGCCTTGCATGGAAAATTAAGACCTCCCCTAGCAACGTTCTAGGTAAGAATGTCTTTTTCCCGCCAACACTACTCCTGGGGTACCATGCTGTACCCTTCAGCGTCTTGGCCAATCACGGTTCAGCGTTCCTGAGGCCCAGGAGCCCTGGCCAATGGCACACCTGCCCCATGACGCTACCCCCTCTCTCACGAGGTGGACACGTGATAGGGATGGGGGTGGTCTACGGCCGTTAACCCCCCATACCTCCCTCTCTACACTTGACTTGTACAAAATTTCCCTGAAATCAACTCCCTCCCGTAATTTCCTTCACAGACCTGATACAGCGATCAGAATGACATCAATGGCTAGCAAATATCCCGGGCTGTCCAACGACACCCAACACGACTGTGAAAAAGTTATATTCGGAAAGTTGAATCACGGTGCACATCACTGGTGCACTATGCAATTTCGTACTTAATTCAGTGCACGAGAGAGCAGGAAAAATATGACCCCTGACAGCAGCCTCTGTACTATGAGGCACACACTGTACTATAAGCCAACCACTGTAATATGAGGCAACCATTATACTATGAGGCAATCACTGTACTAAGATTCCCTTACACAACTATGATGCACCCACTGAACAAGGAGTCAGGAATTTTAATATGAGGCAGTTACTGTACTATGAGGCAGAAACTGTACTATGAGGCTGCAACTGTACTATGAGGCATCCACTGAACTATGAGGCAGCCACTGCACTATGAGGCAGCCACTGCACTATGAGGCAGCCACTGCACTATAAGGCAGCCACTGCACTATGAGGCAGGCAGCCGCTGTGCTATGTAGCAGCCACTTTACTATGCGGCAGCCACTGTATAATGAAGCAGCAACTGTACTATGAGGCAGTCACTGAACTATGAGGCACCCACTGTACTATGAGGCACCCACTGTACTATGAGGCACCCACTGTGCTATAAGCCCCCCACTATAATATGAGGCAACCATTATACTATGAGGCAATCACTGTACTAAAATTCCCTTACTCGACTATGATTCACCCACTGAACAATGAGTCAGGAATATTAATATGAGGCAGTTACTGTACTATGAGGCAGAAACTGAACTACTAGGCACCCACTGTACTATCAGGCACCCAATGTACTATGAGGCCAGTACTGTACAATGAAGCAATCACTATACTAAGAGGCAGTTACTGTACTATGATGCAGCCACGGAACAATGATGCAACAACTGTAATATGAGGCAGCAATTATACTATGAGGCAGCCGCTGTACTAGAAGCAACCGGTTTACTATTTGTAAGCCACTTTTCTATAAGGCAGTCACTGTACTGAGAGGCAGCCACTGTACTGTGAGGCTTGCAGCTGAGTGGTGGTAACGAGACCAAAACAGATACCTTATGTTTTTTCGAGTGATCCGTTCTGGCCCCATGTATTTTCGTTACCCGGTTGAGATTCGGTGGTTCTTCTCTCGCCCAATGTACTTTCGTTACCCCTGGAGAGCGATTGCTTCTACTCTCTGAAATTTTCGTTCGAGGGGATTAAGAGGTCCCTATAGGGCCCGGTCCGTTTTCGTTACCCCAGCGAGAGATTGCTCGTGTCCAGGTCTTACCATTTCATTCAAGGAGATTAAAAAGCCGCTCTGTGAGTCGTGTGTTTTGCGTTACCTCCAGTGACTCTTGCACAGGCATTGCTAATGATCAATGACGGCATCAGCTAGCCGCTCAGTGAACCTGCACACGCATTTTCAAGGCGGGTTAAAAAGCCGGTCTATGGCCCAGTATTAATATCCCCCTTTGTCATGTTCATTCTCTAACACCTCTATCGTGTCACTCTTATTTCTTCTTCGCCTTTCTATAGAATGTAATTAAAGCTTTGTCAATCTCTCTTCAAGGATTGCTTGTCGAGCATAGGGCTAATAAAAATAAAAATCCATTATCATCCATTTGTATGAAAACAGACCCCCCAGGCGTGGTGACTTCAATAGGGAGCTCAGTAGTAATCCAAATATATATATTGCTACATAAATGCATAAATATATATTCACGTGCATAAATATATATTTGCACGTCTCACATTCACTCAAAAACATGCCTCACACACTACTGTACCATACAACAAATCTAAATACTCATTCAGTGTACATATACATATATGTGAACTAAAAATGAGTAAAAGCGGCTTCACATGTTTTGAAATAAGACCTTCTGCAGTTACCTTCATTTTAAGGTCTTCATCCCTAATGCGGTTCGATCCCACCAATGAGTGCATAGCTTTTAGCGACGTGTTCTACATGCAGTTCCTAGGAGGTTCACACATTAGTACAATCTCTTAATCTCTCTCGCAATACCTCAACTGTACTCTGTTACATCACAGGTGATGCTCGGATACCTTTGCTCATATTTTTCGCTCATTGCTCATATTTTTGTGTTATTCAGTTCACAAACCCAATTAATCCAAACCTGACCTAACCTATCATAAAACTAAAAAACAAATACATTTCTACAGACATTTCTGTTGTTGTTTTAGAGACGTCACAAAAAAGCTGCCTAGTATAAGGATAGAGTATTGTTAGCCATTAGCAAATAGGTGTTAAGGCACCACAGCAACCTGACTTTTCAAACTGGATGTGACATCACCAGATGGCCAATGAGGCGTTGGCGTCCTACTTGCATATGTACTGTATTTGACGTTATTATTCAAAATGGCTATACTATCCATCCCCACCTAACCAAATCAGAGGTTTAAAAATATACATTGTAAAGGATTTTAATTATTTTATTAGTAATAAAACTTTACATCCTGGTCTTAACAAAAAATACAATGAGAACGAGCATAATATTTCGGATGTCGGTTATAGCCATTCTAGTGCACGGGGCCTCGTAGCCTGGTGGATAGCGCGCAGGATTCGTAATTCTGTGGCGCGGGTTCGATTCCCGCACGAGGCAGAAACAAATGGGCAAAGTTTCTTTCACCCTGAATGCCCCTGTTACCTAGCAGTAAATAGGTACCTGGGAGTTAGTCAGCTGTCACGGGCTGCTTCCTGGGGGTGGAGGCCTGGTCTAGGACCGGGCCGCGGGGACACTAAAAAAGCCCCGAAATCATCTCAAGATAACCTCAAGAAGATGGTAATTTTGTGAGGGAGACCAGTTCCTCGGCCACATCAATCTGAAACAATAAAACCATATGAGCAACACATAATAATAATAATAATAATAATAATAATAATAATAATAATAATAATAATAATAATTATAATAATAATAATAATAATAATAATAATTATAATAATAATAATAATAATAATAATAATAATTCAGCAATAATACGAAAGACAACATATAGCATACATCGAAAAATGTACTTACAGCTCAGTAATATGAGAAATCATCACATAGGGATAAACATTTATTCTGTCCATCTATGCAAAATGTCTTTTTACAGTTAGGCATTGCAAAATTGGAATATCCAAATTGAATTATCTTCCAATCATTAATATTATATTCCCCATATTCAAATAAAGTTTCAAATTTATGTAGTGCAGGTCTCAAGTTTAGGCGGCATAACTGATAGACGAAAAACATGACGTAGGCTCCACAATAATAGGAGTCCATACTCTGTATACTTTTGTAAACATGTTTACTCTATAATCTTCAAAATATGAGAGGAATTCTTGTAAATAACGAGAATGGAATTCCATCTTCACCCCAAAACTGTCTACCTGGGCGATAACAGCGCCAGAGGGTTTATTTTGTACATATACGGTCGTCCAATGACCCATCATCGATGCAGGGGATTTTTCATCTAAAGTATTTAAAATAACACCACTGGAGCCTTATTCAATTTCTTAAAGATTCGATTCTCCATACATCGTTCGCTAAATAACATCCGATATATATGGCTTCTTCCCCTAAATATATATTGTTCAAACCGTTGTTTATTTCCAAACAATTCATGTTTCTCAGGCTCGCATTTCACAAATTATACGTCGGTCAGCATTAATTTTTATATCCCTAGTAGTCGGGCCAATCCGCAGTATAACTGTATTTCCCACTATGGCTGTATTATATTCCAATGTAATTCTTAAAATTCCCTGTCGCTTCCAAGGAAACTGTGTCCTTTATTTCTTCTGGAAATAAATTAATGGCCAGCAGAGTTTGTCCTTTAACGAACGATTCGTAGGATAATATATTATCTACATTAAATCCTACAGCATTCAGGACCGTTTAATATAATTTCGAACATTTATGGAGGAAATCACACGCTATATTAAATAAACTAGTGCCGTTAATCCGAGGTATATACGTTGCTCAAGGCGGAATTGTTGAAATATAATGGTTTAAGGTATAATCTCCAGAAATGGCTTCCATATCAATAATGGCCATATATACCTTCTCAGGGATCACTCCACCCCAGGGATGGTCCATAGTTATTGATTTTTTACCCTGCCCTAGAATATAGGTTTTAAATAAGGTTTTATCAAATATATACGTTACTGCTTCATTATTTTGGGCGAGTGTTCTGTTAAAAGCTAGTAACCCAGAAGGGAATGGGGTTAATCTATCAATCCTTAAGCGGACCACATTTATATTGTATTTATAATTAGAAATGGTTGTATCACTGCCAATAACTCATTTATCACTATTTAACTCCAAACGTATTCTTACATCTACGTTATTCAGTAAATATTCACTAATGGATGCAATATCCAGCAATAATTTAAAGCACGTATATATGCCCTGTTCTTTCATATTAGCCATATTGTCACCCTGATCTATCGTGGTAGTAGCAAACTATTGTGCATCAATTTTATTGGGTATCATTAGCGCCTCTTCTTTATAAAAATGCGCTAGATGATTAAAACGATCTATTTTACATCTAAAAACAGTCGCTAGCAGCTTTATATACGCCCCATAAAGAGTTACTTTCAACTACTTGTTCGTTAAAATACACCACTACTGTTTTAAAAAGTGTTTGTGATAATTCATTGGCTACAGTCACTTTTTTACCCGAGTCTATTGCGTCGTCGGCTTCTGTTCATTCTATTCCCACTTCTAGGGCTAGGGATGACATATCCAGGAAATGACCAGGAATGCCAGGAATTCTGAATTCGATATGCGAGTCTTTAAATTTATTAATCCCCAAATTAACAGGTAAAATATTTATATTTTTCCTGCTAGCTATAGTAGACTCGATCATACGTGCAGAATTAAGTTTGGGAAATCCATCTGTTACAGCCACTGTGTAACTTTCCAAAGGGGATTGTAGACCCGCTCCTAGTGTAGTAGTAGTAGTAGTATTCATGTTGACTGCTATGAATTGCATTTAAGCAAACACGTCATAATATCTCTTTTTCTTCTTCTTTTTGATGAAACTACGAATAAGCGCTAATTTGGTGGCCTTAGCCTTTCTCTTAGACTTTTTCCGCCTTTTACCACCACCTAAAATCTGACGCCCTACTCCCTTCAATGATTCGATCCCATGCTTCTTAATTGACTTTTTAAAGGAAAGTTCACCTGTTTGCAAGTCACATTTGCAAATACAAATACAAATACATTCAAACCCACACTTAAGACGGCTGGAGCAAGGGGGCATGGGGGGGGGTAGAAATAGCTTAAGCTACTCTATCCCATTGAGATGTATTTCTTTCTAGTCTCAATAAACATACTTGAACTTGAACTTGATGGAGCAAGGGTTCTCATTAAAAATGGCGCTGCTTTGCGGGCTAAACCAGTGAGGAAACTGAATATACCACCTCCTCTTATATGACTCCCATTAAATATTCTAATATCACTCAGCCCATCTCCTTCATATAAGGCAGGTGGACTAATTAAGAACAATATTTCATCTACAGACGGAAGGATGAAATTGAAGCCCATTTTGTAGCTTGCAGATGGGTAATGAGGCTTGAAACTGTAATATCCTTATTATATAGACCCAATTCGGGGTCGTATATGTAAAACAGCTGTTGTTTCCTCGTTCATCGAAAAAACATAGGGGGACCCATTAGGGTCAGTTACTGCAATACTTATACTATCCAGTACATTTGTATTTAAAGGTTTATATAATTTCCCATTTGTTGCTTTCACCACCCTGCAAAGACACTACGTCCAATTTATTCACTAATAAATTTCCATACATCATGGGTTCAATTTTATCACAATAATTACTAAAATAATCCATCATGCACCCTGGGTTGTGGAGGGTAGGCACACGTGTCAGATATGGGAGTTTCTTCCAAATAATTCTTGTGTACGTATATATCATAATTTTTATGCTGATCAGTTCCCAAAACCTTGCCAATACTCGCCCCGCCCCAAAAGATAGGGAAATCCTGCATACTGCTCGATTATCGTCATAAATACAATACATTCTCATCGCTGGTCGCGGTATTGAACTTTACCCTATTAGAAATCGAACCATATTTATTATATGCATCAGCATATCTCGGGAAATGAGTCTTATAGACATTAAACTCAAAACTCAAATCATTCAGTGGAAATATATGGGTAATTTCGTTATTGATGGCATATATAATTTCCTTTATACTGCCAGCTGAAATATTTGTTTTCGATAGAAATAATTTAGAATGTTTGTAAGTTATCCCTTTAGCATCTAGGTACATAATTCTTACACGGATATAGCTCTCCAGATCATCTGATCTTATTATGCAATAGGCAGAAGGCAATAATATATTCAGGAGACACATCTCGTAGGAACGTTTAGAATCTAGCACAAGTTGATTATATAATCTGTTTTCAAAAGCACTAGGTTCATTATTAGGAAATAAATCTGTATTAGAAACACCAGTTGTGTAAATAACGTGAGAATCCATTGCTGGACCGTGAATGAATAAACTAAAAACAAAAACAGCACATCTATTTATACGCTCACCTTTAATAGGCTAGCCATGCTGCTGCTCCTCCTCCGCCGACTTAAGGGCGTTTACTTTCTGCAGCAGTTGTAGTAGTAGCATACACCCGTTTTCTTCTTAGCGGTGCCTCATCATTAAATATTTGTCCACGAGATTCTGAATTCCTAAACATTTCTCGTGAAGTTGAGGTTAAAGAGATGAATAATTTAACCAGCGGTAGTTTTTCTCGTGAGATTACCGATCGGTGAATCGTCATTTTAGTTAAAATACCATCAATCATGTTTAATCCAGTCACTGGCATTTGCATATTCCTATTGACGTCCCATTGCACCATCTTGCTTTCATCAAAATAATTCAACAGTGAACTAGCATAATCATGATCCTTAGCTTCCAATTTTTAATAAACCAAATGTAGTATTGTAGGATTAGCTTGTACTGACGCTGCTGCTACTGCTAATGGAGTTGATGCTGGAGGGACAGGTGTTTGAGCTAAGATCTGTGATGGAGCTAGTGCTTTTTTCACTACTGCGACATTAGCAGGTCCCTCATCGACGGATTTACGAGGTACTAGATAATATTATTTCATTTTATTTATTAAATAGCCTGGTAATTAGACTAGCCGCTATGGGTAATAATATACCGTGGATACTGCCTCCTTTGCGAGTCAATAAAATGCGTTTTTCGTTCGAAATTGAGGGTTTCTTGCAAGCCAGTGAATGCAATGTATCTCTGTATTTCTTCAATTTAACCATAACTTTCTTTTTAACCGGAAGCCTATTTTTTCAGAATTTGTTTTTAAATCTCTGACAAGCAATGAATGTTTTTTTTTTTTTTTTAAACTGAGCAATCAATTTTTTCCTGGCTGAGGAATTAAGTTTGCTCAGCAAGGTCACCAACTCTCTGTACTTGTATACTAATGGCTTCTTCATATCTTCAACAAATCATCGGCATCAAACCACTGATGAAATGAAGAGTCGTAACCTTTGTACCTTACTCTATACTGTAATTTATTGTTTGCCAAAGTTCGTTTGCGCAGCTCCTCAATATCAAATGCGGGTGGTAAATGGGTTAGGGTTAATACTTCCATATAAATTCCACCGTCAATAGGCTTATTATTCTAATCTTCTAAAAAATATAATGGGATTGGCTGGCTTTTATCGATACAAATAATTCTGAAAATTTCTTCCGTCTTTTGTCTAGCAAATCCTTTCTTGAATGTCGAAATCCGGTTTGAGAGGGTAATGTGAAAGACTGTGTCTCCCACCGCTAGCTGAGAACTCAGACCTGCTTTAGGTTTGTTCTTACTTTTATACATGAGATTGAACTATTTCTTTATATCTTGTGGACCAGATAAAGCATGAACGTCAACTGGAGCCCGACCACCTAACCCTCGGTGAGGTGATGTGTTATATGCCTTTATGATATCAGGCAATATGGGCAGATATCTCGAGGTATTTTGTGCGCAGTCATATATTTATAAATCTTAGTTTTCATGGTACATATAAAACGTTCGGCTATGGCGACTTCTGTTTCTTGAGAAAATACGCTACACAGTTTAATATTTTTAGTTTTTAATATTTTTAACATTTGGTCCATATGAGAATTATAAAATTCACCCCCTCGATCTGTATTAATGTTACGTATTCCTTGGGATTATGAGGATTCCAAGAGTTTTTTCAGAGCTTTACTCACACTCTGTCAATCTTTGCGTTTCAAAGGTGCAACTCGCTCATACAGTGAAAAAATATCGACACAGACGAGTATATATTTGATATCATCATTGTATTTAGCTAATAATCTCATTTCTGCTAAATCACAGGCTAGATATATACGGGGTTTAGGATTCAGTACCTTTCGTCGCTTAAATTTGCGAGTTTTATTGCGTGTAAAGTTTAAGCTTTAGATGATTTCAAGTATTCTTTGACATCTGATAAAGTAATATCTGGCTTTAAGTTTTTTGCTGCTGTATAGAATGTATAGACCTTCCCTAACCCCCCTGAGGATGCTGGGTTATAATATATTTTATCTAGTACGTTCTCCATCTTCTAATAAAGTGATATTGGGTTGTATGGATTTAGCTGTTTTATACAACCAATACACCAACCTTCCTAACCTCCCCTCGTGGTTGCTGTGGTGTTTTCATCTAGTACGTTCACCGTTGGTATACAATTTCGTATGGTTGCTCACCTACACTATTGCTACGGAAGGTAATACATTCGGGATTTTTTTACTCCTAAATCCACCAATAAATACCCATAAGGTTTACTGATGGCTTTCTTCTAGATATCCAAAAGTTTTTTAGATTCTTATTTACCAAATAACTGCCGCCCTAAAGTCCCAATTTGAGCTAAATCTCTAGATTTCACTAATATGAAATGGGAGGCGTTTAAACTTATACTTCTAGCATATTTCCCAGACAAAAGTATTTTTTGGGTAATTAATATACACGTACTAGCGAGATGTCTGCCTTTAGTGAATATATCGGACACAAATGAACAAATCCACAAGGGCCGTGACGAGGATTCGAACCTGCGTCCGGGAGCATCCCAGACACTGCCTTAATTGACTGAGCGACGACAGGGTTAAGAGGGTTGAAACCAAAGTTCTACTGAACTTACTGGATCCCGTAGCCTCTCTGAGGCACAAAGCAGGCTTTTACACAACCCCCCCTCCCCCCCCCTGCACCCGAGCTATGTCAATAGGCCGTTCTCCCTCTTCGCCCTTACATCATCACACACAGAGATCACACTAACGTGATACATCAAATGAACAAATCCACAAGGGCCGTGACGAGGATTCGAACCTGTGTCCGGGAGCATCCCAGACACTGCCTTAATCGACTGAGCTACGACAGGGTTAAAAGTCGTAGCTGTCGTAGCTCAGTCGATATAAACAATGGACTCACATAAACAATGGACTGGTGTGGCGAGGATGTCTTGTCCGCAAAACTGCCCTGATGGGAGATTCTGGCACACGGAAAACTTTAAGATCATAGGCAATGACCTGCCTGATGTGACTTCCTACAACCTCACTGAGATGTTAATCAGGGGCATAATTATCTCACGTGTCTTTAGTAAGATTCGGCAGTGGCGCAATCTGGGGTGCATCGACACCTCCCTGTGTCGTGGCACCACTGGTGGCTGGTCGCAGACGGCATTTCTTATACTGGTCCGGTAGTCCTTCAGGGAGATGGGAACCTGGAATACAGCGGACTGATAATTTGGAGTAACAGCGATAGTTGTTAAGTCGGTACTTAAAGCATAACCGTCTACTAGGCCCACACCTAGTCCCAACAGGGCTCCTCTCTTATCTTGAGGTTATCTTGAGATGATTTCGGGGCTTTAGTGTCCCCGCGGCCCGGTCCTCGACCAGGCCTCCACCCCCAGGAAGCAGCCCATGACAGCTGACTAACACCCAGGTACCTATTTTACTGCTAGGTAACAGGAGCATAGGGTGAAAGAAACTCTGCCCATGGTTTCTCGCCGGCGCCTGGGATCGAACCCAGGACTACAGGATCACAAGTCCAGCGTGCTGTCTGCTCGGCCGACCGGCTCCCGTACATTGCTGCTGCTGGGGTGCTTGTACATTGAAGATGGCGTTCGCTCTGCCACCGTCAGGTCGACCAACGTTCCGTATAACGCTGATTCCAGGCTCGGCAATCACGCGGGGGGTGTCAACCTGTTCGAAACAGTCACTCATAATATCATTTCTCCCACTCCCTGTATTCACCATCACCTTCCAGGTCCCTTCTTCGACTACAACACTCACAGTGCAAGTCTCTAATCCCTGGGGTCTCTTCACAATGTTCATAGGAGCCATCATTTGTCGGGTCGTCCACTGGTCCTTACTTAGAACACACATAAGAATTAAACAAAATACCGCCAAGAAACATTTAGGAATAAGCTTCATGAGCCTATCACGTCCATAGCTGGCGATCTCCATTAGCCTGGCTTGGATCAAAGAGCGCACTAGAGCCTGCGCACCTACCTCACATACCTCTGACATCTGGGGAATCTCTGGCCGGTTCAGTAAACATTGTACCTTGCCATACCGCAAGTACTCATGTGCCGTCACTCCAGACTCTTGGGTATCCGTGGTGCTTGTACACGAGGCCTCTCCTCTTGCACAGTCACTTCTGTCACCATAACCCCATGTTTCTTGTCGGGAGAAGAATCAGCATAATCTGTTAGAATGCTCTCGATCTGTTGGGTAGAGGAAGAATTAAACATATTATATAATTGTACGTCTGCCTGTATCTGGATACCACTGTTTCCTGTTGTTACCTCACACCTTATTGCTGCTCCGTCTGACTCGTCTACCATCTTGAGATGATTGTCGTTCCAACCTGTCACCAAGTCTAGTATTACGTCAATCCCAGCTATAGGCAGGGTATCAACTACTGCCAACGCACATGTGCCGCTGATGAAAGGTGAGTCTGTATGTACCGGCACTAAGGGGGCAACGTACCGCGTCATAGGAAACCCAACCAGGACAACCTTTTGTTTCCCGTCTACACTCACTCCCTCGGGTAACGAGTCTCTCACGATCAGGGACTGGGCTGCTCCACTATCTCTGAGCACTACAACTGATCTACCAGTATGATCACTCGTTACATACCCGCCTAAAGTGTGAGGGGCAAACAATCCTGGTCCTTCCTGACTAGTCATCAGAGACTGGGTTCCCACTGGTGGTGTCACACAACCCATCAGCATCACTTCCCTATGTGAACCGCTACCTCTTCTGCCTCGGCACATAGCAGCAATGTGTCCTTTCTGCCCACAAGTCCAACACACTACATTCCTCCTTGGACTACGGTGTTTCGGACTGCTAGGACTAGTCCTTCGGGGACTACTTGGGGGCGTCTTCATAGCACTTTGTGGGACGGGTCTCTCTTCTTCCTGACGAGGTTTGCCAAACATATGTGGGTAATTCTTAGGGACATACCTAGTGGAAGACCTATGCGTCAAGATGTATTCTTCAGCCATAGTGGCTGCTGCATTTAAGGTCTCCACCTGTTGTTCCTCTAAGTATGTCTTCAGATCCCCTGATAGGCAGTCTTTGAAGTCCTCTAACAGTATGAGCTGCTCGAGGTGTTGGGAAGAAAGCTTACTCTCTATTAATTGATTGATATTTAATTAATAGATTAATTTAAATTAATTGAAGGACCACCTTATTTTGACTGAAAAGAGAAACAGATAAAGTTAAATGATAAGGACTGAAATACCAATGCCTATGGATAAGAAACTATTAAAGATTATTCTTTAAACGTTAATGGGCTGTATAATATTAATGTTCGAGAATAAACTTTCCGTCCTTCACAAAATTGGGAGTTAATACTAGAAGTATTCTACTCCCAGTACGCTTATCGAGGCTGGTTCTTCCTCAAATAAAAATGAGTAATTCTACTAAATACTATTAAGAAACATTAGATGAATTGATTTTTGGTAAAAAGATTATATGTTGATTAATCAAGCAATTATTCTCATTTGACTTTTATGAGGCTAACATATTACGTTAGATATCTCAAATCGAATAAACTAAATCTCTTCGACTGATCTATAATTTTCTCAATTAAAGAAATAATAGAAAAGATTTCAGCTGCTTAGCTGTAATAGTGAACGGAGAGGTAGAGGTGCAATGGCGTCGTCTGCTACTTGCGGCAACACGTGAGTTCAAGCATGGCGTGGGAACATGATGACCACGACCGCTTACAACACAAGCTGAAATTTCAACCATATATACTAATTGGTTACACCTACTATATAATATCCTCACTATGCCATAAAAGGAATAAATTTTATTCCTTATGGACGTACTTATTGTTTAGGGAGATCACGTAGCATAACGATGGACAGTGCACAGTACAAGGATATACCTAGAGATCTCACGATATAACAAATATTAGGCCACTTAACCTGCTGGTTGTCCACCGAAGCAATTCCAGATTGCTACTGGAGCAATTGTACGCTCCTAGGCCGATTAAATGCAAGGGCCTAACATAGTATTGATGGAAATCGACTCTCCCGGGACGCACGATGTGATTGTTGGCGTCTCTAGCGAAGTAGCATGGCGAATAATGGCTGCGTCTCTCCCCCTCCCTCAACTCGTCTCTCACATTCACAACAGAAATTACTAATCACGGATAATTCTTTTTTGTGTAATTACTGATGTAATGCGTTAATGAGAACCGGGTTGCAATTAGAGGGAATTAAATAATATCATATTCTCGTTAAACAGTGTTAATCGAGAAATGGAGAGAAATTTTATTTCCTCCATAGCATTCGTAAGTAACAGATGAAACTGCTACTTGATAATAATTTCAGTCAATAACTCTCGGTTTTGGATTATTGGGAGCTATATTATCCGTAGTTAATTATTGTTTAAAATACTGATAATTTTAGAGAACCAAATTAAATTCTCTAACATATTGGTAATAAATATGTTTAAATGTACATTATCTGACGCAATCCTGCCTCTCGATGTCGTGAGAATATTAGCAATAGGCTCAGATAAAGAAATATTAATTTATATTAACACTACCGTTAGTGAAATTAATAACTACTGTAATTAGTATATAATAATGATGTATTATAATACAATGGTAGTGTGTTAGTGTTGGAAATTTCCAACATAACTCGGGGGGGGGGGGGAACTCAGGTCGCAGTTCAATGTTGAGTACTGACGTACCTATCCCGAAGTTAATATTAATGTTAGTATGTTAGTACGTTAGTACACACATAACGTATGTCCCTTAATTGTCAAGGACAGACAAGACTTTAAGTCTTGTAAAGGAACTCATGTTAAATGTAAAATATGTAATTGTGAATCATCTAAAGTTAATAACTACTAAAGCTTACAATGTACTCAAAGACTGGTGTTGCGATGACGTGTAACGGTTATGGTACTAAGTCTTAAAGTTTTGTAAACTCATAGATGCTGTAGATGGAATAATGTTATAGTTGATAGCCTACACAAACAAATTAATGATTAAATTATACAATTTAAGGTAACTGACAATCCACTGTGAGGTGAGTGTCTTGGGTCATTGTGACTTGTATCAGATTTGTTACTTGACATCACAACACAGCATCATCATGATTACTCAAATTGGATGGTAAATTATTTGCTCTTAGTCAGAGCTATAATAGGCTTGTAGTTTCCGTTTACATTGTTGAGCAGCTGCTCTAGGTGGGCGGGTGCTCGATGAATCAGAATTGTCATCCTCATAAACTGTAGGTGAAGTTGGTTCTGTTAAACACTCACGTTCTGCTAATTCGAGAGGTATCAACTTCTCTAATGTTTTTAGGGTAGTAGTGCCCCTGCACCAAACCCGTACTACTCTCAGGATGCCTTGGTGATCTGGGTGGATAGAGACAATTTTGCCTATAGGCCATTCTGACCTGGGTCCATCACTGTCAATCAACACTAGGTCTCCTGGTTTGAGTTGAACTTTATTATAGGGGCTCGAAGCTCCATAGTGGTATTCTCTTAGAGCTGTGAGGTACTCTCGAGTCCACACCTTATTCCACCTTTCAATTACTCTCGAGAGATGTTGGTAACTTTCCACTAAGTCACTCCTAGTCACATGGGAAGGGTAAACGGGATACTCTTCTGCCAAAGGTATCAGAGCGCTCAGCAGGCCTCCATGTATTAAATGTGAGGGACGCAGGGGTTCTCTCTGTGAGAAGTCATCTGATAGGTAAGTTAATGGGCGATTGTTGACTCGCACCTCAATTTCCACGACGAGTGTGTGGAGTTCAGAAAAACTAATTTTCTGTCGATGCAAGGTCTTCCTTAAACATTTCTTGACAGTCCTTATCATTCGTTCGTAGAACCCACCTTGCCAGGGGGCTCTGGGAGCAATCAATTTCCAGTGGCATTGTCGTCCCTTCATGACAGACTGCACTTCTGGATGATTCCATATCTCTCGTAGGCAGGCTTCTCCCGCTACAAAATTTGAACCATTATCAGATATCATTAGTTTGGGACAGGATCTGCGAGCTGCAAATCTACGAAAAGCTCGGATGAAGTCTTCGGCGCTCATGTCAGAAGTCACTTCTAGATGTACGCCTCGTGTGGTTGCACACGTGAAGAGGCAAATGTAAGCTTTCACTGGTATCTTATCTGGAGTACCAGTGAGAAGCAAGGCTCCTGTGTAATCGACACCAGTGGTCTAAAAAGGACGAAAAGGGACTACTCTCTCCTTAGGGAGTGGTGGAGGTCCTGGGTAAGGACACACTCAAGCGTCGTATCTTTTGCAGATTACACAGAACTTAACGATTGATTTGACAGTTTGACGACCTTGGGGAAGGCAATATTTCTGTCTCAAGTCGGTGAGAGTGTCCAACACTCTACCATGTAAAGTACCGTATTGATGATGATGTAAAACTAGAAGTTTGGTAATATTGTGGTGACGTGGTAGATGGATCGGATTCTTTGTATCCAAATCAATTTCCGCATGAAGCAGACGTCCTCCACATCTTAATATAATATGAGTGTTGGTATCATACCAGATGCCTAGAGACTTGGTTAATTTATCTGGAAGATTTACATATTCACTTCCATACGTCTCTTGTTGTGCACGTTTGATCCAGTAGAGGATAGGATTGTGAAACTTGTGCCTGATACCTATCGTAGCAAGAAAGTCAAGCACATGTGCTGTCACTCTTAATAACATACTCAAGTTAGAATAATTGTGAGGATTAATAGCTGAGATTCGATGAGGTTCTGGGTCTTTGATGGGAGTAGCGATACTGGTCACTATAACTTGTGGTTTCTGTTTGGGCCACTGACCACTAACAAGCCATGAAGGTCCATTAAACCACATCGAAGACTTGATTAGTTGTTTTAAGGTTAACCCTCTTGATAAGTAATCTGCAGGAGTGTCCATAGTGGGGATATGTCTGAATTTATATCCAGCAGATAATTCATGAATTTCCCTAACACGATTACTAACGTAGGGAGTTTTATTGTTGTTATTTCTTACCCATTGTAAGTGAAATCATAGTGTGGTCTGACCACACTACTTTCACCAAAGAGGATATTATTGAGTGTCTTGGTCAGGCAATGAGCCAATCGTACTCCCACCAGCAATGCAGTTAACTCCATTTGAGGTAAAGATCTCTTCTTGATTGGAGCAACTCTTGCATTAGATGTGAGTAAAATTGATTGTGCACTATTGACTAAGTAGGCTGTAGCGCCATAGACTTTGCCAGAGGCATCGCAAAAAACGTGCAAATTTGTGGGTAAGTATTGTCCTGAAGCATTACGAGGAAATTTCAAAACACCTAATTGATTGAAATCCGTTGCGAGTATTTGCCATTTATCTTGCAACTCAATTGGCAACGGATCATCCCATCCCATATGTTTCTGCCAGCATTCTTGCATGAGGAGTTTGCCCCTTATTAATATAGGACTAAGTAAGCCCAAAGGGTAAAATGGTTGACAGACATACGAGAGTAATATTCTCATGGTAAGGGATGAATTATTGGTTTGTACTGACTTGACATTCATCTCGTCAGTACCTGTGTTCCATTCCACGCCCAGAACTTTTAACTGATTAGGCACCTGATAACCCGGAAATTCTTTCTCGATTATCTGGTTTAATGATTTATTGTTTGAGGCCCATGATTGTAGTGGCATATTGGCTCCTAACAATTCACGGTTAGCCTCATGGTAGATTTCTACCAATTTGGATTTGTCATTAGTAGTTCCCTGGAAATTATCGACATACAAGTTGTCACTGATCTCCGTTTTATAAGGGCTATTTGACTTCTTCAAATGTGTATCTAATGTGGCTTGAAGTAGAAACGGCGAAGAAATCGCACCGAATAGCACAGAGGCAAACCGGTAGGTTATGACATCACTGTCAGGATCCAGTGGGTCCTTAATCCAGAGAAACTTGGTGTAATTACGATCCTCCTCTTGCAAGCCTACTCTAAGGAAAGCTTTACTGATATCAGCAGTATAAGTGAAAATACCAGTGCGGAATCGTAATAATACATTATGAAGCCTTTGTGTTAGGCTAGGTCCCGTTTGGAGACATTCATTCAAGGACATGCTGTTTGTCTTCACTTTGGCACTACAGTTGAAGATGATACGTATTGGCGTTGTCAATGAATCTTTCAACACAGCGTGATGGGGTAAATAGTGACCTGTTTTTCGGTTATCATTATCAACAACTTCGATAAATTTACTATCGAGTTGTTGTTGAATTAATTGATGATACATGTTCAATTTATCTGGCTGTTTCTTCAGCCGTATTAATTGAGAGGCTGCCATGAAATAATTAACTGGAAGTTGTGGATGATTCAATTTCCATGGCAGTCTCACCCAGTATTGTTTGTCTTTATAGACAACTGTGTCCAGATATTGCTGGTAAGTCCACGTATCATCAGGGCTTGGTTTATCAGGGACAATACCTAAAGTGTCTAAATCCCACAGACGATGTACAGGTGGATCAGACTCATTATCTTCAGATATTTCTCTGAAATGTAGGGGTGACTGTTCCAAGCCTAGTCATGCCATGATTGAATTGTTAGTTTGTTTGTTGGTTGACGATGTTTTTTGTTGGAAAAGCACCGGTCCAGTAAGCAATTTGCCTCCAGCAGATGACAATAAATTCATTCCGTGTTGTCTGGTGCATCCTGTTATAAATTTATAATAGTAGTCAGCGCCTATTAGGATACCAACATCTGTGAGGCAGTTAGAATTTATTTTGTAATCTGCTAGCCTCATGTGGTTTCGTTTGAGATATCTCGCAGTGCGAGCTAGTTCTGTGACCTGCAGGTCTGAAGGAAGTTTATCTACTACTACCGCTTGTATTGGACTAGTGGAAGATCCAAGTCTCACTAACACCTTGACTACTTGGTCTCCATGAGGTCCACTATTAGTCAAGAACCCAGGAATATTCTGTCTCACACTTTTGGCAGGTTTTGATTCCAACTGCTCAACTAATTTTTGTGTGATGAAGGTTTTCTGTGATTCTTGATCAAAGAAACCTCTAGTGCTAACTCTAGACTTCCTATCAATTAGTTTGAGTTGAGCCGTAGACAGAGTGGTATTATTGCCTGACTCAGTAGTAAGTACATTTATTTCTTGATGTACCTTGCAATATTGTACTGTGGTAGAATTCATAGAATCCTCCCTTAGGTGTCACAGATTGTGTAGAAGTTTTTCTACATAAGGCATAATGATGTACACCTTTGTTGCATCTACTGCATAACCGTAGCTGCACTACACATTTACTGGGATCATGAGAACCCATGCACTTGGTGCATCTGTGTAATTCTTGTAGCCGTTTAATCCTGGTATTAGAAGTTAGGATAAACAGTGCAATTGTAGGTGACATGTTCTTGATAACAGAACAGACACTTTCTCTTTCTGGCTGAGTTTGTCCTTTTAGTAGACATATCAGTTGTAGCGTCAGAGGGAGATACTGAATAAATACGTACACTATCACTCAGTTTTCCAGTGGATATAGTAGTCCTAGGTTTGGATTTATTGGACTTATTCAAAGTCGATTTGTGTTTGACCGAGTTGTCAAAGTTAGGTTGTTTAGACTCAGGTTTAATCTTATCATGAGTCTTCAACCTGTTAACCGTTATTCTCAGTCCCTCGAATATTTGCTTTAGAGTGAGAAACTCGGTTTTATAGTGAGAGCAGATTTCTGCTAAAATATTTCGAGGTAATTTCCTCTGTAAAAGTAACTTAATTGACCATTCTGAGGCTGGTACATCAACTTTAGTACCTAAGGCCTTCATTAGAGACTCTACTTCTAGCCTGAAGCTTTGAAGTGAGTCTGGTCGATTACTTGGTGCATTCAGATCCAGTAACTGGTAATACAGGTTAGCTATACTCAACTCCTTGTTGCAATAGTTCACCTTTAATAGTTTTAGAGCTTCCTCATAATTACTCTCAGTGAGAGCTAGGTTATTTATGACCTTTTTAGCCTTCCCCTTTGAGAAGACTAATCAGGCATGAGAATTTAGAAACTCTGTCAAGAGAAGATTTCTTATGTATATGTACTTCAAATGAATTCCAAAATGTGTCCCAATTTTCTTCATCCAGCCCTGCCAATGTAGGTAAGTCTAAAGTAGGTAGACGAACCTCAGATAATTGATTACTGGATTGAGACATAGTATTATTTGCATTAGATTTATATTGTTTTACTATATTGGATAGTACATTAATTTTATCCTGAGTCTCATCTTCATACTGGGAAATATCTGCTAGAATTTGATCTATTTCATCAGGATCAGTTTCAGTTGCATTCAGTAGGTTGAGATAAGACTGGCTTGTAGAGCTGACTTGATCAAATTTGAGATCAGCTACTCTCACTGATGTTTCTAGTTATAGTAATCAATGGGAGTTGCTTTAGAGAAAGTATCAAACTTATTAATTAGTCTGGTTAAGTGACCTTTAAGACCAATATAGGTTCTCCTTAATTGTTCAGGAGTAGCCATGTTGGCTTCAAGTCCAAGTTTCATAGGACTTGAATAAGTATTACTAATGAAGCCTGGGTACTTGCTCATTAGTTGACAAGTAATATTGAGTATAGCCTAAATTAATCTGGCTAAATTACACTCTTCCTCACTCGAGGTTAAATGTACCTACCTAACAATAAGTAGCTAAGGATTTTGAGCAGTGCTTGAACGTCACCATTAACTTTCTTCCGGCCAGCTCTTCTTTATCACCATTAGATGTAATAGTGATCATTCAGCAGCACTCAAAATTCATACACATAAATAATTGATATGGATATACTCTAGTCTGAGTTACCATAAAGTTTGAATCCCACCCTTGGTAGGGTCAGCACAAGAATGAATAGTGTATGCACTACTGACTTGTCCAAGACTAGTTGTAAGAATTTCTACCTAAGAAACTACTAATTTATTTAGTCTGCATTTGTGCAAAATTCAGCACAATCACAGCCTAAATTCCTACCTAATAAAGGTTGGCATAGATTAGTTTGAGGTGCAATGATGTGAATATATAGTTGTGCTGTGTTTTTGGGTTTTTTAGATTTTATAGTTTATATAAAGGTGCACTTGCACACAGGTGAAAATACAAATATGTACAATTAATTTTGGCTTGCCAGCCACAGCCTTTTATAGTGGTTGATTGTGTTGACCAACTTGTCAACTACATGTGACCTGTACTCACCTGACAGGTGTACACCATCTTTTGCCAGGTTTTGCCTGTATGGTCTGGCTGTAAATTGAATGTAAGTGGCATCCAATCGTACTCTCTTCCTCAGCCTAAAGTTTATATATTTGGCCGCTCATTGGTAATATTCTAGACTCACTCCCCAACGATTATTATTGCTTAGTTGGCGAGGTTCCACCAATGTGAACACTACTGAACTGCTAACAAGTTTAAATGAGGAAATTATTGTTTTAAGGTGATTAATTACCTCAGCTGGGTGTCGAGTAGGATGAATGTCATTACCACCTAAATAAATAATAGTTAGATGGTGAGGCCACTCTAACACAGGTGTTAATGTGGAGTTATTATAGAAATTATGAGCTGTTGCTCCTGGTGACCTGAAGATTCTTACCTCAGTGTGAGGTATAGGTCTGAGTGTTGTGGGCAATTGACTGTGTCCCACTAGTGCTACTTTATGCATGAGGTATAAGCAGCAAATAAATTGGTGTGTATGAGGCTAGCCTATGTGGTACTCTGCCGGTAGCCACGATTAATAAAATGTGGTTAGCCTAGATTACTACTCACAGTAATTAGTTATGATTATGGTATTAATTGTAATATATCTGGTTCGAAGGACCACATTTTTGTGTTGGGAAGAGAGCTTACTCGCTATTAATTGAATGATATTTAATTAATAGATTAATTAAAATTAATCGAAGGACCACCCTATTTTGACTGAAAAGGGAAACAGATAAAGTTAAATTATAAGGACTGAAATACCAGTGCCTGTGGATAAGAAACTATTAAAGATTATTCTTTAAAGCTCTATGGGCTGTATAATATTAATGTTCGGGAATAAACTTTCCATCCTTCACAAAATTGGGGGTTAATGCCAAAAGTAATCTACTCCCAGTACGCTTCATCGAGGCTGGTTCTTCCTCGAATAAAAATGAGTAATTCTACTAAATACTATTAAGAAACATTAGATGAATTGATTAATGGTAAAAAGATTATATGTTGATTAATCAAGCAATTATTCTCATTTGACTTTTATGAGGCTAACATTACGTTAGATATCTCAAATCGAATTAACTAAATCTCTTCGGCTGATCTATAATTTTCTCAATTAAAGAAATAATAGAAATATTTCAACACTGCCTCGTAGTACAGTGGTTGCCTCGTAGTACAATGGCTGCCTGCCTCCTTTTACAGTGGGTTCCTCATAGTGTACTTGCAGAATCATAAGGCAGTGACTCCCTCATAGTACAGTGGCTGCATTAAACCACAGTTCCTGCCTCATAGTACAGAGGCTGTCTCACAGTACGAGGCTGCCTTAAGGAAGAGTGGCTGCCTCATAGTACAGTGGTAGCCAAATAGTACAGCTGCTGCCTCATATTACAGCTGCAGCTTCATAGTACAGCGGCCGAATAATAGAACAGTGGCTGCCTCATAGTATTGGGGCTGCCTCATAGTACTCCGGCTGCCACATTGTGCAGAGGCTGCCTTATAATACAGTGACTCCCTTATAGTACAGTGGCTGCCTCATAGTACTGTGGCGACCTCATAATACCTTTACTGCCTCATAATACTAATACCTTTACTCCCTCATAATACATTAGCTGTCACATTGAACAGTGGATGCAGGCCTCATAGTACAATGGCTGCCTCATAGTATAGAGGCTGCCTCATAGTACAGAGGCTGCCTCATGGTAGATTGGCTCCCTCAAAGTACAGTGACTGCCTCAAAGTAGAGTGGCTGCCTCATAGTAGAGTGGCTGCCTCATAGTAGAGTGGCTGCCTCATAGTAGAGTGGCTGCCTCATAGTTTCGTGGCCGCCTAAAAGTACAGTGGCTGCCTTATTGTTCAGTTGGATATATGGAAGATTAGATGAGTAGATTGATGGATAGGTGAGTAGATGGATGGATAGATAAGTATATATATGATAATTAGATGAATAGGTGGATGGATAGATAGTTGGATGGATAGAAAGTTGGACGGTTAAAAGGATGGATATATGCATAGATGTGTGGATAGGTGGACAGGGGAGTAGATGGGTTGACAGATGAGTATATAAATGATAAACAGACGGATAGAAAGTTGGTTTGATAGATAGATTGATGGAAAGATGAATGTAGATGTATGAATGGAAAGTTGGAGAAATATATGGGTGTATGGTTTTTTGTTTCCATAAATAGATAGGTGGATAAATGAACACATGAGTAGATTGACAGACCCGATGAACGCC
Organism: Procambarus clarkii; assembly: GCF_040958095.1. Taxonomy (NCBI): domain Eukaryota; kingdom Metazoa; phylum Arthropoda; class Malacostraca; order Decapoda; family Cambaridae; genus Procambarus; species Procambarus clarkii. The sequence goes on from NC_091215.1 coordinate 10,380,093, forward strand.
AGGTACGCCCTTAGTATATTTATACATAAATATATGCATGTAAATCACAAAGAAATTAACACGTGATGAACAATGTAACAATGTCTGACTACGAAGGAAGGATTAAGACCGGAATTAAGGAAATTCCTGTCTTAATCCTTCCTTTGTTGTCTGACATTGTCATATATATATATATATATATATATATATATATATATATATGTCGTACCTAGTAGCAGAATGCACTTCTCAGCCTATTATGCAAGGCCTGATTTGCCTAATAAGCCAAGTTTTACTGAATAAATATATTTTCTCTAATTTTTTTCTGATGAAATGATAAAGCTACCCATTTCATTATGTATGAAGTCAATTTTTTTTGGAGTTAAAATTAACGTAGATATATGACAGAACCTAACCAACCCTACCTAACCTAACCTAACCTATCTTTATAGGTTAGGTTAGGTAAGGTAGCCGAAAAAGTTAGGTTAGGTTAGGTTAGGTAGGTTAGGTAGTCGAAAAACAATTAATTCATGAAAACTTGGCTTATTAGGCAAATCGGGCCTTGCATAGTAGGCTGAGAAGTGCGTTCTGGCTACTAGGTACGACATATATATATATATATATATATATATATATATATATATATGTCGTACCTAATAGCCAGAACGCACTTCTCAGCCTACTATTCAAGGCCCGATTTGCCTAATAAGCCAAGTTTTCATGAATTAATGTTTTTTCGTCTACCTAACCTACCTAACCTAACCTAACCTAGCTTTTTTTGGCTACCTAACCTAACCTTACCTATAAATATAGGTTAGGTTAGGTTAGGTAGGGTTGGTTAGGTTCGGGCACATATCTACGTTAATTTTAACTCCAATAAAAAAAAATTGACCTCATACATAGAGAAAAGGGTTGCTTTATCATTTCATAAGAAAAAAATTATAGTAAATATATTAATTCAGGAAAACCGGGCTTATTAGGCAAATCGGGCCTTGAATAGTAGGCTGAGAAGTGAGTTCTGGCTACTAGGTACGACATATATATATATATATATATATATATATATGTCGTACCTAATAGCCAGAACGCACTTCTCAGCCTACTATTCAAGGCGCGATTTGCCTAATAAGCCTAGTTTTCATGAATTAATGTTTTTTCGTCTACCTAACCAACCTAACCTAACCTAACCTAGCTTTTTTTGGCTACCTAACCTAACCTTACCTATAAATATAGGTTAGGTTAGGTTAGGTAGGGTTGGTTAGGTTCGGTCATATATCTACGTTAATTTTAACTCCAATAAAAAAAAATTGACCTCATACATAGAGAAAAGGGTTGCTTTATCATTTCATAAGAAAAAAATTATAGTAAATATATTAATTCAGGAAAACTTGGCTTATTAGGCAAATCGGGCCTTGAATAGTAGGCTGAGAAGTGAGTTCTGGCTACTAGGTACGACATATATATATATATATATATATATATGTCGTACCTAGTAGCCAGAACTCACTTCTCAGCCTACTATTCAAGGCCCGATTTGCCTAATAAGCCAAGTTTTCCTGAATTAATATATTTACTATAATTTTTTTCTTATGAAATAATAAAGCAACCCTTTTCTCTATGTATGAGGTCAATTTTTTTTTATTGGAGTTAAAATTAACGTAGATATATGACCGAACCTAACCAACCCTACCTAACCTAACCTAACCTATATTTATAGGTAAGGTTAGGTTAGGTAGCCAAAAAAAGCTAGGTTAGGTTAGGTTAGGTAGGTTAGGTAGACGAAAAAACATTAATTCATGAAAACTTGGCTTATTAGGCAAATCGGGCCTTGAATAGTAGGCTGAGAAGTGCGTTCTGGCTATTAGGTACGACATATATACATATATATATATATATATATATATATATATATATATATATATATATATATATATATATATATATATATATATATATATATATATTATATATATATATATATATATATATATATATATATATATATATATATATATATATATATATATATATATATATATATATATATATATATATATATATATATATATATATATATCTGCGTACCACGCAGTCTCCGTGGTGTAGTGGTAAGACACTCGCCTGGCGTTCCGCGAGCGCTATGTCATGGGTTCGTATCCTGGCCGGGGAGGATTTACTGGGCGCAATTCGTTAACTGTAGCCTCTGTTTAACGCAACAGTAAAATGTGTACTTGGATGAAAAAACGATTCTTTGCGGCAGGGGATCGTATTCTAGGGACCATAGGATTAAGGACTTGCCCGAAACGCTACGCGTACTAGTGGCTGTACAAGAATGTAACAACTCTTGTATATATCTCAAAAAAAAAAAAATATATATATATAATGTCGTACCTAGTAGCCAGAACGCACTTCTCAGCCTACTATGCAAGGACCGATTTGCCTAATAAGCCAAGTTTTCATGAATTATTTGTTTTTCGACTACCTAACCTACCTAACCTAACCTAACCTAACTTTTTTGGCTACCTAAGCTAACCTAACCTATAAACATAGGTTAGGTAGGGTTGGTTAGGTTCGGTCATATATCTACGTTAATTTTAACCCCAATAAAAAAAAATTCACCTCATACATAGTGAAATGGGTAGCTTTATCATTTCATAAGAAAAAAAATAGAGAAAATATAATAATTCAGGAAAACTTGGCTTATTAGGCAAATCGGGCCTTGTTTAGTAGGCCGAGTACGACGTTCTCGTCGGCTACTAGGTACAACATATATATATATATACATATATATATATATATATATATATATATATATATATATATATGTCGTACCTAGTAACAAGAACTCACTTGTCAGCCTACTATGCAAGGCCCGATTTGCCTAATAAGCCAAGTTTTTCTGAATTAATATATTTTCTCAAATTTTTTCTTATGAAATGATAAAGCTACCCATTTCTTCATGTATGAGGTCAATTTTTTTTTATTGGAGTTTAAATTAACATAGATATATGACCGAACCTAACCAACCCTACCTAACCTAACCTAACATATCTTTATAGGTTAGGTTAGGTTAGGTAGCCAAAAAAGTTACGTTAGGTTAGGTTAGGTAGGTTAGGTAGTCGAAAAACAATTAATTCATGAAAACTTGGCTTATTAGGCAAATCGGGCCTTGCATAGTAGGCTGAGAAGTGCGTTCTGGCTACTAGGTACGACATATATATATATATATATATATATATATATATATATATGTCGTACCTAATAGCCAGAACACACTTCTCAGCCTACTATTCAAGGCCCGATTTGCCTAATAAGCCAAGTTTTCATGAATTAATGTTTTTTCGTCTACCTAACCTACCTAACCTAACCTAACTTAGCTTTTTTTGGCTACCTAACCTAACCTTACCTATAAATATAGGTTAGGTTAGGTTAGGTAGGGTTGGTTAGGTTCGGTCATATATCTACGTTAATTTTAACTCCAATAAAAAAAATTGACCTCATACATAGAGAAAAGGGTTGCTTTATCATTTCATAAGAAAAAATTATAGTAAATATATTAATTCAGGAAAACTTGGCTTATTAGGCAAATCGGGCCTTGAATAGTAGGCTGAGAAGTGAGTTCTGGCTACTAGGTACGACATATATATATATATATATATATATATATATATATATATATATATATATATATATGTCGTACCGATTTGCCTAATAAGCCAAGTTTTCATGAATTAATTGTTTTTCGACTACCTAACCTACCTAACCTAACCTAACCTAACTTTTTCGGCTACCTAACCAAACCTAACCTATAAAGATAGGTTAGGTTAGGTTAGGTAGGGTTGGTTAGGTTCGGTCATATATCTACGTTAATTTTAACTCCAATAAAAAAAAATTGACCTCATACATAATGAAATGGGTAGCTTTATCATTTCATAAGAAAAAATTTAGAAAAAATATATTAATTCAGGAAAACTTGGCTTATTAGGCAAATCGGGCCTTGAATAGTAGGCCAAAAAGTGAGTTCTGGCTACTAGGTACGACATATATATATATATATATATATATATATATATATATATATATATATATATATATATATATATATATATATATATATATATATATATATATATATATCTTCACCCTCAGATGATAGTTTATGTTAGCAGGAAACTCAAGTGGATGCGCGCTTCGCTTTCGTCAGATGAAGTTGGCGCCGTTGAGTGTGTTGGTGGCGGCTGTGGCGGGAGTCGCCGCGGGAGAGTTGGCAGCCCCTGAGAGGTCCTACAAGATCCTCATGCTCCTCCCTGTTACTACCAAGAGCCACAGGAACGTCTTCATGCCTCTCGCTGAGGCTCTGGCCGACCGTGGTCACGAGGTAAGACACTAAGTGATCCTTAACGAGTAACTAAAAAATATATGATCTCATCCGATTTAGAATAATTATCAAATATTTCTGTAATATCATCCAGACATTGATATCCTAGTTGATTCAATGCGATATTTTTGCTTCTCTTGGCGATAACTTCGCCTGGAAAAACTAAGATTTGTTTCAAAAGAATTATGACTGCAATTAAAGGCAGAAAAGGCAAAAGGCGAAAAGACAAAAGCTGTGCAACGGGCATCTCTTCTAGAAGGACTTCTAGAAGAACTCTAGATATAATATGCTTAGACTAGTTATAACGCAGCTGTTCGTGGTCCTCTCTCCGCCACTTTAAATATATGCAAAGATTGAATGATGAGAGTAACATGGCTGGAAAACAGACACGACCTACAAACCCCCACAATATATTATTAAAGAATCTGCGACGTTCAAAGAGGTAGAGCAAGTCAACTTATAAGGCAGAAGAGAGAGGTAATAGGCGAGTAGGTCAAAGAAAAAGGCTTAAAGAAAGAAGTAAAAGAATAGGTGTTGGAAAGGGTTGAAATGAGAATAAGACAAAGTACAGCAATAGGGTTGAAATGTAGGAAAGGGTTTAGTAAGGGAAAAACATAAAGTATAGAATCAGAAAGAAGTATAGAAATAAGGAAGAAGTATGAAAAAGATATACGTATAATAATAAGATAAAAATGAGGATAAATAAGAGGTGAAGGAATAGCATTGAAGACAGGAAATAAAGAAAACTGCAGAAGGCCAAAAAACGTCGAGAATGAGGTCAAATCCAGACAAAGGGATGACTACATACAAGACAAGAAACAGAGTGGTGAGGGAGTTAAGGAAAAGTCGGATCACCTTTGTTAAGAAGTGTCCGGAGATGGATTTCTCCAGCTAGTTTGTGCACTATTGTGTGTGTGTGTGTGCTCTAGCAGGAAAGAGCCTGTGCACAGAAGCTGTGCACCAGCCATCTCATCTAGAAGGACTTGACCAACACCAGCTTGATTGTGTCTCTGGACAGCCTAAGTCATGACCATTCCATTAGAATTTGGTGAAGCAGGTGGAAGAGGGAAGAGTGTGGAAGGGGCGGCCCGGCTAACGGCTGGCTGCACCTCACCCCCCCCCCCCAAGTCCCTCATTTCAGTGTCGTCAGAGGCATCGCGCCACCTCGAGGAGAGGGGTGATTGCTCGAGCCTCCTAGGCCTCTGAGGAGCTTGTCTGTAATTAGTGGATTTTTGTACAGAGGGGATCCGCTTGGTGTTGTTCAAGTTTTAAGCGGGAGAGCTTATTCTCGCCTGGTTTGTTGCTCGAGCTTGACGTATCTTTTTCGTGGCTAGGCCAAGCTACGGAAATACCGTCTGCAACAACACCTAAGTCACTTGTAATAATTGTACCATCTTTGCGGGTACTCCTAAAGGAGAACCCGGAGCCGATGGGAAGGGTATTCGATTTGTTTGAAGAAAGTGAACTAATCAGGAGAATCATCGACCGCATATGATACACCTAGCAGGGGCATCAGACTGTGTTGGTTAAATCCGCGAATTGTTTTGTCGTCGGTCGTCATCGGGGCCTTAGTCTAAAGGTATCTGATAGAGACGAACTTGGGGAAGGCTTTCCAGTGTTGCGGAAACTTTCCGATCGTAATTCTTGGAATTGTGGTTCAACGTTCAGAACATTAACTTTCATCATCCATGTCGTAATTTCGTTTCACACCACACACGCTACGAGCACTGCCTGCTCGTGACAGTGCATGAGGGATTCATCCAACGAGAGTGTGTGGCAGCCCGCCACACCGACTCGCTCCTACTATCATCCCTGATGCGGCGACGTGAAGGGTCGTGACCTTCAGCTTCAGTGCTACATATACTAGTGGCATGAATGCTGGAGGTGTGAATCAGTTGTGACAGGTCTGGTTAGAGTAAGTACCGTATTTGTTTTGGTGTAGTTAAACCTCAGGAACTGGATTCAAAAGCCAAGTGTATATACTTATTTATTTATTTATTTATTTATTTATTTATTTATTTATTTATATATATACAAGAAGGTACATTGAGTTTGTGAGAATACATTGAATAGTACAGTATTTACAATCTTGTAAAGCCACTAGTACGCGCAGCGTTTCGGGCAGGTCCTTAATCTAACAGATAATTTTAAGTAGGTAATTTCTATCAGAATTGATACATGATAACAAATACATTGCAAGAGAAAAATGAGATGAGAGAGCTTAGTAAGTATATTAAAGCACATTGTTATATTAAAGCTCTGATTGATTACATTGACAGCTTGATTGGTAATTTAAACAAGATTAATAGACACCATACAGCAGATTGACAGCACATATAAGACAGCAATGATCACAATGGTAAAGATGCTCAGATTGGGTGCATAAAGATTGGGAGACTGGGTAGCAATAGATACAGATAAACAAGATTAATAAACACCATACAGCAGATTGGCAGCACATATAAGAAGACAGCAATGATCACAATGGTAAAGATGTTAAACAATAATAAACACAATACAGCAGATTGGCAGCACATATAAGAAGACAGCAATGATCTCAATGGTAAAGATGTTAAACAATAATAAACACCATACAGCAGATTGGCAGCACATATAAGAAGACAGCAATGATCTCAATGGTAAAGATGTTAAACAATAATAAACACCATACAGCAGATTGGCAGCACATATAAGAAGACAGCAATGATCACAATGGTAAAAATGTTCAAATTGGGAACATAAAGGTTGGGAGATTGGGTAGCAATAGATACAGTGCAATTTTAAGGCAAAAGGTGAAAAACTATGAAGATGAAATTAGGTACTTGATTTTGAATGATGTAAAAGTTGGACAGCTTTTCAATTCAATAGGGAGTGAGTTCCATAAACTGGGTCCCTTTATTTGCATAGAGTGTTTACACAGATTATGTTTAACTCTGGGGATATCAAAGAGATATTTATTTCTGGTGTGGTGATAATGGGTCCTATTACATCTGTCCAGGAAGAGTTTCAGAGCAGGATTTGCATTTAAGAACAGGGTAAATGTAGTTGACACAAGAGAATTTATGGAGTGTGTTATGATCCCAGGTAGCCAAAAAACGAGTCTCCCCTTTGAGAATAATTCTATCAAGCCTGACCTAACCAGAAGGTCTAAGAAATATAGAGGTGATAACACATATGTAAAATAGCTGGTTGGATATGATGAACAATTTAAGATTATGGGCAGTGAAGAAGAAAACAGATAAATGACTGGCTAGGAAATGTGGACATTTTGCTGGAGGCGTGAGGCTCGCTTTGGAGGGCTTTGACCTCACTTGAGGCTAGACATCGCAGGGGGAAAGCCGTGCTCCGTTGAGCTCCCGTCAGAAGGCAACCCCTAGTGATATATCTCGAAGAGAAGAGAAGTGTGCAGACGTACCAGCTGTGGAATCGAGCTGGGGACGTGTGGTCTCAAGTCCCGGGCGATGAGAAGTGTTTATTAAACCGCCCAGAGGCATTATCGTGGGCCGTGGCAGCGCCCTGATCAAGCTTCGTCAGAGGGAGGAGCGCCCTCGACTAGACAATCTGTGGAAAGCACGATATAAGCCAGTTCATAGTGATTGCTTGTAGTTGGTCGTGTGCCCAGCGACAGTAGCAATGTTTATTGATAAGTTAGACATGTTTTGGTGAGGCAGAAAGCCTAAAATAAGAGAGTTGAGAGGGAGGAACACGGAGCGATGTCCGTCCTCTCTGAGCGCTGGCAGGTAACTGAGGGAGCTTGGCTCCTGACGGTGGAAGACCCTCCCAGCGAGTGAGGACTGCCGCCGGGCGAGATGGAGTATGGACCCGCCCAAAACGGGGAAGTCCACTCTCACTGTATGTAGAGGACAGATAGAGGTTTGAGGCAAACATATTGTGTGATTATTTTTGTTTATGTGTTGAAGGGGAAACATTTTTATTGGAGTGTCGATGGGTTGCAGGTTTGTCTTTGGGGAAGAAGTTGCTGAGAACTTCGAAGCCAGCACAGATGAAGTAGTTGATGAGACTCCAAGGTAGTGGAGGAGAGGACCTCGAGCTGTGAGGAGAAGCAGTGAAGAGGAGTGTCACGTGCTTCTGTAGAGGTGGTGAAGCACCATAGTTGCTCGAGGGAACTTCATGGTGTAGCAGCCAGGAGAGCTGTGGAGGACCCTAGCAGAAGGGTGAAGCACCGTAGTTGCTCAAGGAAACTTCATGGTAGCAGCCTGGAGGAGCTGCAGAGGATCCTGGTAGTTAAACCCGGAAGAACCTGAAGAGAGCAGGGTAGTGAACTTCCAGAGGTGGAAGGGAAGTTCTGGTGGATTACTTGTAGGGAGTTGATAGTGTTTGGTTGTCATTAGCGTGCATGACGCAGTGAGAGGTGAGTGATTGTTTGCATGCTTATGTCAAGGAGTGTTTTATACTGAAGTTTAGAGTTGCAGGCGTAGGCTGGATTACCTACAGATGTATGCGTTCTTGGACTGATGGGGTGATCGATTGATCATTGCGGTGTATCAAGGAACATTTATACTGATATATGTTATTGCATTCACATGCTGATTTTCCTTGTACACGTTTATATATATATATATATATATATATATATATATATATATATATATATATATATATATATATATATATATATATATATATATATATATATATATATATATATATATATATATATATATATTCTCTTGTTGATAATGCAACAGTGTAGTATAAGACTTGATCTACTTGAAGAGGTAGATAGTATCAGGTGGGGAATCAGAAGATAGGATACCACTTGATAAGCTGACGATAGAGTTCTGATGGTGTTGGAGTGCAACCTGATTGTAATAGTAGAGCGTATAGGATTCATTATTATCATTATATGTGTGTATGTATTGTGTATGTGCTTTGTCCAGTAAATGTATTCCAATTTGCTGGTGTTTGCCCTTGTCCTAGTGAGGCTTCCCAGGAAATAGTAAAGGAAGAGAGAGAGAGAGAAATAGCCAAGAACCACTGTTATGGACAGGGTAGAAGGTAATACTAATAAGTCAAAGGGGGATTGAAGAGATCATATCACCTAAGGAGAGAGTGGGGAGTCACAGCGGCTCGAATGGGTGTGTGCACGTGACAACGAGGCTAAGTGTTGGAGCCGCATCCCCTAAATGTGTGACGTTGAGCCCCTCTCCAAGAGCCAGAAGTGCCTAGTGTGATCTAGTGAATTATAAGCACTTTACCGAGTTGTGGGTTGGGTTGTCCGTAGAGAAGGATCAACGACGACAACAAAACCAACACACAATCTATAATAAGTGAGATTATGTTTAGCATATTTAGGGAGTTAAACAAGGGGGCTGAGTGTTGCCTGAAAGCAGACTTTGATATTATTCTGATCGTATAATATATATAAATATAATAAATATTATAATATATAAATATAAATATTAAATATATAAATATAATAAATATATAAATATGAAATATATAATCACCGCCCAAAATCACACAACACACACTTTATTAAAGTAATCACTGGCACAGATATATTACAGTAACACAACTATGAAATCTTAATAAAGTGTGTGTTGTGTGATTTTGGGCGGTGATTATATATCTTATCTCACTGTGGGGAGTGTGACACTCATTGGAGGAGGCTGCAGAGTGTACCTTGTACGGTTACTTGTCAGTACGACAAGACCTTGGGTGTAACCATTATTTGTGGGACACATGAAGGATTCAGTGAGAGAAAATTGTGGGTAAATTAATTACACCAATAAAGTTAACACATTGCTTGACTGGAGGGACTGTCGTGTTGAGACATTCTTGAGATTAACGTAATTCGTTGGGTGCAATTATCTGTCCGTTGGACAACTAATTTATCACTCTAGCTAATTAGTGTCATTAGCATTGCATAATTGAATTCACACAGTGGAGAGGAACTGCCGGAAGGGCGACAGTAGTTTGTGTTAATGTAATTTGCTCAAGATGAATTATCTGTGGGATGGCTAATTAGTGGCTCAATTTAACTGGGGATAATTACCGTCCAAGAGTTTGACTGACTGTTAGAGGGCGAAGTCAATTGGGCTAGCATAATTCATTGGTTTAATTAGATCTCTTTGTGGGACAGTTGATTATGCACATAGGTTTATTATGGGTAATTAACAACTTGTGAATTCACAAGTGTATTGTTGACGCCTGCTTAGGCAGTGCGATAGAGTAACGTAATACGTGAAGTAATTAATTAACAATCCATGTGGCAGCTATACAATTCCTCAAGTTAATTATTGTAATTAACATTCCCACTAAGAGATAAATACATAGACTTGAGAGAAACGGTCGAGAGACTGACAGTGGGGTTAACGTAACTCATTGTGGTTTAATTACTGTCCTGTTGACAGTAATTAATAATTACTCACTGAATGCTAGAAAGGTCAAATGTGATGTAATTAAGGACGAGCGAGTTAGCGTGTTGAGAGTTGAGTGTCTGAGAGACATGTTTGTGTTAACGTAACCAAATGGCTGCTGCCTGCTGTTGACAGTTACTTAACATAATTAATCATAGTTGATCAATTTGTGTAATTATTATTCTATTGTTTGATTGAGTCTTGAGTGACAAGTGTTAACGTAGAATTGACAGGTGGTTACTTGTGTTGTCATTTAACCTCTTAGTCGTTACAATCTCAGTGCAGGGGGCTGCACGAGTTGTCTTAGCAAGTTGTGATTATAGATTTATATTGCAGGAGGACTGTAAATAATATTGATAGAAATGTTGCGTCGTCAGTGAGCACTCTGAATTGTTCAAGTTAGATCAGTTCAGCCTCGCGGCAATTGACAGGAGTCATTGCTATACTTGGTTGCTGATTAGCAGTATTTAATGTGCCATTAAGAGACATTAACGTAACGTAAAATCGTTGTTGTAGTAATTTAGTCTTTGTTTTAATAAACTTGTTGATTGTTAGAGAATGGTCTTTATGTCAACCCTACAACATTAATGCTCCCACATTTTTTACTACAATGGTTCATGTGAATTGTTATATGAAGGCCTGCTTCTAGATTCGAACCTGATTCATAGAGCCACACATAAAAAATAATTGAAGTGGGTTAGAACCCACCTGTGGGTTACCTTTACAAGTGCTAAGGCATATAAGGAGCCCGAGGACTCAGTAGATAGGGACTTCAACATCATTGAAGTCGTGGCGGTTGCTCCTGTCTTGCTATAGTCTCTTGCCTAAATTATAAGCTGTCCTTAAGCAATTCTCTCTGTTTGAGGCCAACCTTCTAAGAGAGGTACATAGAAAAATCTCACAAGAAGGATTGCTTATTTATGTGCGGTGTGAGGAAGGCGGGAGTCGTCAGCAACACAACCAGAAATAAGGTGCATGTTGGACGTGGTGTATGAGAGCAGATTCAACAAGACGGCATGTGTGAAGAGTTGCCTCTTCTGTCAGTCAAAAGGCAGGAAGGATTCTCTTAGAAGAAAACGATTATATGGAATGATTAGTCCCTCAGCATATGATTTTTTCAACTATGCCTGCGAGAGACCAGCGTTTTCCTTAATATAGCAATGTTTACTATGATGAACGAATCTGATCATAGTACCAAGATTGCAAGTCCTTGTTTATGGAACAGAGTTCGAGACATTTGACGCAGTCGGATCACAGCCGATTGGTTTTGGACTCAATTCCTGCAGCAGGGCAGTAGCGTTTGGGCAACGTTTCCTTCCAGCTGATGCCTTTATTCAATAACCAGTAAAAAAGTACTTAGAGTTAGGCAACTGTTTCAGTTGAATCCAAGGAAAGTCCAGTAGTTGGTGTAATGGGACGTCGATTAACCTTTTAACAGACTTAATCTTTTCCCAAAAAAATCTTAACGACCAATTCTACATACACATTAGACTTTGTGTATTTGTTATTGAAAGATATATTTTTTTTGCAGGTAGTGATGTTGACCAACCACCCAAAGTCATCCAGACATCCGAATGTCCACGAGGTTACTCACGGTCTTCCGTACTTCAAGGAGAAGAATATGAACATGTTTGACGTCAGGAAAGACCTGACACATTTAGTGAAAGAGTTGCCAGCCATCGCCAGGGAAATGTATCACGTTCCAGCCGTGAAGGATCTCTACCGGAGAAGGAAAGAGTTTGACCTCATGTTAATCGACTTCTTGTTCAATGACGTGGGTGCATCTCTCGTGAACTTTGCGTTTAATTGATTAATTTACTTTATTATGCATCCCCATAGTATTCTCTAGGGTGACAGCGGACCACAATACACATTATGTGGGGATGTAGTTTACCCTCATACCCATCAAGTGGAATGTAGTGGACCCCGTACCTATCACGTGAGCTCTAGTGGACCCCATACCCATCCCGTCGATTGTAGTGGACCCCATACCCATCATGTGAGCTGTAGAGTACCCCATACCCATAATGTGGGCTGTAGTAGACCCCATATTCATCATGTGGGCTGTAGTGGACCCCATACCAATCATGTGGGCTATAGTGGACTCCAAATTCATCCCGTAGGTTGTAGTGGACCCCATACACATTCCGTCGGCTAAGATAGAACCCATACCCATCCCTTCGGCTGTATTGGGCCCCATATCCACCCCATGCGCTGTACGTAACCCCATACCAATCCTGTCAGCTGTAGTGTACCCCATCTCCATCATGTGGGCAGCAATGGACCCCATACCCATCCCGTCGGCTGAAGTACACTCCATACATATCCCGTAGGCTGTAATGGACACGATTCCCATCCCGTGAGCTGTAGTGGACCCCAAAACGCATCCCGTGCGCTGTAGTGGACCCCATTTCCTTCTCGTCTGCTGAGGTGGACCCCATACCCTTCCCGTGCGTTATAGTGGACCCCATTTCCATCTCGTCGGCTGTAGTGGATCCCATACCCATCACGTGCATCGTAGTGAACCCCATACCCATCACATGCACTGTAGTGGATCCCATACCCATCACATGTGCTGTAGTGGACCCCATACCCATCACGTGCACTGTAGTGGACCCCATGCATTCCCATTACGTGCACTGTAGTGGACCCCATGCATTCCCATTACGTGCACTGTAGTGGACCCCATACCCAACCCGTGCTCTGAAGTTGACCCCTTACCCATCACGTGCGCTGTAGTGGACCGCATACCCATTACGTGCGCTGTAGTACACCCCATACCCATTACGTGCACTGTAGTGGACCGCATACCCATCACTTGCGCTGTAATAGATTCCATACCCATCCCGTGCTCTGTAATTGACCCCTTACCCAACACGTGCACTGTAGTGGTTATCTTGAGGTTATCTTGAGATGATTTCGGGGCTTTAGTGTCCCCGCGGCCCGGTCCTCGACCAGGCCTCCACCCCCAGGAAGCAGCCCGTAACAGCTGACTAACACCCAGGTACCTATTTACTGCTAGGTAACAGGGGCATTCAGGGTGAAAGAAACTTTGCCCATTTGTTTCTGCCTCGTGCGGGAATCGAACCCCGCGCCACAGAATTACGAGTCCTGCGCGCTATCCACCAGGCTACGAGGCTGGTCCCTGTCACGGTTGTGTCTTATTTTTGTCATCAATTGTGTTGTCATAGAGACCTGTCAAGAATTTGGTGGTGGTGGAGCTTTAAATGATGTCTAGGAGGAATAATGATTTTACTTGAGCCTAGGGGGAAATCAAGGAGTAAGGAAAACAGCCTAGTACAAAGACAAAAATTTATATGTATAAGACAAACGATATTACATATATATTAAATGTTGTTCCTTACTACACAAGGTCATTACGAATTAATATAAGTCCCTAGCGGGTGCTAGATACCCTAAGGCACACCATCCCAAACCTGGAACCGTGCACACAGCCACCACAGCTATCAACCAAGCTGTGGTTGGCTGTGTGTAGGGGACCCCATAACCATCACGTGTGCTGTAGTGGACCCCATACCCATCACGTGTGTTGAAGTGGACCCCATACCCATCATGTGTGCTGAAGTGGACCCCATACCCAGCATGTGTGCTGAAGTGGACCCCATACCCATCACGTGTGCTGAAGTGGACCCCATACCCATCACGTGCACTGTAGTGGACCCCATGCATTCCCATTACGTGCACTGTAGTGGACCCCATACCCATCACGTGCACTGTAGTGGACCCCATGCATTCCCATTACGTGCACTGTAGTGGACCCCATACCCATCCCGTACTCTGAAGTTGACCCCTTACCCATCACGTGCGCTGTAGTGGACCGCATACCCATCACGTGCGCTGTAGTACACCCCATACCCATTACGTGCACTGTAGTGGACCCCATACCCATCCTAGTACAAAGACAACAATTTATACGTATAAGACAAGCGATATTACATATATATTAAATGTTGTTCCTTACTACACAAGGTCATTAAGAATTAATATAAGTCCCTAGCGGGCGCTAGATACCCTAAGGCCCACCGTCCCAAACCTGGAACCGTGCACACAGCCACCACAGCTATCAACCAATGACATATGATTTATACCTCCAGGAAACCTGAACTCTCTTATAAAAAATCTCCAAAGTCTGCATAACTACTCTACAATATCTTGCAACACTGATAACAAGTAATGATGGCTTATCTGACTGTACGGCAGGAGAAAATCACCCCCCCCCCCCCAGATAACAAGGTCTGGTCGTCAACGTATCCACCTCCCCTCACGTTAGAAATGCGTTCACCTCTCTTGCGTCATCGCCCCTTAATACTCTATTCTTTACATTTGCAATCAAACCCTTTTTGACTTTATTTACCATTTTCCCCATACATGCTTTTTGACTGAGTCCATTTTTCCCTCACATAATAAGGGTATTCCAGTTCACATTATTCTTGACAATCTCCAGCTGAGAAGGTACTACTTTACTGGGCGGAGTATTACTGGTAACTCCCGGCATCCCAGATGTCAGCTGTAGATGTATTATAATAAACATTCTCCAATGTGTGCACCAACATATTATAATAAAATAAAATAAAGATAAAATGTTTATTTAGGTAAGGTACATACATAAAGTAAATTTTTACAAAGATTGGTTGACTTATAGGTAGAGCTAGTTCATACAATGCCTAAAGCCACTATTACGCAAAGCGTTTAGGGCATAATTAAAACTAACCTCCACAGGCAGTAAGGTTCGTAACATCCTCCTAAAGCGCAGAGAAAAAAAAATGAGAAATTCATAAATGAATTTCACATTTTTTTCACATAAAATTAATCCCTCAAAGAGATTTCATAATAATTGTAAAGAGACAGTAAAGATATATAATAAGCAATAGATACACAATAATATATACATACATTTCTGTGCAGTAGTACAACCCTAATTCACACCAGGTTTAGCAATCTAGAGAGTGCATCTGCTACTATATTTAATTTTCCTGGAATATGTCTGATGACATGATTGTATTCTTGCAACAGTATTCACTTAGGATATATTACACTAACAGTAGAAGTCTAAGAAATAAAAATAATGAATTAAATGCTCTTGTCTGCACAGAAAAAATAGATATTATTGCACTTACCGAAACGTGGATGAATGTAGAAAATAGAGAACTATTAGCTGAATATCAGATAAATGGATTTAAACTCTTTCACACAGATAGATATATTAGACGAGGAGGGGGAGTAGCCATATATGTTAGGGACAATTTAAATGTAGTCTCAAAGAGGGAATCAAAACTGAGCCACACACAGAAATTATTTGGATAGAATTAAACGAAAAAGCAAATAATATTATAATAGGAGTTGTATATAGGCCACCAAATTTAGACAGAATGGAAGCAAAGCATCTATAGGATGAAATATCTAGAGCATCTAGATCTAACAGTATTTATGTCATGGGTGACTTTAATCTTAGTGGAATAAACTGGGTGAACAAAACAGGGAATAGTGAAGCAGAAGATTTTCTAGAATTAATTGACGATTGCTTTCTTACGCAACACATTAAGGAACCAACGCGGGAAAATAATATTTTAGATTTAGTGTTAACTAACAGGGAAACACAAATTAATGACATCGAAATAGGGAGTGAGCTAGGGAACAGTGATCACAAAGTAATCAGATTTAGCATAGAATGGAATAGACCTGTAGGAAAAAATTCTGTTAAAGTGCCAGATTTTCGAAAAGCTGATTTTAATAGCCTAAGAAATTTTTTGGGTCAAATAGATTGGAAAGTCTTGGGTATGGGGTGTGGGCCGGTCTTAGAGCGAGACATGAACCCAGCGATAGGTGACGTAAAAGGGGATTTGGATGTGGATTTAATATATAACTTATTTAAGAATATTCTAAACAAAGCACAGGAACGTAGTATACCATACAAATTGAATAGATCGAATACTAATGACCCAAAGTGGATAACAAATAATTTAAAGAACCTTATAGGTAAAAAGAGAGCTTGGTACAAAAGGATTAAGAATGGGGAAGTCAGTTTAGAACAGGAATTCATACAACTGGTTAGAAATGGTAACAAAGAGATTAGGAAAGCAAAAAGAAACTATGAAGTTCGCATAGCAGAGCAAGCAAAGTCAAATCCTAAAGGGTTTTTTCAGTTATATCGAACTAAGACTAGGGAAAGGATAGGTCCATTAAAATCTGAGACAGGTCAAATAACGGATAATGACAAGGAGATGAGTTGTATTTTTAACAAATATTTTATATCTGTATTTACTAAAGAAGAACTTAACAATATGCCTTCAGCCGAACAAGTCTATGTGGGTGGGGATGAGGACAGGTTGACTAGTTTAGCAGTTACCAGGGAGGATGTAATTAAACAATTAGAAAAACTAAAACCAAACAAATCCCCAGGGCCGGATGAAGTGTTTGCTAGGGTGCTTAAAGAATGCAAAGAGGAGCTGACCGAGCCACTGTCTACCATATTTAATAAATCAATAGAGTCAGGCAGAGTGCCAGAGTCATGGAAGGTAGCTAATGTGGTACCAATTTTTAAGAAAGGAGATAGATCACTTGCTTCAAACTATCGGCCAATTAGCCTAACGTCTATTGTGGGAAAGTTACTTGAATCAATAATTGCAAATACAATTCGTCTCCATCTTGAAAAACATAAATTAATAAATGAGTCGCAACATGGTTTTACAAATGGCCGTTCATGTTTAACAAATTTGCTAACTTTTTATTCCAGCATAATTGAGGCAGTTGATAGTGGTAAGGATTGTGATGTTGTGTACCTTGATTTTAGCAAAGCTTTTGATACAGTGCCACATGAAAGACTAATTAAAAAAATAGAAGCTCATGGTATTGGGGGTGCTATATTAACTTGGATTAGGGCATGGCTATTCCAAAGGAAACAGAGAGTTAGTATAAATGTGGTTAAGTCAGAGTGGGATAGTGTTGTTAGTGGAGTACCTCAGGGCTCTGTCCTGGGTCCTCTGTTGTTTATAATATATATAAATGATTTAGATTCAGGTTTGAGTAGCAACATTTGCAAATTTGCCGATGATACGAAAATCGGTAGGGAAATTAATTCGGAGGAGGACTCACTATCACTTCAAGTTGATCTAGATAGGGTTTTGAAATGGTCAAAGGATTTGCAAATGCAGTTTAATGCTGATAAATGTAAAGTTCTGAGGCTAGGTAATGACGATAGAGTTACAAGATACGAGCTAGATGGTGTTGAGATTGCAAAGTCGGATTGCGAAAGAGATCTGGGAGTTATGATTAGTAAGAATTTAAAACAAAAGGATCAATGCATGAATGTTCGTAATAAGGCGAATAGGACACTGGGATTTATTAATCGAAGCGTTAGTAACAAGGCACCTGGTGTGGTTCTTAAGCTATATCTTGCTCTGGTTAGGCCCCATTTAGATTATGCAGTTCAGTTTTGGTCACCGTATTATAGAATGGATATAAATTCACTTGAACGTGTCCAACGTAGGATGACTAAGTTAATTCCCCAAATTAGAAATCTTTCATATGAAGAAAGATTAACAAAGCTTAAGTTGCATTCACTGGAAAGGCGAAGAGTAAGGGGTGACATGATAGAGGTTTACAAATGGATGAATGGACATAACAGGGGGGATATTAATAGGGTATTAAAAATATCAACACAAGACAGAACACGAAACAATGGGTGTAAATTGGATAAGTTTAGATTTAGGAAAGACTTGGGTAAATACTGGTTCAGTAACAGGGTTGTTGATTTGTGGAACCAATTGCCGCGTAACGTGGTGAAGGTGGGGTCCCTCGATTGTTTCAAGCGCGGGTTGGACAAGTATATGAGTGGGATTGGGTGGTTATAGATAGGAGCTGCCTCGTATGGGCCAATAGGCCTTCTGCAGTTACCTCTGTTCTTATGTTCAGTAAAGACCACTTTAATATCCTCTGATTGGAATTCTTCATGCTAGCAGTAAATGTTAAGGGGGTTGTGGTCAGTAAACACTTCAACAGTATTGGCTGATACATAAATATCAAATTTTTTAACATCTATTAATAATCACAAAGCCTCTTTCTCTACTGTGGAGTAATTCTGTTGACATTTGGTAAACTTTTTAGAATAATAATATATTGGATGATTAATACCTTCATCATCCTCTTGCATTAGTACAGAACCAGGACCCCCAATCCGAAGCATCTATATATAGTTTTAATGGCTTAGAGTAATTAGGAGTAGGTAACACTGGACTAGATGACAACATTCCTTTTGATTTAGTAGTCATCCTGTCATTCCTGAGAATATCTAAACTTTATCTTTTTACATAGCAAGATTGTCAAAGAAGCTGCACAATTTTTACAGAACTTCCTGTAATAAGCACACATTCCTAGATATCTTTGTACCTCATTGTTGCTAGTTAACACTGGATACTCTAATATATCTTTTATTTTATTTTTGAGTGGTAACATCTTCCCATTTCCCACTTCATATCCTAAGTAACAAATATTAGCTCTAGCAAAAGTACATTTGTGTAAGTTTACAGTTAAATTCGCCTCCTTTAAGCATTTTAATAGTTGAGCTAAACCTTTCAGAGCTAAACCAGCGTGTTAGCTGGAGCTCTGGAGTAACATTATTATTGCAATAATGGAAGGATTAGTTAATGATTTGGTGAGTTTGGTTGGAGCTCGGAGAGCAGAGATGGATTCCCTGCGGGAGGAGGTACGACGGCTGAGACTTCGAGAAGAAACGAAGTAGGAGACCAGTGTTGACGAGACCTCATCGTGGAGAGTAGTGAAAGACAGGGGTCTTAAGAAGACCTTGACAAGGCCGCATACAGACGCCCTAAGGACGGCAAAGAGATTTGCCGTGTTGGAGGACGAGTGCTGTAGTGCGCCTGCAGCGAGGAAATCAGCGAGGAACGGCAGAGCGCAGGCCCCTCAGGCTGCTCAGAAAGTTAGGGCGGTACCGAAGCGAATTTTGGTTGTGGGAGATTCCCAGGTGAGGTATTTAGACAGAACGTTTTGTGCCAGAGATAGGGGGAACAGATTAAGAGTTTGCTATCCGGGAGCTGGAATTGGTGATATTGTTGAAAACATGAATGATATTATGACGGGAAATGGGAACAAACCCATTATTTGTATTAGTGCAGGGGGTAATGATGTTGGGCGAGTTAGGAGTGAGGAACTAATACAGAGATTTAGGACAGCCATTGAATTAGTTAGGAGCAAGGGAGGAATCCCGATCATATGTGGCATTCTTCCAAGAAAGGGAGTGGGAAATGAATGGATGTCGAGGGCACTTGGTGTCAATTGCCGGCTGGAAAGATATTGCAAATCAAATGCAATATCTTTCATAGACAACTGGGAACGCTTCTATGGAAGAAATGAAATGTATGCTCGTGATGGGGTGCATCTATCGAGGGCTGGGGTTGTTGCTGTTGCGAACTCGTTGGAACCAGTGGTTAGAGGTGTTTGTTTGGGTTTAAACTGTTAGTAGATAGTGGTATGGGAATTAATTTGGAGGAAGGAGATAATAAAAGTATGTGTTCATGGGAGAAAAGAATTGGCAAAATGATCAGGGAAAGAAAAGGGCCTCAAAATAACAATTCACTTAGGATATATTACACTAACAGTAGAAGTCTAAGAAATAAAATTAATGAATTAAATGCTCTTGTCTGCACAAAAAAAAATAGATATTATTGCACTTACTGAAACGTGGATGAACGTAGAAAATAGAGAACTATTAGCTGAATATCAGATAAATGGATTTAAACTATTTCACACAGATAGATATATTAGACGAGGAGGGGGAGTAGCCATATATGTTAGGGACAATTTGAAATGTAGTCTCAAAGAGGGAATCAAAACTGAGCCACACACAGAAACTATTTGGATAGAATTAAACGAAAAAGCAAATAATATTATAATAGGAGTTATATATAGGCCACCAAATTTAGACAGAATGGAAGCAAAGCATCTATGGAATGAAATATCTAGAGCATCTAGATCTAACAGTATTTATGTCATGGGTGACTTTAATTTTAGTGGAATAAACTGGGTGAACAAAGCAGGGAATAGTGAAGCAGAAGATTTTCTAAAATTAATTGACGATTGCATTCTTACGCAACATATTAAGGAACCAACGCGGGAAACTAATATTTTAGATTTAGTGTTAACTAACAGGGAAACACAAATTAATGACATCGAAATAGGGAGTGAGCTAGGGAACAGTGATCACAAAGTAATCAGATTTAGCATAGAATGGAATAGACCTGTAGGAGAAAATTCTGTGAAAGTGCCCGATTTTCGAAAAGCTGATTTTAATAGCCTAAGAAATTTTTTGGGTCGGGTTGATTGGAGGGTCTTGGGTGTGGGGTGTGGGCCGGTCTTGGAGCGAGACATGAACCCAGCGATAGGTGACTTAAATGGGGATTTCGATGTGGATTCAATATATAACTTATTTAAGAATATTCTAAACAAAGCACAGGAACGTAGTATACCATACAAATTGAATAGATCGAATACTAATGACCCAAAGTGGATAACAAAGAATTTGAAGAACCTTATAGGTAAAAAGAGAGCTTGGTACAAAAGGATTAAAAATGGGGAGGTCACTTTAGAACAGGAATTCGTACAACTGGTTAGAAATGTTAAAAAAGAGATAAGGAAAGCAAAAAGAAACTATGAAGTTCGCATAGCAGGGAGAGCAAAGACAAATCCTAAAGAGTTTTTTCAGTTATATCGTACTAAGACTAGGGAAAGGATAGGTCCATTAAAAACTGAGACAGGTCAAATAACAGATAGTGATGAAGAGATGAGTAGTATTTTTAATAAATATTTTGTATCTGTATTTACTAAAGAGGAACTTAACAATATGCCTTCAGCCGAACAAGTCTATGTGGGTGGGGACGAGGACAGGTTGACGAGTTTAGCAGTTACCAGGGAGGATGTTCTTAAACAAATAGTAAAACTCAAACCCAACAAATCCCCAGGGCCGGATGAAGTGTTTGCCAGGGTGCTTAAAGAATGCAAAGAGGAACTTTGTGACCCACTGTCAACCATATTTAATAAATCAATAGAGTCAGGCAGAGTGCCAGAGTTTTGGAAAGTTGCTAATGTGATACCAGTTTTTAAGAAAGGAGATAGATCACTTGCGTCTAACTATCGACCAATTAGCCTAACGTCTATTGTGGGAAAGTTACTCGAATCTATAATAGCAAATAAAATTCGTCTTCATCTTGAAAAACATAAATTAATAATTGAGTCGCAACATGGTTTTATAAATGGCCGGTCATGTTTAACAAATTTGTTATCTTTTTATTCTAGCATAGTTGAGGCAGTTGATAGTGGTAAGGATTGTGATGTTGTGTACCTTGACTTTAGCAAAGCTTTTGATACCGTGCCACATGAAAGACTGATTAAAAAGATAGAGTCTCATGGTATTGGGGGTGCTATATTAAGCTGGATTAGGGCATGGCTATACCAAAGGAAACAGAGAGTTAGTATAAATGGAATCAAGTCAGAGTGGGAAAATGTTGTAAGTGGAGTGCCTCAAGGCTCTGTCCTGGGACCTCTGTTGTTTATAATATATATAAATGATTTAGATTCAGGTTTGAGTAGCAACATTTGCAAATTTGCCGATGATACGAAAATCGGTAGGGAAATTAATTCGGAGGAGGACTCACTATCGCTTCAAGTTGATCTAGATAGGGTTTTGAAATGATCAAAGGATTGGCAGATGCAGTTTAATGCTGATAAATGTAAATTTCTGAGGTTAGGTAATGATAATAGAGTTACAAGATACGAGCTAGATGGTGTTGAGATTGCGAAGTCGGATTAAGAACATAAGAACATAAGAACAAAGGCAACTGCAGAAGGTCTATTGGCCCATACGAGGCAGCTCCTATTTATAACCACCCAATCCCACTCATATACATGTCCAACCCATGCTTGAAACAATCGAGGGACCCCACCTCCACAATGTTACGCGGCAATTGGTTCCACAAATCAACAACCCTGTTACTGAACCAGTATTTACCCAAGTCTTTCCTAAATCTAAACTTATCCAATTTATAACCATTGTTTCGTGTTCTGTCTTGTGTTGATACTTTTAATACCCTATTAATATCCCCTTTGTTATGTCCATTCACCCACTTGTAAACCTCTATCATGTCACCCCTAACTCTTCGCCTTTCCAGTGAATGCAACTTCAGCTTTGTTAATCTTTCTTCATATGAAAGATTTCTAATTTGGGGAATTAACTTAGTCATTCTACGCTGGACACGTTCAAGTGAATTTGTATCCATTCTATAATATGGCGACCAAAACTGAACTGCATAATCTAAATGGGAACTAACTAGAGTAAGAAATAGTTTGAGAACCACACCAGGTGTCTTGTTACTAACGCTGCGATTAATAAATCCAAGTGTCCGATTTGCCTTATTACGAACATTTATGGATTGATCCTTTTGTTTTAAATTCTTACTAATCATAACTCCCAGATCCCTTTCGCAATCCGACTTCGCAATCTCAACACCATCTAGCTCGTATCTTGAAACTCTATCATCATTACCTAACCTTGGAACTTTACATTTATCAGCATTAAACTGCATCTGCCAATCCTTTGACCATTTCAAAACCCTATCTAGATCAATTTGAAGTGATAGTGAGTCCTCCGAATTAATTTCCCTACCGATTTTCGCATCATCGGCAAATTTGCAAATGTTGCTACTCAAACCTGAATCTAAATCATTTATATATATTATAAACAACAGAGGTCCCAGGACAGAGCCTTGAGGCACTCCACTTACAACATTTTCCCACTCTGACTTGATTCCATTTATACTAACTCTGTTTCGTTTAGTATAGCCATGCCCTAATCCAGCTTAATATAGCACCCCCAATACCATGAACAACACCATTGCGAAAGGGATCTGGGAGTTATGATTAGTAAGAATTTAAAACAAAAGGATCAATGCATAAATGTTCGGAATAAGGCAAATCGGACACTTGAATTTATTAATCGCAGCGTTAGTAACAAGACACCTGGTGTGGTTCTCAAGCTATATTTTGCTCTAGTTAGGCCCCATTTAGATTATGCAGTTCAGTTTTGGTCGCCATATTATAGAATGGATATATATTCACTTGAACGTGTCCAGCGTAGGATGACTAAGTTAATTCCACAAATTAGAAATCTTTCATATGAAGAAAGATTAACAAAGCTTAAGTTGCATTCACTGGAAAGGCGAAGAGTTAGGGGTGACATGATAGAGGTTTACAAGTGAGTGAATGGACATAACAAAGGGGATATTAATAGGGTATTAAAAGTATCAACACAAGACAGAACACGAAACAATGGGTATAAATTGGATAAGTTTAGATTTAGGAAAGACATGGGTAAATACTGGTTCAGTAACAGGGTTGTTGATTTGTGGAACCAATTACCGCGTAACGTGCTGGAGGTGGGGTCCCTCGATTGTTTCAAGCGCGGGTTGGACAAGTATATGAGTGGGATTGGGTGGTTATAAATAGGAACTGCCTCGTATGGGCCAATAGGCCTTCTGCAGTTGCCTTTGTTCTTATGTTTTCTTAATGCATGAATGTTCGTAATAAGGCGAATAGGACACTTGGATTTATTAATCGAAGCGTTAGTAACAAGACACCTGGTGTGGTTCTCAAGCTATATTTTGCTCTGGTTAGGCCCCATTTAGATTATGCAGCTCAGTTTTGGTCGCCCTTATTATAGAATGGATATAAATTCACTTGAACGTGTCCAACGTAGGATGACTAAGTTAATTCCCCAAATAAGAAATCTTTCATATGAAGAAAGATTAACAAAGCTTAAGTTGCATTTACTGGAAAGGCGAAGAGTTAGGGGTGACATGATAGAGGTTTACAAGTGGGTGAATGGACATAACAGGGGGGATATTAATAGGGTATTAAAAATATCAACACAAGACAGAACACGAAACAATGGGTATAAATTGGATAAGTTTAGGTTTAGGAAAGATTTGGGTAAATACTGGTTCAGTAACAGGGTTGTTGATTTGTGGAACCAATTGCCGCGTAACGTGGTGGAGGTGGTGTCCCTCGATTGTTTCAAGCGCGGGTTGGACAAGTATATGAGTGGGATTGGGTGGTTATAGAATAGGAGCTGCCTCGTATGGGCCAATAGGCCTTCTGCGGTTACCTTTGTTCTTATGTTCTTGTGTTCTTATGTTTCATATGGTCCTCCCAATTATTGTGAAAAATTACAATATCATCCAAGTAAGTTCTACATTGTGGTATGTCTTTTAACACTAAGTTCATAAGACGCTGGAAAGTTGCTGGGGCATTTTTCAGCACAAAAGGCATTACAGTGAATTCATACAGCCCATCTGCAGTTACAAATGCACTCATCTCCCGTGTTCTTGGTGTTAAAGGAATTTGCCAGTACCCTTTGGACAAATCTAGTTTATTTACAAATTTGGCTTTACCAACACTGTCTATACAATCATCTAATCTAGGTATTGGAAAGTTATCATCAACAGTCATTACATTTAGCTGATGGTAGTCAATGACCAACGTGTGAGTTCCATCCTTCTTTGGAACTAAAATACAAGGACTACTCCAACTGCTGCTGCTAGGTCTCACCAATTCATGTTGAAGCATGTAGTCGGCTTCTTTCCGGATGAGATTCAGCTTTGCAGGTTTAACTCTATATGGGTGTGACTTGACTGGCTGGTTGTCTGTCACCTCGATGTCGTGGTGAATAATTATAGTTTGGATGGGAATATTGCCAAAGATGTCTGCATGAGAAATCAGCAACTGCTCCAAGTCCTGCTTCTGCTCTGATGACAAATGTTCCACCAACTTCTGGACATTAGCCAACCACTCCCCATTTCAAAAATAAGGTAGATGAGCAGGCAAATCTCCCGGTCCTCGACCAGGCCTCCACCCCCAAGAAGCAGCCCGTGACAACTGACTAACACCCAGGTACCTATTTTACTGCTAGGTAACAGGGGCATAGGGTGAAAGAAACTTTGCCCATTGTTTCTCGCCGGCGCCTGGGATCGAACCCAGGACCACAGGATCACAAGTCCAGTGTGCTGTCCGCTCGGCCGACCGGCTCCCTTTAAGGGTTGGTTAGGTTCGGTCATATATCTACGTTAATTTTAACTCCAATAAAGAAAAATTACCTCATACATAACGAAATGGATAGCTTTATCATTTCATAAGAAAAAAATTAGAGAAAATATATTAATTCAGGAAAACTTGGCTTGTTAGGCAAATCGGGCCTTGCATAGCAGGCCGAGTACGACGTTCTGGCTACTAGGTACCACACACACACACACACACACACACATATATATATATATATATATATATATATATATATATATATATATATATATATATATATATATATATATATATATATATATATATATATATATATATATATATATATATATATATGTCGTACCTAGTAGCCAGAACGCACTTATCAGCCTACTATGCAAGGCCCGATTTGCCTAATAAGCCAAGTTTTCCTGAATTAATATATTTTATCTAATTTTTTTCTTATGAAATGATAAAGCTACCCATTTCATTATGTATGAGGTAAATTTTTTTTATTGGAGTTAAAATTAACGTAGATATATGACCGAACCTAACCTAACCTATCTTTATAGGTTAGGTTAGGTTAGGTAGCCGAAAAAGTTAGGTTAGGTTAGGTTAGGTAGGTTAGGTTGTCGAAACACAATTAATTCATGAAAACTTGGCTTATTAGGCAAATCGGGCCTTGCATAGTAGGCTGAGAAGTGCGTTCTGGCTACTATATAGACATATGTCCATATATATATATATATATATATATATATATATATATATATATATATATATATAAGTAGATTATTTGGTGACAGATAGAGCCACCTATGTAGGGTAATCAGATAAGAAAATCAGAAGCGGGGAGCCACATAGTGCCACTCCATATTAGGTCACCCAAGGTGTGAGTGGTAGCAGTCGAAAAAACAGTGAAGATAGGTATCTATTATGTGCCACTATGATCATGTTCATTTACAGTAAAGTAGCTGCCTATGAAGGGTAATCAGATAAGAAAATCAGAGGCGGGGTGCCACTTAGAGCCACCCCATATTAGGTCGCCCAAGGTGTGGGGCAGCAACAATCGTAAAATAGTGAAGATAGGTATCTATTATGTGTCGCTATGTTCATGCTCATGTTCATTTATACAGAAAAGTATGACAGTATATTTGTATAATAAACACTCAGGTGAGCGGTAGTTACCCCCCCCCCCACCTCCCCCTATGGGACAGGTGTAAAAACAGGATCCTCGCAGTAGGGGCGGTCCCCCTCACCAGCCCTCCTCATACTTGATGACCTTGAGTGTACCGTAAGAGGGACCAGCCTCCCTTAGTTGTTTTTAAGTTGGATATATTTTAAACCTCTATACTTAAAGAAGGAGAAAAAGAAATAATCCTGATGATTTATAGATTATATTATCAAAGTACATAGGGTTAAACATAGTCGTATTGTAGGTCATCTCCCCCCACATAATATTTATTAACAAGACCTCTCCTTCTCGCCCACAAGTCCGTTGTGGGGTCTTCCTCCCCCTCCTCCTCCTCCTCCTGGGACGAAGATGATGACTCATCATCTCCCAGAGAGTGAATGGGATGTAGTGCGCCTCCCTCAGGTGACTGACTGCTGACGTCATAGGGTTCACTCTCGCTGGTGGGGTGTTGTCCTTCCTCTCCTTGTGGTTCAATGACGTCACCACCTTCACTCTCGGTGGACATTCCTTGGGCTGAGGTGTTGGGGTGGGGCTCGGATGGTATGTCTGGGTGACCATACGCTAGGCTAGTGTATTTATTTAGGTAAAAGCGCTTATCATCAAATGCACTTAAACCCCTCTTAGTATTGAATGTGGTTGCCATCTGCCCCCCTATGTTTCTTATTTGTGAGTAATTAAAAGTATTTACTACACCATTACTGTGAAGGGTCTCTTTAAAGTGGTTATGTGTTAAAGATCTTTGCACAGCTCGGGGAATACCCTTAGCGGTGATGGAATTTTTATTGTCAAGCAAAAGCACACTATACATTTTGGGCTTGAGTGCCACAACTTCAAGGATGTGTTTATCTGACACCTCTGACTTTAACAGCCCTAAAACACCCTTTTTAGAAGGATCATACAAGGGGTGAGTTTCAGGAAAATTACTCGTATCCATCCACAAACTAAGGGGTTCTTTCCCCATCTCATTAAAGACATCTTCAGCTAGTAAGGTGAAAATGAAACTGTCTGTATCACTATACACCAGTTGTACCCTATCTGAATAGTGGTTCTTAAGTACCCTGTACCAAAAATGGTACAAGCTGTATTTTGCTAGCTCAAGAATCTGGAACCCAATGTAATTAGGATGAGTAATTTTAATGAATGGTCTGGAACTGACAGACAATAATTTATTGTCGCCTAAATGCACCATTCGTTTAAAGCGGGGATTCTTCACCTCTCGTAAAAAGGCCCTAGCTGAAGTCACTAGTTTGGTGTCAATGGCATAACGAGCTGGATTCAGTAGCGTTTTACCAAAAACACTGTTCGTCAGTAATTTGAAGAGTGTTTTCCTATCATTACTGCTGGAGGCATTTCTATTGTTAACGTTGGTGTTAACAAATTCTGCCATAAAATCTGACTGGTGGAACTCGTAAATTGCATGTATTGTTTCCACTTCAAGTCCTATCTCAATAAATAGTTGTAAAAGGTGAAGAGATATGAAATAATGTTTTTTGGGGAGATGATCTCCAACCAGTTTGATGTTTTTTGGGGGGAGGTGTGTGATGTTATTTGTTTCCAGAAGTCCCCTACTAAATGGTGAGATATCCTCCATACTTATTCCCCTATGGTGTAAACAAAGGGGCAGATCGTCTGTTAGTCTAGCTATTTCGGGTCTTAAAAGTTTGGTGTCAATTAAGAGCCAGTACCCTTTGTTAGAAGAGAAAGGCTGTTCTGTCATTATCTTCCCCCCACTAATGAAGGAGTTCATCTCATCAGATGATAGTCTCCTTAGTCCCCCATGGGGCAATTTCCTAGTCATACAACTCCCATAGAGGCTGTTAAAGTCGAGATAAAGTAAGAATGAAGACCTATCCTCCTGGGGGTTAAAAGATGGGTTGACATAGCGGTTGTTAGCTCTGACATAACTCCTAACTGCAGTTGTAAAACCCCCTCGTATGTTTTGTGATAAGAGATTGTGCAACGTCACATCTGCACTTAACTCCAACGATATTCTACTACTTTTCAGGAAGCAGTCGTAGGAGTACCCTGGGAGGCTGCAATAGTGTGTCAATTCTAAAGAATATATATCATTTAGAATTGCCCTGTGGTGTGTAAAAATGTCAGCCAGTAATCCTACATCACACCTCAAATAAATGAGGAGGTAGTCTTTTAATGTCCTACACCCTGTAGCCTCCCATACTAATTTAGAATGTCTATATTCGTCCAAAGTTATACCTGATTTGTTTAGGGAGCTGTAGAACATTTCAATAGGAGGGAGTGTTGTGTCATTAAAGCAGCTGATTTTTGTGGTATATTCATAAGGGAAAAACTGCTTACCCTTTAAGAGTAGGTGGTGACTCTTTTTGGGCAAACCCTCTATCATTGAGTGAGTGAATGTTAAGGGGCTGGCTGAATCAATGTGGGTCTTTGCTAGGGATGAAAGACTACCTGTAATAAAAGCCAGTGAATCAAGAAATTTAAGCTTCCCTATTTCCACCTTAAGATATTTCGTCCCCTGTCTCATGAGGATATTGCTCTTAATATTTGAATCCATGGTAAACTCCCTCAAAATTAAGCCCATGTCATAAGACATATTATGGGCAATTAGAACTAAACTCTCCAGAGCATTCTTGTGGCGGAGGTTGCAGTAATTACATAGAGCTCCAATATAATTGAGCTTTTCCCTAAGGTGATCATGATGTTGAACCTTGAAATTGGAGGGGGTAAATACCTGCTCACAAAACTGGCAGTGAGTCTGTCTCCTAAAATGGATCATATCCTCAAGAGACATGTCTATTTCATAATGGTGGAGGGTAGATCTGATAATTTCCCATTTGGTGGCAACTCGCTGCATGAAATGAGTAACACTGTCCCCCCCAAAATAAGTAAATTTATCAACGACAGTGTGGTTCCTATCAACAATTATATAGCTGTATGCTATAGGTCTATGTATGGCTGTAACAGAACCTAGACAATCCTCAGTGCTTAGGACACACTCGAAATCAAAATAGCCCACATGGGAAGGGGCATAACCTTTCCCCGTATTTTTAAAATGGAGTGTGTCCCCAGGCTGAGGGTAAATAATTTTCTGAGTGATGTCGCAGGAAGATGAGTGATTTGTTAGCTCAGACGAATTTTGATATTCTGAGAGACAGTTTCTACAGAAGACTGTCTTTCGTTTGTGGCTGCGAGTAAAGTTCCGAAGGAACTTATCGAACTCTTTTATCAAGGTCACATGAGATTCCCCCAATAACAATAAAGGAACTATGATCGAGTACTGTCTGCTACCACGACGACAAAGAGAGACGTGATAGACGCCATCTGTATGTTTGTGTATTGAATACAAAAAAATGGATAGTTTATTTCTATTCTCCAATTTAGAGATATCCTCCCAAGACAGAGGGAAGGATAAATTGTCGTATTTGACCATTTTCCTAACCCTAGAGTGAGACTCTACAAGTCTCCCTATACGTCTCCACTTCCACCCTTGTTGTGACGCCAGAAAAGCAGCAATGCACTGAATAATACATGTTTTATTGTTACCAGCCGGGTTTGGGTTGAAGACCTCATGCCGTCCCCTTAGAAATGGGGGATAAGGGACATAATCCCCCAAAACTGACCTTACACTTGCATTACAGATGACGATTTTGAGGAAATCGACATTATATAATATGAAACCACTCCCCTCTGTTTCTGAAAGGAGATCTTCCAGTCGTGTAATCATATAAGCCACCCAGCTATCAATAAGATTACCCACATCCTCAAGAGTTACCAGTCTAGCGGGTGTTGTTATGAAGTGTTCTCTAAAGTCATCATCTTCCGTGAGTCGTTGTTTCAAAAGTGTTACCTTTACCTCGAGGAGGATTTTTAATGATGAAGTAAAATTGCCATGTCCCCCAAGAGAATTCATGTAATTCTCTATTTCAGATATGTAATAGTCCCTAAAGTTGCTTAGGAGTCCTATAGGGTCTGTGGTGAAGGCTGAGGGGATGGAATATTCCAACCTAGTAAAGAGATTCCCCAGAGCCCCCACCCTATTAATTAAGTGTGGAGTGTCTATAGCATCCTCCTCATCTGGGGAATTTTCATCACTATTTAGGGCATTAAGTCTATTGATGACAGGGGGTCTAAGACCACTAGGGCCCGGCTGAGAGATGTCACCCCTATCACCATCATCACCATCATCATCATCACTCATCGCTTCCTCTCCCCCCTCCCCTCCACCTAAGGGGTTATTGTCACGCTGTGCTTTGTCATGTTCCTCCCCTACCTGCCTCTGAATCGCTCCTGGAATGGAATAATAATAAATAATAATAATAATAATAATAATAATAATAATAATAATAATAAAAAGGCAACACCCTCTCACTAATCCCCATGACATAAGTTCTCAAAAAAGATTCTTAAGAGAAATAAAGGTGGAGGGTTTATTCACTCACCACGGGGGCATGTTTGTAGATGTTCAGAGGTCAAGTCCTCACACACAGAGGTCCCACAATTATCACAAGGGGAAGTGTGGTGAGGTCTCAAGGATGTATTTCCACACAAAAAGCACAAGAAGCCATCCTCTCTGGAAGGGAGGGTGGGCTGGCGACGTTTACCTAATGAAGGAAATAGTGTATAATTTATATACACTCTCTCCCACACTCATGGAGAAGGGGAAAACCCTTCTTAATATTTTTTTTATTTGAAATAAATGAATAAATAAATATATAAAATACGGTCATACCTCCAGCACAGGTTCTCCTGTGTTCACCACTAGACTGTACACATACAGTTTCTCCGCAGAAGAAACATGTGTAACACCTATGAACGAAGAGATGTGATGACCCCCATCCACAAATTCTACAAATATCACCAACTCGAGACATAACGATCACGCTTACCTAAAATAAATAAATAAATAAATAAATATATATATATATATATATATATATATATCCCCCCAGCACTCAAATCACTTCACTTCTCATTCCTGCCCCTACTTATCTATATAAATATATATATATATATATATATATATATATATATATATATATATATATATATATATATATATATATATATATATATATATATATATATATATATATATATATATATATATAATATATTTATATTTATATATATATATATATATATATATATATATATATATATATATATATATATATATATATATATATATATATAACCCTTATATGAAATAGATACTAATTTACTTACATCTCGGACTAGACGGGGAGGAGAGTGGATGGTTTGGTCACAATTCAATAATACATGATGTGGGGGAGGTGTAGCGTCCTTTTATTGACTCGGAAACGTGGGGGGCAACGTTGCCACATACAACACCTCTCAGTCCTTTTGTAAGAGAAGGGTTAGGCCTGCTGTAGAAAACTTTTTTTTTTCTCTCTCTCTCTCGTCTGGAGGTCATCACTAGGGGACTTCTACTTCAAAAAAACATCAGGAGGACTGGCTATGTCCTGAGGGAGACACATCCCTTGATGGGTGAATACACACACACACACACACACACACACTCTCACACACGCACTCTCACACACTCTCACACACACACACACACACACACACACACACACACACACACACACACACACACACACACACACTCAATATATATATATATATATATATATATATATATATATATATATATATATATATATATATATATATATATATATAATATGAATATATAAGCGACCACTCCATAGGTAATTGAACCATTTATGGGGAAAATATGGAGGAGTGTGCGTCTGTCACAGACGAGCAACTTAATATTTTCCACCACCCAGCAAGAATATTTGTAGCTGGATTCAGTAATTCTGGGAAAACGACCCTAGTGGGGAATTTATGTGTTAAATACCACGGAAAATTCTCAAAAATTTTAGTGTCATCTGCAAATAATACAGAACAACCTCTTTCAAACATTCCATCTCTGCGAAACAAGGTTACTGTCTCCCAGGATCTGATTAACCCACTAGAGTATAAAGATCCTTTTTCAAATGAGTCAGTTTTGTATATAATTGATGACTTATACCTGGAAGCCATACAGAGTCCAATTATAGCCAATATCTTCACAAGAGGGAGACACGGTAATATTTCCGTAATTCTAATTAGTCAAAATTTGTTTCCCCAGGGGAAATACGCCAGGACAATAACTCTGAATTGTAGTCATTATATATTAATGAAGCAGAGAGACATAAGCCAACTTGAAATTTTAAGTGGACAGTTATATGGGCGAAAAACAACTAGTAGTTTCGTTGAAATATACCGTCGGGCAATATCCCAGAACAAGTATGGTTACTTATTGGTCGATCTGACGGTTCCTGAGGCATTACAACTACGAACGAGCATCACCAACGAAGACCACTGTGAAATTGTGTATCAAATGTAATCAACAACGACAACAACAAAATGTCTCTAACGACACAGAAACGAACAATTCTCACCAGTATCTATAATGACATTTCTAGCCCAGGTGGTTTCACAGGGTCAATTCAAAAATTGTATAAGGCTGCCAGACTTAAAGACCCCAACATTAGTGTTGCAGATGTGAAGGAATTTCTCCATGGGGAGCGATCTTACACATTACATAGAGGAAATTTAGTTAGGTTCCCCCGACGAAAAATATTAGCCCCTAAACCTCGTACCATAATTGCCTGTGACCTAGGGGACTTTTGTAGTTTACAAAAATACAATAATGGTGTTAAATATATTTTAATTTGTGTCGATGTTTATTCCCGCCTAATGCAGACTCAAACTTTAAAAACAAAAAATTCGAGTGAAGTGTTAGTCGCTCTGAAGAAGATATTAGAGGAAACGCCTCAGTTTCTCGGTGTAAGGCGGATATTCACTGACCGAGGTAGAGAATTTTACAACAAGTCAGTTCAAAATTATTTTAATAAGAAAAATATTAAATTATATAGTGTATTTTCGGAAATGAAATCTAGCATAGTGGAGCGAGCCATCAGAACTTTAAAACATAAACTGTATCATTATATGACTCAAGCTAATTCATTAAAATACACCCACATCCTCCCTAAAGTTGTGGACGTGTACAACCACACTTTCCACAGGATGCTAAAAAATACTCCTCATGCCATTCATAAGTTGCAAAATATTGAAGATATACGAAGACAGTTTAAGGTCATGTATTTAAACAATGACTCCTCCATAACTGCCATCAGTCCACGGCTGCACCTTGGACAGCATGTGCGATTGGCAAAGCGCAGGAATATATTTCACAAAGGCTTTTGGCACCAAAATACAGAAGAAATATTTGTAGTGTCACATATTGACAGAACACATCCAATCCCGACATATAAAATCAAAGATTTAAACAACGAGACGATCAGTGGCATGTTTTATGAGCAGGAATTGATTGCAACATCCCTTCCAGACTATTTTCCTGTAACGGTATTACAGTCTAGGAAAACATCGAAAGGACACAGAGAATATTTCGTCAAGTGGAGAGGGTACCCAGATTCTGCCAATAGCTGGATTAAAGCTCAAGACATCGTCAAATTTAACAAAAAATGACAGTTCAACAGGACTCTCTCGTAGAGAAACATCATCAGTTGTTATTTTTATTAAACAATTTATCACCCAAGAAGCGGAATAAACTAATCAAGGCTTTAAAACGGCAGGAAATTGAATCAATTTGTGAAATTTTTGCCAATTTTCTGAAACGAAACATCCCAGTTCAACCTCAGATAATTAATGGCTTACAGAGATATCAGAACGACATACGATCTGTAGCACGTAAGAAAACTCCTTTATACAAAAAGAAGCTCATACTGACCTCCAGACGTGGTGGGGCGATATTAGCAGCTCTGCTACCTTTGGCTGTATCGTTAATTTCCTCCCTAATAAGGTAATTGCGTAAATAAGTAACGAGAGAATAAAATGGTGAAAGAATATTGCCTGGTACCACGATTCATAGCTGAAAAATATTTATTTAATAAAAACAAGAACTCACCATCACCTCCTAATGCTGTGGGTCTGCCCTCCCCCAGTGGTGATGGTAGTGAAAGTATGTCCTTCTCTTTAAAAAACGAATCCATCCCAAGTAATAATATTGGGGGAGCCCGTAACCTACCCACCTGCGACTCTGGTAGGGGTGATGGGGGGGTGGGGGAAGAGGACACTCCTTCCTCCCACCTGACAACAACGGGCTGTGGGCGGTGTTGCCGTAGTAGCACCTCCAGACGGGCGGGGCTGGTCACACACCCTTTAAATGACATTGGGGCCCCCGGCGACCGTCGCCCGCCGCCACCCTTAAAAAGAAAAAAAAAAACGCGGGCTGCCCGGCGCGACCATCGCCTTTTAAAAAAAAAAATAAATAAAAAAAGGGGACATTCCATCCTCCCGCCCGAAGTGCAAGTAATTGTTGCTGGCCACACTCCACATAAAGCCACCATCACACCCCAAAATCCAAGTCTGGACAACTTAATAAATGTGAATTTTAAAATTGAGGAAATTCCTCATGTCAAAGCATTATTGAACATGTTTGGACAAAACAGCCAACAGGTGATGTGGGATAGTCGCGGAAATTTATTAAAGCCTGTACAAAATTTAAATATTTTAGATATAATTAAAACTCTAGCCTTCACAAAGGGGCAATTTAGGGCAAGTGACAAGGAAGATGTAAGGGTTTTACTGAGGGTGGCTGGCATAGACCCAACCCTCATACGTAATTATCGCGCTAGATCTCAGTTAAAAGGGGGGAGGGGTATCCATAGGAGACCCCATTGGGAGCCGTATTGAAGACCTATATGAAGACCATCTTAAAGACCACCATATTCAGTTGCATATCCACCATGGAGCAAGCTTCTAGACCCACTCCTCCCCCAGCTACACCCCCAGAAGACAAATCTCCCTTATTAAAGAAGTTGGTTGCTACTCAGCGGTACTACAAGTATGTCGAACACAAATGTAGATTGATATATGCATTGTGGGATTGTTATGACCGTCTTGTGTTGAGTGCCCCTCCAGAACGGTTTTTAAGTCATTTGGAGAGACGGTGAAACGTTATGAAGAATATTCATCCCAGGAAATCCAGACGGAGATATGGCAAATGGAAAAATTAACCTTCCAACATCGAGACCAGATTACAGCCTTCGAGACTGGACGGAGTGTGTATGGACTTTTAAGGTAGGGAAGGCAGCCTCTACACCACACCCCATACATCCCTCCCCCTCCAGGTGGGGGACACAGGTGTATTTAAAGGCCTCCACCGTCACCCTCGGTCACCATAGTTGACGACGACTCTACCCCGTTCCTCTCAACCGCCCCTCCGCCATGGCTTTATCGTCCATTAAGTCAATAGACAGCGACATCACCGACACCCACGCCTTTGGGGTCGGTGATGTGATCGTTTACGATCTCCCCGCTGCTGTTGTGCGTCCCTATGGACTGGCAAGTGTAATTTGGAAATGTTACAACTATGCCCGTGTGGAACGTGAAGGACTGACTCGTGTCAACAGGGCCACAATACGTTACCGGTCTACCCCGGGTGACATCGAGGTGAAGATAGCTCCCCTACCCTCCGACGGTCAAGACATTGTCGAAGAGCCAGTCTTGTTCTTCCGCCCCACCATCGTGGCGCTAATTTCCGCTTTCGGCGCAGGAGCACCCTTCGAGTCCAACCCTATAGCTCAGGAGCAAGTGCAGTCTTCCTCCGACATCCACTACATCACCAATGTCACCCTGGATACTGCCAAGAATAGGCTGTATTGGCTGAAAACAGCCCTAACAAAGGTTGGCAATCTCATGGTAAGAACTCCAACCATGTTTCGGCTGGTGGTACCCCATGGGCTGGGGGCCTCCCGTGATGGCATGGACAACTGGCACAAGGACGTCGGGCCCATGCTCATTTCGCTCAACGCTGAGCTGGCCAAGCATAACAAGGAGCTGGTAATCCTCAAACGTCCCTCTACCGTCACCCCATCGATGGTACCCCTCCCGAATGATGATCCCAGGGGAGAGGGTGATAGTAAAACTATCACCCTAGATGCAGTGGTGGGGGAGGGTGCCACCACCCCAGGAAGCTCTTCTCGTTCTACACCACCAGCACCACCAGCCACCCCCAGGAAGAAGAGACACCTACAAGAGTACTCATCCACCTCCAGCGCTGCTCCACCCCCACCCACAACATCTGGCACGGCCAAACGACGGATCGAAACCACTATTGACTTCGACCCCCTCTCAAATCATCGTATTGACACCATCCTCGATGGAGAGTCACAGGAAATATTCCTGTTATCCTCATCACCGAAAAAACAACGAAAGCTGTAACCATCAACGCTCAAAGAAGACGTGCCAGCACCACCACAGTCAGTAACAGCAGCAGCAGCAGCAGCAGCAACAGCAGTACCTCCATCTACAACAGCTTCGGTGGTGGTAGCAGTAGCAGGTCCACCGACGATGGTGACAGTGTTGTCAGCGGTAGTGGTAGCGGCAACGGTACCACCAACTACAGCAGTTCCGGCGGTGACAGCGGCAGCAACAGTACCATCATCGCCGGCAGCGGTAACGGTAGCGGCAGCAGTACCACCAACTACAACGGTTCCAGCGGTGGTAGCAGCAGCAGCAGCAGCAGTACCGTCAGCGGTGGCAGCGGTGTCAGTGGTACCAACAGCTCCCCCCAGCAGCAGCGGCAGCGGCAGCAGCGGACGACAGCAGTACCAACAGCTGCTGCTCTTTATATGTAATTTGTTATGGGGGAACAAAATGTAGTTGCCCCTGTTGTAGTTCTTTTAAAAGTAATATTTCCTTAGTAGATTAATAAAATAAAATATAAGTAATGATGTTTTATTCCCACCCCAGTCAGTACATAACTTAACAATGGACGAGGAACACTACATATACCTCACTAGCCTCGACCAAGAAGATATATACAACAACACAAGTTCAGCATTTACAAACACCATCCCCACTCTACATTTAAACCCTTCCATTAAACATGAAGTGGCCTTAGTCAACATACTCCTACCCAGACGAATTAACGCTATCATCAAGGATGATGGGGAGTCTGGTATAGACGTCTATGCTACTTTTAAGCGAGGAACTCTTTCTAAAAGCCCAGAACATCTCATCTACACCTTCACCCCCAAAACCAACATATTATCCAGAAACATCACATTCATCACGAGTGAGCTTAGCCGACAAATAATCACCGACATGAAGCTTAGCTTCCGAGGTGATTTCAAAATATACTTCTCAGAAAGAGAACCAGTCCTCACCTATGATCAATCCTTAGAGCGAGTGTTACTATCCTCTACACTTAACAATGAAGGCACTGGTTCCTTATATTCTCTTAGTCTTCAATTTAAACACAGAATAGCTAATGTACTTGGTTTTGACAGCAGTCGCAAATACACCATTTATCAGGCAAAATCAGATGACATTACAGCAGCCTCAAAGATCGTGGCCTCATTCCCCCCAGACAATGACGGAGGTTGTGACTATTTACTCATTTATAGTGACGTCATCGAGCCGGATCGTTACGGGGGACAAATTGTAAATATCTTAGATGCAATCAATTATCATGACTCTTATTCTAGAGGGGCTCATCCCCTAGTGTACAAGACATTAAATACTAACACGTTGGAGAAGGTGAGCATTAAGATAACAGATCAGTTTGGGCGAAAGGTTAGTTTTGAAGATGGGAGGTCGGTTACGGTAGTCTTACACCTCCGCCCTAAGGTATAACAATATAATCTATATAAATATAAATATATATATATATATATATATATATATATATATATATATATATATATATATAGAAGTGTTTACCCACATCATCGGTTATTATAAGAAGAGGAGTCGGGATGCGAGTACCTTTCCACACACCCTCCCAGAAGGAGTATGGGGAGATCTTCTCCCCCCTCTCTGGGAGATACGGGGTGAGGGGGGGAGCGATGAATGACATACGCACATTCCAAGCGCCTTATCTCAGATCTGGTGGTGGTTTTTTTGGGACCTTAGCCGGCTTGGCTCGACGAGCCATACCATTTTTCATGAAAACTGTAACGCCGACTGCTATCGATTTTGGGAAAAATGTTCTTGGTGATTTAACCAGTGGTAGACGGGATGTAAAGAGCGCTCTGAGAACTCACGGTATTGATGCTCTTAAGACTGTGGGGAAGAAATTGGTAGCAGGCGGGAAAATTAAAAGACTCTCTAGGAGAAGAAAAAATAAAAATAATAAATGTAAACGAGCCCTTGGGTATAAAAATGATGTATTTTCACTACAGTAAGCAGTCATACTTCACCTTTCGGAGGAGATCATGGCGGAGGCTAGTGGAGCTGGGTTGAAAATCCCTGTAGAATATTATACTTCCAGTATTATTGACCAATTTCCTAGAAGTAACAGAATACGTAATGTGGAGAGTTCAATTGCCTCC
The DNA here is from genome assembly GCF_040958095.1 of Procambarus clarkii. Lineage (NCBI taxonomy): Eukaryota > Metazoa > Arthropoda > Malacostraca > Decapoda > Cambaridae > Procambarus > Procambarus clarkii. The sequence goes on from NC_091215.1 coordinate 10,419,543, forward strand.
ACACAGCAAATAGACATTCTACCTGTTAACCTACCTATTAATCAACGTTTGCGGGATAATTACTTAGAATTCCGCATCCCCGGAACCCAGGGCGCCTTCTTAGATTTAGCTAATATTGTTATAGATTTTAAGGTATCTTTAACGAAAGATGACGATACCACAAAATTGGAAGAGGATGACCATGTGGAATTTGTTAATGGGTTGTCAAATACCATGTTTAAAGGTGTTCAGGTGTTTTTAGGAGAGCAGGTAGTTGAAACAAATTCTAATTTTAATTATTGGTCGTTTATTAAATTAATTACCTCCATGCCTCCATCAAAAATGTCTTCCTTGGGGAGGATTGGAGCCTTTCGTAGGGACTGGAGTGATGATGGTGTAATCCCTAACGAATTTACTAATACATTTTTTACTGGGGCAACCGCCAAGGATAAAAAATTTATGACCGATTTAAAAGGTAAAGGATTGTCAATGTGTTTTCCCCTACTATTGGACGTAACAACCCTAGACCAATACATATTAGATAATATAGATGTGCGCCTAAGATTGGAGCTCTCCCCACATGCTTGGGTGCTAAATACAAGTGTGGACGATGGCTCTAAGTATCGGCTGCATATGGATTATGCTAAGTTGTGGGTAACACGAGTGTTCCCCTACCCAAGTGCTTACCTAGCCTTAAACAGCTCACTGTTAGCATCCCCCGACCCCATAAGCTATACTTTCAATAAAACCATTTCTAAAACATATGTCCTAGCAGGGAATCAAACTAGTCTCTTAATTGATCAGCCTTGGGCGCAAGTAATTCCTCACAGGATATTCATGGTAATTGTGCCAATGAATTATTTCGCTGGCCTTCACCAAGGTAATGGATTATATTTTGAAAATGCAAAACTGAAAAATATCGCCATGTATTTGAACAATAATGCAATTTACCGAATTGGTGGTGATTTCGACAATCATTATGCCCGCCTTTATTACGAAACTTTGAAGACATTAGGCTTAGAGCGTGATTCACTTCTAGCCTATGACACTTTTAATAAGGGAAGATCGATATTCGCCTTTGACTTAACCACCATTCAAACAAAGGATTCCCTCCCTGTGGAGAAATCTGGCAACTTGCGTATGGAGCTTGAGTTTGGTGGCGGTGTTACATATAACAGGCTGGTTTTACTGTTTGGGGAAACGACCGGGGTACTATCCATCGACGGACAGAGAACTGTTCTGTGTGACGTGCGAGCTTAAAAACATAATGAATTGTAATGATATAAATATTAATTTAAAAAATAATCTAGGGGATCGAGCACTCTACCTAGGTTGTTATAATGCTGATGAAATAGAACATTTAAATATCTCATCAAGAAAACCTATTGTTCTCATAACTAATATTTTACCATCACATAGCAGATTAACTATGGGACATTGGGTAGCTATTTATGTTGATAAAGTTAAACATCGAATGTTTTTTTCGATAGTTATGCAATGTCGGCGGTTACTTATGGACATTATTTTCAAGGATTTATTAAAACTAACACAATAACAAAGGTGTTTGGAATGTGCTACAGACTCCAGAGTGATTTTACCCTTGCTTGTGGACTGTATTGCGTCATGTTCGTCCATAGGGTGAGTCACCTGGGGTTGCCTTCAACAGTACATTACTTACATAATGTATTTTCAAGCGTTAGTTTAAAATTAAATGATAAACGAGCCCTCGCTTATGCGAGACGATATTTTCCTATGAAACATCACTGTGTTAGGACATTTTGTAGAGGAGTAAGGGTTGGTTCTTATAGGTGGTGTAGAGAATATTTTTGTTAGCTAGGCAACCCACCTAACAGGGGGATTACCCCCATATAAAACACCTCTCACCCCACAACCTCCCTAGAAGACCCCCATCCCCCTTATCCTACAAATGGAAGGCGTCTCCCCAGAAACACACGCAGGGAAGATTGAAGTCCTTGAAGGGCCTGGTTAGTATTACCCTCACTTTCTGGTAAAGATTTATTTTTTTTCCCACAATAGAAAGTTTGCTCAACCTCTATTTTACCTCTTCTTTTTTTTTCAGTGCAATTCTTAGGACCTGTCCACATTTGTAGAGTAGTAATTCTACGAGGAAGGTCTGCCCCAAACAAGATGCTGTTACGTACCCTAATTGATGATGCCTGCTGTAGAGGACACAAGGTCGCTCCTGCAGGGGGAGAGGTATGTACTAACTGTTCTTAGAGGAAATAGAATATTTTTCAAATAAAAGATATAGTCCTATAAATTATTTTCCCCATCTCTTTCCAGAACACTTCAGATGAGAGTCAGAAGGAAAGTCGTCCAAAAGGCAACCAGCCAACTCACCCCACTCCCCCAAGAGAGGGGGGAGGGGGTCAAGACCTCCCCCCACTCACCACGGATGGGGAGACGTCAGAATTCTACTCAGATGAGGAAGGGGAGGTGGAGGGGGGAGAGGGATAGGGGCCATAATTAACTTCTTATACATCATTTGTGATTTTTACCTAATAAAACATTAATAAATTCTTTGATTTTTTTTAACCCCTGGAGGAGATTTATAATTTAATACCCCTATATAAGACCCACTCAACCTCCGCTGGGTGTGGAACTCTGTTACGGTAAAGTCAAGGCCATTAGGTGCGAGGAAGGGTACGGGCGACCACCCTCACCGGGAGGAACCTGTTTTACACCTGCCCCATAGAGGAATGTGGGGGCGTAACTGGCACTCACCCACGAGTGTTTATTATACAATAAATTCATTTTTACTTAAATATATTGTCATACTTTACTGTATAAATGAACATGATCATAGTGGCACATAATAGATACCTATCTTCACTGTTTTTTCGACTGCTACCACTCACACCTTGGGTGACCTAATATGGAGTGGCACTATGTGGCTCCCCGCTTCTGATTTTCTTATCTGATTACCCTACATAGGTGGCTCTATCTGTCACCAAATAATCTACTTATATATATATATATATATTTATATATATATATATATATATATATATATATATATATTTATATATATATATATATATATTTATATATATATATATATATATATATATATATATATATATATATATATATATATATATATATATATATATATATATATGTCGTACCTAGTAGCCAGAACGCTCTTCTCAGCCTACTATGCAAGGCCAGATTTGCCTAATAAGCCAAGTTTTCCTGAATTAATATATTTTCTCTAATTTTTTCTTATGAAATGATAAAGCTACCCATTTCATTATGTATGAGGTTAATTTTATTTTATTGGAGTTAAAATTAACATAGATATATGACCGAACCTAACCAACCCTACCTAACCTAACCTAACCTATCTTTATAGGTTAGGTTAGGTTAGGTAGCAGAAAAAGTTAGGTTAGGTTAGGTAGGTAGGTTAGGTAGTCGAAAAAACATTAATTCATGAAAACTTGGCTTATTAGGCAAATCGGGCCTTGCATAGTAGGCTGAGAAGTGAGTTCTGGCTACTAGGTACGACATATATATATATATATATATATATATATATATATATATATATATATATATATATATATATATATATATATATGACAATGTCAGACCACGGAGGAAAATGAAACAGGAATTTCCTTAAGTACTTTCGTATATTAAATACATCTTCAGAAGGAATTCCTATCATCTTCAGGAATACATCTTCAGATTCCTTCTGAAGATGTATTTAATATACGAAAGTACTTAAGGAAATTCCTGTTTCATTTTCCTCCGTGGTCTGACATTGTCACATTCTTAATCACGTTTATTTTCGTGATATACACACACACACATATATATATATCTATATATATATATAAATATATATATACTATATATATATATATATATATATTATATATGTCGTACCTAGTAGCCAGAACTCACTTCTCAGCCTACTATTCAAGGCCCGATTTGCCTAATAAGCCAAGTTTTCCTGAATTAATATATTTACTATAATTTTTTTCTTATGAAATGATAAAGCTACCCTTTTCTCTATGTATGAGGTCAATTTTTTTTTATTGGAGTTAAAATTAAAGTAGATATATGACCGAACCTAACCAACCCTACCTAACCTAACCTAACCTATATTTATAGGTAAGGTTAGGTTAGGTAGCCAAAAAAAGCTAGGTTAGGTTAGGTTAGGTAGGTTAGGTAGACGAAAAAACATTAATTCATGAAAACTTGGCTTATTAGGCAAATCGGGCCTTGAATAGTAGGCTGAGAAGTGTGTTCTGGCTATTAGGTACGACATATATATATATATATATATATATATATATATATATATATATATGTCGTACCTAGTAGCCAGAACTCACTTTTTGGCCTACTATTCAAGGCCCGATTTGCCTAATAAGCCAAGTTTTCCTGAATTAATATATTTTTTCTAATTTTTTTCTTATGAAATGATAAAGCTACCCATTTCATTATGTATGAGGTCAATTTTTTTTTATTGGAGTTAAAATTAACGTAGATATATGACCGAACCTAACCAACCCTACCTAACCTAACCTAACCTATCTTTATAGGTTAGATTTGGTTAGGTAGCCGAAAAAGTTAGGTTAGGTTAGGTAGGTTAGGTATAGGTAGTCGAAAAACAATTAATTCATGAAAACTTGGCTTATTAGGCAAATCGGGCCTTGCATAGTAGGCTGAGAAGTGCGTTCTGGCTACTAGGTACGACATATATATATATATTTATATATATATATGTCGTACCTAGTAGCCAGAACGCACTGGCTACTAGGTACGACACTGGCTACTAGGTACGCACTGGCTACTACCAGAACTATGCAAGGCCCGATTTGCCTAATAAGCCAAGTTTTCATGAATTAATGTTTTTTCGACAACCTAACCTACCTAACCTAACCTAACTTTTTCGGCTACCTAACCTAACCTAACCTATAAAGATAGGTTAGGTTAGGTGAGGTAGGGTTGGTTAGGTTCGGTTATATATCTACGTTAATTTTAACTCCAATAAAAATAAATTGACCTCATACATAATGAAATGGGTAGCTTTCTCAGCCTACTATGCAAGGCCCGATTTGCCTAATAAGCCAAGTTTTCATGAATTAATGTTTTTCGACAACCTAACCTACCTAACCTAACCTAACCTAACTTTTTCGGCTACCTAACCTAACCTAACCTATAAAGATAGGTTAGGTTAGGTGAGGTAGGGTTGGTTAGGTTCGGTCATATATCTACGTTAATTTTAACTCCAATAAAAATAAATTGACCTCATACATAATGAAATGGGTAGCTTTCTCAGCCTACTATGCAAGGCCCGATTTGCCTAATAAGCCAAGTTTTCATGAATTAATTGTTTTTCGGCAACCTAACCTACCTAACCTAACCTAACCTAACTTTTTCGGCTACCTAACCTAACCTAACCTATAAAGATAGGTTAGGTTAGGTTAGATAGGGTTGGTTAGGTTCGGTCATATATCTACGTTAATTTTAACTCCAATAAAAAAAAATTGACCTCATACATAATGAAATGGGTAGCTTTATCATTTCATAAGAAAAAAATTAGATAAAATATATTAATTCAGGAAAACTTGGCTTATTAGGCAAATCGGGCCTTGCATAGTAGGCTGAGAAGTGCGTTCTGGCTACTAGGTACGACCTATAAATATATATATATATATATATATATATATATATATATATATATATATATATATATATATATATATATATTTATATATATATATATATATATGTCGTACCTAGTAGCCAGAACTCACTTCTCAGCCTACTATGCAAGGCCTGATTTGCCTAATAAGCCAAGTTTTCATGAATTAATGTTTTTTCGTCGACCTAACCGACCTAACCTAACCTAACCTAGCTTTTTTTGGCTACCTAACCTAACCTTACCTATATATATAGGTTAGGTTAGGTTAGGTAGGGTTGGTTAGGTTCGGTCATATATCTACGTTAATTTTAACTCCAATAAAAAAAAATTGACCTCATACATAGAGAAAAGTGTTGCTTTATCATTTCATAAGAAAAAAATTTTAGTAAATATATTAATTCAGGAAAACTTGGCTTATTAGGCAAATCGGGCCTTGAATAGTAGGCTGAGAAGTGAGTTCTGGCTACTAGGTACGACATATATATATATATATATATATATATATATATATATATATATATATGCGAACAAGCCTGAATGGTCCCCAGGACATATGCAACTGAAAACTCACACCCCAGAAGTGACTCGAACCCATACTCCCAGAAGCAACGCATCTGGTATGTACAAGACGCCTTAATCCACTTGACCATCACGACCGGACATAATGAGGTGATAGCCGAGGCTATTTGAACCACCCCACCGCCGGCACTCGGATAGTTATCTTGGGCATAGCATTTTACCAAATCACCTCATTCTTTGGGGCAACACGTGAGGAACACAAATGCGAACAAGCCTGAATGGTCCCCAGGACATATGCAACTGAAAACTCACACCCCAGAAGTGACTCGAACCCATACTCCCAGAAGCAACGCATCTGGTATGTACAAGACGCCTTAATCCACTTGACCATCACGACCGGACATAATGAGGTGATAGCCGAGGCTATTTGAACCACCCCACCGCCGGCACTCGGATAGTTATCTTGGGCATAGCATTTTACCAAATCACCTCATTCTTTGGGGCAACACGTGAGGAACACAAATGCTTCTGGGAGTATGGGTTCGAGTCACTTCTGGGGTGTGAGTTTTCAGTTGCATATGTCCTGGGGACCATTCAGGCTTGTTCGCATTTGTGTTCCTCACGTGTTGCCCCAAAGAATGAGGTGATTTGGTAAAATGCTATGCCCAAGATAACTATCCGAGTGCCGGCGGTGGGGTGGTTCAAATAGCCTCGGCTATCACCTCATTATGTCCGGTCGTGATGGTCAAGTGGATTAAGGCGTCTTGTACATACCAGATGCGTTGCTTCTGGGAGTATGGGTTCGAGTCACTTCTGGGGTGTGAGTTTTCAGTTATATATATATATATATGTCATACATAATGGAATGGGTAGCTTTTTCATTTCATAAGAAAAAAATTTGAGAAAATATATTAATTCAGGAAAACTTGGCTTATTAGGCAAATCGGGCCTTGCATAATAGGCTGAGAAGTGCGTTCTGGCTACTAGGTACGACATATATATATATATATATATATATATATATATATATATATATATATATATATATATATATATATTAGGGGTACCACCTCTGGTGCAATTGCAGGGACCCACATCCTCGAAGAAGAAAACAAAGAGCATTCAGAGAAGATTTTGTGGATTCTCACTGAATACTTTATTCTTTTCTTCTCCTACCACCCCTATTATTTTTTTGTATGTTTTGTTTTATTTTATTGCAATGCTACAATTTACAGAGAACACACACACACACACACACAAATATATAACAATTAAGCAATCAGCGTTCGAAGACCTCGTCCAGCTCCTCGGAGGTTGGGTGCGTATGCAGGATACAGCACGCATTTCCCCTCTGAACTGCGACACTGAGGCCCTGGAACAGAAAACTGGCTGCTCGTGGGTCTCTAGTTTTCCCAATGAGTTCCTCACCAACCTCCTTTAAAAACTTGAGTGCACATTTACCCCAGGCGCCTAGAGTCTCTGAGCCTATCGGCACGAACCTGTAACAACGTTCTAGGTCTCTGTACTTGTGGATTTTCTGGGTCTCCCTGAAGGTGCCTGCCCCACTTCCCTCCGCTGAGCTGTAACGTAAATAGGTATCAGCCAATGTAGATGCACAGGTGTAATCCCATACGACCTGTTTACCTTCCCTCCATGGCTGCAGGGTGACTTACTCTGGGCGTTTTTGGCTGTTGTCATGTCTGCACAACTGGGGTTCCCTTTGTGCTGGACACCCAGCTGTAGCCAAACTTCTCTTGATTATGTCATTGACTGCTTCGTGTCTGGCAATCTTTCCCTGTGTCTTACGACAGATGAGACCATGGCTGCCGTATTGGTCTGCCCGTGCATAGCCGCAAACACACCGGTGTTCGGTGGAGATAGGGGCGGCAAGGCGCAGAGCAACACCAATACTTAGGGCCCGATGGTCCAGGCGGGTGCCCAAGGCGGAATTAGGGACTGTCAACAGGAAGTCCCCAGCATGGGGGGCTTGCACAGCTTGGAGACGCGCTCTGTCCTTCTGAGAAACTGAGTCCAGCAATGCTTTAGCGATGTTCTCCACTATGGGGCTATCCCATTTGGCCTGTTTACCGTCGTTTGGAAAAGTTGGTCGAGTGTGTGAATTGGCAAGAGTGTCCCACTGACTAGCTCCTTCCACAAATTTGGGATCACGAATCCCAATGGAGTTCCTTAGGTATTTTGGTAGTATTTCATTCAGTAATTCACTTGTAGCACTGGTCGAGGATAAGAAGGCTAGCAATGCTAACTGTGTCGCCTTGCGAATACCTATACCCCGAGCCTAACTGGGAGCGTTGCTTGGTCCCACTGGTCATCTTGCAGGGAGAGGTTTAACACTTTCGTAGTTACTACGGAGTGAGTCTTTAGGAGTGAGTCGTATTCCGTTAATTTTGGGCTGTCAAAGGAAGGAGCACACCTGAGGAAATAGGTAAGTCTGGGTAAGGCCAAGCACCTTGTAAGAAGGTACAAAGCATCGTGAGCATCCAAAGCCCCTATTCGCGCCTCCATCCTCCTCCGGTCTTTAAGCTTTTCTTCGAGGACTACCTCAATGGCGTTCGAGCCCAGAGGTGCCCCTAGCAGCACACTGTCGGTGGGAGCAATCTCTTGGGCTCCTGGCAATAAGATTTATACTGCATCTATGATTGGTTGGCTGGATGAGATGATTTCACACTTTGATGGATTTAGTGTAAGGCCTAACTCCTCTCCCCTAGATTTCACTAGCTGAAGATCTCCTAGCAGGGATTCCTGTGTCCCTGCCAGGGTGCCATCGTCCAGGAACCAGATGTTGAATTCGCTGGACAACCTGCTTGTGACCTCCTTAGCTGCCATGCAGAAAAGAAAATGGGCAAAGAGGAATATATATATATATATATATATATATAATATATATATATATATATATATATATATCACTAAGAACTCTTTGACCCGGCCAGGATTCGAACCCATGCCGTCCAGGATCACCCGTAAACGTACACAGTACCGTGACCACTGCACCAATGATCGTCATAAGGATTGGTCAGTCTTGGCGCTGAGTTTAAGTTTTAAAAAATTTAAGTTTTCATTGAATAAAAAAACACATCAGCAATGTTTTTTACCTTGCTTTATTTCTCTTTTATTCAAAGTAAAAATTAATGGATAAGATTTGAAAACAACATATAGACGGACTATACTGGTTTACCTTAAAATGATATTGGGACGAATAAAGTATTAAGAGTGGTACATATTCTGTAGGGAACATAACCTCCCACATAGGGTTGATGTAGTCTAACCCCTTAATGTTCCTGTTAACATGAGACGGGGCTAGGAGAGACAACCGCTGATTAGACGATGACAGCAAATCCAGGACGTCGAAGGCTAAATAGACAAATGTCACACACGGCGCTAAACACCTCAAGGTTGTCTTGCCCATCGTCATCATCGGAGTCAAGGCCAGACGGTCTGAAACTGAGTGACTGTCTAAGAGGGAACATATAGGACTTAACATGTTGATCCTAGCAAAATTGAAACCGGTTATTTCAATAATGCGTAAGCCAGTTAGAGAGAAGCAGTGAGTTGGCAGATATAAAAACGAGGGGTGTAAATACCTGCTTCAAACTAATGTTTAATGTTCGAGTGAGCCTTGAACTGAAACTCGATAAATGACTTGTACTCAGTGATGATGAACAAGTCAATTTTAAAATATAATATCAGGTCTATGATTTTCCACCTTACATTATGTTACGTTGTGTCTTACAAGGTCTTAAACAGTCACACAGTAAAAAAATGAGCGAACGATGTTTGCATGTTGGTCACGTTACGTTACGTTAGGTACACATGCTTTACATTTCAAAATTATATTTTTTTGGAAGGCAGAACGCTGATTTTCCATGTTACGTTACATTGTGCGTATGTTACAAGGACTAAAACAGACACACTGTGAAATTTATATATAGAATAAGATTGAAGACAAGCTTACGACACTCGCTACTCTTAAAAACAAGCTATTTTGGGAGAAAATGAGGATTGCACGTTGGTCACGTTACGTTACGAGGTGTAAAACACACAGTAGCATGTTGGTTACGTTTCGTTACAAAGTGTGAAACACACAGTAACATTGATTTTGATTTGTTATGATAATAAGATTGAAAACCACCTTACGACACTTGTTACTCTTAAAAATTTTATTTGGGCAAAGAATGATGTTATCATGTTGGTCACGTTACGTTACAAGGTTACAAGGGTAAGAGAGAAGGGATGCCAAAAATCGTCATTAGTCTTCCATCCTCTGGTGAGGATGTGTGTGGAATGGGTTGGCATTTGTGTTTATTCCGATGGAGGCCTGTCAGTCTTCCTTCGGTTAATGTAATGTTTTAAGTCTCCAAAGATAATGGTGTGTTTGTGAACTGGGTCATTACTTTTGTATTATTTCTGGTCATATGTAAAGACTTTTACACAGAACAACCGGCCTATCTATTCCTATGTAGTTAATGGCTATCAACTGAAAGTATTTTAAAACTAAAAACCAAGTTCCTCTGTTAAAAAAACACACACCGACTTTCCATTGAGAATTACTAAGGTGAAAATCAGACACCTGCTGGATTGAGCGTTAATGGGAGGATGAGAGAAGGGTGGTGCTGTGTGACAAATCAGCGATAAGGAGAGACAAGACTGATCTATCAATCATCGTTAAATTGTTCCGCTGAATAAGCTGAATTGAGATGTGTAGAATCTTAAAAACTTACGTTACTTGGAAAAAAAATACTTTTCCCAACTACTGGTGTGTTGAGTAAAAAGGTAAACAGACTAAGGGTTATTGAAATGACGTGTGATTGACGAGAGGGGAGGTGTCGCCGGATGTGTGGGTAGGCAACCTGTTATGAGAGCATGCCCGCGCGTCGACTACAACCAAGAGTTTAACCTCTGCTGTGGTTACCTTGAGGTGGGGTGACAAAGAGAGACAGACAGACTGACAGACAGGGCTAATGCTGTTGTGTGTTCCAAGGACTACATAATAATATTTATTTGGTGATGGATGTATTGGCATGGGAGATTGAGTAGACATGCATACATTTCATATAATATTTATTTGGACAGCAGAACATCGATTTTCCGCGTTACATGATATTGATTGTGTTACAAGAATTGGAAAACAGTTACACAATACTAATTATTATTGGTGTTGGATGTAGAGGTAAGGAAGATTCCATAGACACACTTACATTCCAAATTATATTTATTTGAACAGCAGAACCTTGATTTTTCGCTGTACGTTACATTGTGGGTGTGTTATAAGGACTAAAAGCTGGGACACGGTACTAATTATTATTGGTGTTGGATGTAGAGGCCATGAGAGATTGTCTAGGCACGCATACATTTCAAATGCTATTTATTTGGAGAGCAGAAAGTTTATTTTCCGCGTTACTTTACATTCAATGCGTTACAAGAACTGAAAAATAGTCACACAGTAATAGAATGATGTTTGCATGTTGGTCCCGTTATGATACGAGGTGAAAACACACTGTAGCATTGATTTGATTTTGTTATAAGAAGACTGAAGACAGTTTTATGACGAGGCTCGTTACTCTTAAAAGATATTTGGGGAAGAATAGAAAACGCTATGTGAACAGTTACATCAAAGGATAACTTGGCTGAGTGACTGAGTGATGTATGTAGGACCTTTAAACTAAGCTTGCTTGAAAGGGGAAAATTTTAACTGTAATGACGAAGAAAAATGCGTAGTAATAATATTAGATTAGTGATAAAAATGTAAACGGACTAACCCGAAACTCTACTTGTTTTTAAATTCTATTCGAATTAACAAATGGTTCTCACAAGATTTTTAAAAAAAACAAACAAAAAAAATATTGAAGACTAGCTTACGACGGACGGGCGTTACTCTTAAGTGTTTAATCTATATAAATAAAAATGGAAATGTTCATTTGTTCAAAATCGCTAATCTCCGGAAGTTCTTCACCGATTGCTTTGAAATTTTCACACAACGTTCCATTCGCATCTGAGCAGGTCTTTATATACATACTAAATAGATGTCACGTCTGTGACGGTAAAAAACATGCTTTTTCCGAAAAACTGTGTTTTTCATGTGTTTTTTATGTAAGGGAAATCTTCGAAGCCTCTTTACCGATTGCTTTGAAATTTTGACACAACGTTGCATTCGAATTGGCGCGTCTTTTTATATGCCTACTGTAAAAATACCACACCTGTGACAGGTAAAAACATTCGTTTTTGAAAAACAGTGCCATCTGTTGCACATAATAGGAACATGCACGCTATAATAAATATGTCACGAATTCCATTTCAATGTTTCCGATTGCATTGATAAATTTTACTTTCATAGATTTCGATTTATTTTAATTTTATTGAATTATTTTGTGTGACATTGTATTGGAACTGAGCTGTGTTGTTTACCATACCATTCATCTCGTAAGTATAAGTATAGATGCCACACCTGTGACAGGTAAAACTATGCTTTTCTTGAAAAACAGCGCCATCTGTTGCATGTAAGAGCATCACACATGCTATACTAAATATGTTACAATTCCTTTTCAATATTTCTGATTGCATTGATAAATTGAATTTTCATAGATTTTGATTTATATTCATTTTGATTTAATTATTTTGTGTGAATTGCGTTGCAATTGAGCTGTGTTGTTTACCATACTGTTCATTTCATGAGTATAATTTATTTTTAATGTTTTCATATTTTCATTTCATTTTTTAACTGTTTTTCTTATACATCAGTGATGGGAACATCAGATAACTTGATGTTCCCAATTTTCTGATGGGAACATCAGACGATTTGTGAAGGCATCGGACGAGGGAGTCGGGAATGGTGGGGATGACGAGTGGACGGAAGTGAGAGATGGTGGGGGAAGACAATAGGACAAGGGAGGGGGTAATGGGGGGGATGGACGAGGAGACGGGGGAGTTTGGGATGGTCGGGACGAGGGGATGGGGAAATGGAGAACGGTGGGGGAGGACAAAGGGACAGGAAAGTGGGGCATGGTGGGAAGGAAGAGGGGATGGTGGACTGGGGACTGGTGGGGAGGACGAGGGGACTTTAGAGTGGGGAATTGTTGGGAGGCCAAGGAGACGGGTGAGGGGGGAATGGTGGGGAGGACTGGGGAACTGGGAAGGCTGCTGTGGCTCAGCAACACATATGCGTTGCTGAGCCACAGCAACGCGTGGCCGGGTACTGCTAGTCTATATATCAACCCGTTCTCGCAAATTAATAAGTCAATATTGACTTATTAGTTGCGTGCATAGGTGACATACTAAACATAATAGTTTCCCTTGAAAAGCTTCATAGAAAACACCGACCTTACCTAACCTATTTAGTATGTTAAAATAGGCATCTTATAGCTTCGTAATTACAATTGTTACTTAACCTATTTTAGGTATAGGTTAGGCAATAATTGTAATTACGAAGCAATAAGATGCTTATCTTAACATACTAAGTAGGTTAGGTAAGGTCGGTGTTTTCTATGAAGCTTTTCAAGGGAAACTATTATGTTAAGTATGTCACCTATGCACATATTTAATAAGTCAATATTGACTTATTAAATTTGCGAGAACGGGTTGTATATATATATAAATGGAAATCTTCGTTTGTTCAAAATCGCTAATCTCCGAAAGTTCTTCACCAATTGCTTTGAAATTTTCACACAACGCTCCATTCGCATCCGAGTGGGTTTTTATATACATACTATACAGATGTCACGTCTGTGACGGGAAAAAAACATTTTTTTTTTTAACAACTGTGTTTTTCCATGTGTTTTTCATGCAAGGGAAATCTTCGAAACCACTTTACTGATTTCTTTGAAATTTTGACACAACGTTGCATTCGAATAATAAAGGGGACGGAAGTTGGGGATGGTGGGGTCGAGGGGACAGGGGAGTGGAGAATGGTGGGGAGGATAAGGGGACAGTGGAGTGGGGGATGGTGGGGAAGACGAGAGGATGGGGAAGGGGGGGAGGGAATTGTAGGGAGAACGAGGGGACGGGGGGAGTGGGAGATTGTAGGGAAGACGAGTGGACGGTTGAATGGGAAATGGTTAGGAGGACGAGGACACGGTAGAGTGGGGATGGGGGAGGTGGGGGATTGGTGGGGAGGACCGGGAATGCGGGAGTTGGGAATGGTTAGGAGGATGAAGAGACGGGAGAGTGGGGAATGGTTAGGAGGACGAGGACACGAAGTGGAGTAGGGTATGGTGGGGAGGACAAAGCGATGGGGGAGGGGAGAATTGGTTGGGAGGACGAGGCGATGCGGGAGAGGGGAATGATTGGGAGGCTGAGGGGACGGGGAGAGGGAAATGGTGGGGAGGACTGGCAGGCTGGGGAAGGTTGCTGTGACTCAGCAACACACATGCGCTGCCGAGCAACAGCAACGCGTGGTTGGGTACAGCTAGTAAAGAATGAAAATTGTATATAAAGGGTTTATGCCTTTAACTACTTTTTGTTGTTGTTATGTATACCGAGAAAAGAGTGTAAGTGTCAACCTGAGGGGTGAGAAGTAAAAGAAGCATGCTAACTGTTGGGGGGAAGGGGTATGTAGGAGCAGGTATGGTGTGGGGTATTGTGGCCATTAACCCAGTCACGCGACAGACATCAAGAGGTGCAGTGCTCGAACACTCGCTGCCCGCACCCTAAGTGATGCCATTTAGTTGATTTTTTTATAAGAAATGGAAGACTGGTAGACCCCTTTAAAGATGTAAAATGTTTCCCTCATTCAATAAACTCTTGCTGACTTTGACGGAGTTTACTGAATGATGCTGGCACTGATTTGATTTGATTTGATTTGATGGAAACAAAATTGAAGACATCTAGACACCTTTTAAGATGTAAAATGTTTCCCTCATTCAGTAAACGCTTACTGACTTTGACTGACTTTACTGAGTGATGCTAAATGCTATTTAGATGCTGGGACTGATTTAATTTGATTTGATAATAAGAAAATTGAAGACTGGTAGACACCTTTTAAGATGTAAAAACTTTAAACTAACTATAAAATGTGTCCCACATTCAATAAAACGCTTACTGACTTTACCTGAGTGACTGCTTTTACTGTGTTTACTGACTAATGAAAAATGCTATTTAGATGCCTGGTAGTGATTTGATTTGATTTGATTTGATAGAAGAAAATTATAGACTGGTATACGATGAGGCTCGTTACTCAGAGTACAAGCCAAATTAAAAGATCTATACCTCAGGCTATAGTCAATATTTGATATGAATACATAGACAGGCATGTAAGCCCCTCAAACTCTGAGAGGGGCAAGTAAACGGAGCTGAATGCTAGGTGGGAAGTAATGTGGTCATTTACCTCACTCAATCAGATGACAAACATCAAGGAGGACGTGTGACACAAGGGGGCCATGTGCTACTTATGTGAATATTCGCACCACAATATAATGTTTAAGTTCTGCCGGTTTTGAGATAGGACAGACTATCCTTTCAAGACCACAAGACCGATCAAACGATCTGCCCGCCCAAACGCTCTCCCACTATGTGCTGGTATGTGCTTCCTATACATCTCTGAGGGGTGTC